>NC_034595.1:90992485-91000196 GCF_900095145.1 Mus pahari
CCTGAGTGCTGGGAACATGGGTGGGCACCACCAGGACCAGTTTACAAGGGGACGGATCTCAGAGCTTCCCCCTTGCTAGGCTGTCTCTCTATCCACTGACCAACCCCCCCCCCCCCCGGGGGGGGGAGTCTTGACACCACCAGGGCCCGTTTGGCTTCCCTCTACTTGGTAAAGTGTCTTCAGAGTGGGTGGTGTGGTTTGCCTAGGAATGGTGCCCCTAGTCTCTTGTATCTGACTGCTCGGTCACCAGGGAGCGGCACCATTTGAAAGGATTAGGAGGCGTGGCCTTATTTGAAAGGGTTAGGAGGCGTGGCCTTGCCAGAGGAAGCAGGTTATTTATTGGCTGTGGGCTTTGAGGTTTCCAAAGCCCACGTCAGGCCCAGTGAGTCACTCTCTCTTTCCGATGCCTGCAGATTCAGACGGTAGAACTTTCAGCTCTGTCTCCAGCACCATGTCTGTCTGTGTGCTGCTGTGCTTCCTGTTGTGATGATAATGGACTGAACCTCTGAACCGTAAGCCAGCCACAGTTCAGTGCATTCTTTCTATAAGAGTTGCCAGTGGCCATGGTGTCTCCTTCACAGCAATAAAACCCTGACCAGGATGGAGACTAATAGTAATGGCCTGGGATAAAGCTTTGCTCCGCCCTGCCCCCTATTTTCTGGCTAGGGAAACCAGACAAGTGACACTGCCTTGCTGTTTAAAAGGGTAAGAAGCAGGGTTACCTATCTGAGCGCCTGAGTTTCCCCGAGAGAACACGTGAACGTTGCGAGCCTGGTGTGTTAACTGCATGATGATGGGTGATCACGTTGCTGCGAACAGCAGTGGCATCACAGCCTCCCCCCATTCGCTCCATTACTGTCATGGCTTGACATTCTTTTCCCAAACATACGGTGAGTCCTAAGCCCTAGTCCCCGAGAGTGTGACCTTAGGCATGTAATTAGACTGAGATGATAACACACCGAATCAGGATGCGTCTTAATCCAATGACCTGTGTCCTCAGAAGAACAGAGTGTAGGGAGGGGACTGGGCTGTGGCTCTGCCGGGAGAACGCTTGCCCAGCATGTATGAAGGCCTGGGTCGGACCCCCAGAGTTCTATACCCCTGATGTGGAGACACGTGTCTGTAAACCCAGCCATCTGGAAGTAGACGCAGGAATATCACAAGTTCAAAGTCACCCTTGGTTCCAAGGCATGGAGTCTCATGAGACCCCGTTGCCAAATAAAATAAAAATAATTCAGAAAGAAAGAAAAGGTAGACAGGCCTCCAGGAAAGCAATACCATGTCACGGGACAGAGTGGTGAAGGCAGTGACAGTCACCAGTCACCATGGCTACCGGCTGGCAGTTCATGGTCACAAGCTCCAGGCAGGCCTGGGGAATAAACACACTTTTGGAGGTTCAATTTCCATGTGGGCACCTCAACCTGTGGTATCTCTGTTGGAAGGCAGGTCAGTGAGGACTCTGTCTTGCTCTCTGCTGGACTCTCAGCTTAGGGAGGGATTGTGGGTAGGGACTGTCAAGTAAGGAACTCCTCAGTGGCCATTGTATTGTCTCCGAATGCCACCTTCTCTAAGGGTCCCTGTCCAAAATGGCTCCCACCTTCCTGCTGGTTCCTGACCACTTTTGGAACACTGTATGACTGTGGCACAGGCGATCAGAGCCCACTTTCCTGTCTGCACCTGAAGTACAAGGCACTTCTGTCTGTCTTTGTTCCAGTGCACAGGGTGGTACCCGGAATGTGCCAAAGGTGTGTCCATTCTTTTGATAGTGTGATACGATGTCATCTGTAAACTGCCAAGTGCATCTCATAGTGGTCTCGGTAGGTTCCAGATTATGCTCTGGGGCATCCGTCACCACCCAGGGCCACACACACACTGTCTGTCTGCTGAGGGTTGGACATGCTTGCTGGTCCTTGCCAAATGAAGACTGGATGAAGAGGGAACATGAGGGCACCAGAGTTGTTTTCTGTTCTATTGTTCTGGGCTCAGCTGGTGGAGTCTTGCCCACCATGCATCCAGCCCTGTTTTCTGTCCTCAGCACCTCAGAAAACCAGACATGGTGCAGCCTGTAATTCCAGCACTTGGGAGACAGAGTCAGAAAGATTAAAAACTCCAGAGGCTAGAGAGATAGCTCAGTGGTTAGAGCACTGGCCACTGTTGCAGGGGACCCAGGTTCAGTTCCCAGCAAGCACACAACAGCTAGCAACCATCTCTAACTCCACTTCTCGGGAATCTGATGCCCTCTTCTGACTTCTAAAGGCACTGCACCCATGATGCACAGATACCCACACACACAAAGCATTCATACACTTAAATTAAAAATAGATGAATTTTTTAAAAGAAAAGTTCGGATCATGGCTGATCATACCATGAGTTGTATTATATTAACTATTAATTGATTTTAAAGATTTATTTACTTTATGTACAATTATAACTGTCTTCAAACACACCAGGTCAAAGGTAGAGGGGTGTTCTCTTGAGAGTCTGGAGGGAGTCAGGGCTGCTGGTCATGGACAAGATGAGCCTTATAGGACATCCTAGCCCTAAATTCTGTCCGTCACATGGCAGGTCTCTTAACTCTCAGGGCCTCTGTTCCCTGGTCTGTAAAACAAGGACAACTCTCAATAAGAGCCCTCGTAGGGACAAGAGATCAGCCTTGGTGTGTGCGCTGAGCTGGGACCAGCACAGGCGAGATGCCATGACCTGTGGCCGAGGTGCTGCCCTGGCCACTCAGAAGGAAGACTTCAGCTCTGGTAGGGGCCAAGAGAACAGGCCTCATTATGTTTAATGGCTTGTAACACAAGCTCCTTAACACACTCACCGCCATGACCTGCCCTGCCCCTCCAGGAAGCCGCTTCACCATCCTCCTGTGACTGTGCGGAACACACTCCCAGAGCCCAGCACACAGCTCTCAAATTGGCTCCCCCTTTGTCGGCAGCTTGGATAGAAACATTTTCATGGCTGCACACAGCACACACCCTGAGTGTCGCTCACGGGCCTCCCAAATGTCTTCCCGACCACATGGCAGGATGTGAGAGGCGTGAAATTACAGCCGCTCTCTCAGCTTCATCTCCACCCAGAGGCCTCTGGGAGCAGCTGTGAGGGACTGACGGTGTGCGGTGGCTTTGATGGAATTGACTTGGGCCTTGTATGCTACATAGCCCACTACGCCAGAGGCTCTCCGTACTCCCAAATCCAGGGTCCTGTCTTGCCTTGTTGTTGGCTGGCACACACTCGTGACACAAAGGGGACCCAGGCATTGAGCAGCCTCTGCTCACTTGGAGGGTCTCTGAGATGCTGAGAAAGGGTCTGGGTGGGGACAGGGACAAGTGTACTGCATGAGGGCCTGTGATTGTGGAAATTGGCTTTGACCCAGACATATTTGAAGAAAGTTGTGGAGTTAGGGGCAAGCATAAGTTAGAAAACTCCTCAGGGCTAGGGGATGGCTCAGGGGTTAAAAGGTTTGTGGTGCAAATGTAAGAATCAGAGTTCAAATCCTGCCTCCACCCAAGTCTGTGTAACTGGTGGGTAGGTATGGTGGCCCTCCTGGAATGCCCTAGAGCAAGCTGGATAGATGGGTTATCTATAGTCTATATCTTTAGTCTAGTCAGCAAGCTCTGGGTTCGATTGAGAGGCCTTGCCTCCATGGAAAAGCAATTGAAGATGACTCCTGATACCAAGCTTGGTATGCATATGCAGGTGTCCATGTACATGCATTCTTCACACATGCAAGTGTGCTCACATGCAAGTACATTCGTGTGCACATGTGCATGCACACACACACACATGCTCACACACTCCCACACAAGAAGAGGGACAACTAAAACTAAAACCTCTTTGAGCTGGATAGGTGGCTCAGTGGTTAAGGGAACCTGCATGTAGACAGCAGGCCTGGAATTCAGATCCTAGCACTCCTCCCTGTAAAAGCTGGCTGTGCTCTCTCAGAAGACAGGGGCCTGCTGGCGCTTGCTGGCTGCCAGTCTCGCTGAAAAACTCAAGCTTCCAAGTCACGAAGAGACCCTGCCACTGGGCCGAGGGTGACAGAGGACACCTGATACCTCCCTCTGGCCTCTGTATACACACAAGGCCAAGGACACACAACACACATGTGCCAACAGTGCATGTGCCAAGACATCATTATACCCTTCCAGATTTTGATTGGCAGTTGCCGAGGCACTGGGTGCAGACCACAAAGACAGGACAGGACGCTGCCCTAGTGACATGGGGGGGTGGGTGATGCGAAATGTCATTGGAGGGGAGACTTCCAGAGCTGGCATGGCATGTGGGTGGCTGCTGCCTTCCTCAAGGCTGGTTCCGTTTCCAGGGCAAGACAGGTGGACATCAGCGTCAATGACGGGGGACTTGAAAGAGGAGGCTGGGAAGTCAAGTAAGCAGCATGCCCTCATTGCTCATGCCATTCCCAGAAGCCCCCAGGCTTCCAGAACCTTCCCTCTTCAGATGACTCAAGGCTCTGGAGAGCCATAAACACTGGTCAAAGAAGAGAGGCGTCTACAAAAATGTGCCTCCTAAGACCAGGTGTGTGGCTCAGTGGGTAGAGGACTCGCCTTGCATGCATGAAGCCCTGGGTTCAATTCCCAGTACCTCCTAAACTGAACACGGTGGACCTGGCTCACACCCTGCACCTGTAATCCCAGCACCTGGGAGGTAGAAGCAGAAGGATTGGAAGTTTAAGGTGACCATTGGCTAGATGGTGAGTTCGAGGCCACCCTGAGCTACATTCGAGATCCTGTCTCAAATTCCAGAATGAACAAAAATAAACAGGGTTCAGGGTTCAGGACAGTCTTTCCTTCCTGGTTAGCAGTAGGGCAGGAGTGCCACAGTGTATATACAAGGACCTAGCTAAGTACCCAGTGGCCTCAGAGGGACTAGGCCTCCTCTGCCTCCTGCCCTCCTAGTTAGCATGGCCTCCCTTTATCCATGGCTCTACTCTATGTTCCTCCTCGGAGCATTTCTTACAGTCACCTGACAGCTTACTGCTTCATTTGCGCATGTGCTGTATGCCTGGTTCTCCTGGCTCGCCCCCTATAGGGCAAACTCACCAAGGACAGGAACTTCATTCTGTTCAACGTTTGTCCCTGCTTCTGGACCCAGAGAAGGTGCACTAGATGCTCCACAGACATTTGACGAGTAATTAACGGGGCCTGGATCTCCCCTTGGACTTGGAGACCCTGGATGGTGTGGGCTGAGCTGCATCTCTTTCCCTGGAGTGGCCTTTGAGGGGCTGAGCACTGGGCATGCTCTGTCAGAGGACCCAGCCAGTCTGTGCAGAGATGCGGGCTCCTGGCATCAACGTCGCTCCCAAGATCTGCAACCTTTGGAAGTTTTCAATTTCCCCAGATCGAGGACTTTCTTCGGGGCTTTTGTGCTCACATCGATTGCTGGAGTATAGCAGGCTTAGTTGCCCTGACAAATATTATTTGATAGGAAAAACAGAGGCTGGGTCAAGGCCAAACCCAAGCATTCCTCCAGAGTGGCAAGAGACTGCAGCAAGCGCATCATGCTCGCGGAACTTCCGGGGGCCACTCAGAGCAAGGCCTTTGCATCGCCAGCGGGGAAACTGAAGCTGGGCGAGGGTCGATTCAGACAATGATGCATCAATTGGACGGATACTAATATTGCCATCCCATGTCACAGATGCATGCACGGAGGTACAGAGCCAGAGTGAGAACCCAGGAGGCCACCATACTCAGCCTAGAATGTTCCCTAACTTCCTAGACTTTTCAATACTCCCAGAAAATGCCCTGGTTGGAAAACGGAGGGAGTCTCTGGAGTGTGTCACAGCTGAGGTGCTGGGTCCCCTCCCTGGAGGCTTCGCCACTCGGCCCCAGTAGAGGATTCTCCTCACACTTGTTCCTTGGGGCTTCTCCTGATACAGCCTTGGCCTCAGCCCGGGGAAAGAGCTGCGGTAGCCACAGGCTCAGGGCCTCCCTCCTTTAGCCCTGCCCTGCCACAGGGCCTATACCTGGGTGGCTCTAGAGACGGACATCCCTCAGCAATCTTCTATGGAAAAGCTCAGAGCCGTGGTAGCCTGCTGTCCCTGGAAACAGGTCATCGTTCCCTCCATGACGCTTTTAGTTCGATCAACAAACAGCCCTTCACCTACCTAGCCCATGAGAGTCAGGGATTAAAGCAGACTCTGGGTCCTTATAGTATGGGACCGGACGGGAAGACAATGAGTCCCTAACAAGAGGCCATTGGGGACAGGTTCCACAATTATAGCTTGCCACCGTCTGCCCTTTTCCTCTTCCCAGGCAAGGGCAGTAGATGATTCTGGACATATACCACAGGGATCTAACAATGTGTCCCAGGACAGCCTGTTGCGAGTGCGTGGACACACCCACACCCCTCCTTCCTCAGATATTGACTCACCCATGACATTGAGGAAGATGTTGCCCGAGGCGAGGACCACCTTCTCCCTCGTGGCTCGGTCGTAGATACCCACGTGGCACTCATAGGGACCATTGTCTGAGATCCGGACCTCGGGCAGCCTGCAGAGAAGCAGATGAAGGGGTAAGACTGGCATTGCAAGGATGAGTGGGCAGTGCTCCAGGAGACCAACCCCTCTACAAACCTGTCCAGGCTTCCCTCATCCGCTCTGCAAAGACACGGCATGCCTGTGGTGTAGCCTGGGAGGAAGGACGGCATCTATGCATCAGCCCACTGTATACGGGCTCTGAGTCTGGTGCTGAGGTTTGGGATGGGATGCGGACAGTGTGTGTATGTTCAGCCTGAGCCAAATCTGTGCCCAGGAGCAGAACTCCACGGCCAGGCTAGTCATGTGTTACTCTCATAACCCTGCGGGTGATACAGGTTTTGAGCGACTGGGTTTAGCTGCCACCAGCGTGAGGCCTGGCCTGACTCATTCCTCATAACCACCATTGTCTTACCCATTGTTCTATTGCTGTGAAGGGACACCATGACCAAGGCAACTTATAGAAGAGAGTGCTCAGTTGGGAGCTTGCTTCCGGTTTCAGAGAGTTAGTCCGTGACTATCCTGACGCTGGAGCAGAAGCTGAGAGCTACTTACACCCTGACCCGAAGGCAGGAGGCAGGGACAGAGAGGGAGACTGGGTCTGGCACGGGCTTTTGAAACCTCAAAGCCCAACCCTAGTGACACACCTCCTCCAGCAAGGCCACGCCTCCTAATCCTTCCCAAACAGTTCCACCAACTGGGGCCCGAGCATTTAAATATATATAAACCTATTGGGGGAGGGGCATTCCTATGCAAACTACCACAGCCAAAATGCAGGGATGGGCCATTATCTTCCATAAACAGGGAAACTGAGGCACGAGGTGGTCATGACTGCCTCGCCCTGTACAGCTAAAACACCACTGTGGGCCCTTAGAGACCTGCCTTCCACAGTGCCAAGGGGATACCTTATGCCCAGAAACAGAATTACATTCCTGTCCTTGACGAATCCCTACCCTAGTGGACACAGGGGTTCACCAATGCTACACACCCATGCTCAGCAGAAGCTGGGCTAGGAGGTAGCGGCTTTGCCTCTAAGGTCCCCAGACATGGGGTGTGGGGGTCCCCTCAAGATTGCCTCTTGTGTTTTCACTGGAAAAGTTCAAGAGCAAACAGCTCAGGCTTTGTTCCCCCTTCAGGCTGGTCTTGGGGCTGGAGAGCTTTTTTTTTTTAATTATTATTTTCTTTATTTACATTTCAAATGCTATCCCGAAAGTTCCCTAT
>NC_034595.1:91001421-91013656 GCF_900095145.1 Mus pahari
TTTTTTTTTTTGAGACAGGGTTTCTCTGTATAGCCCAGGCTGTCCTGGAACTCACTTTGTAGACCAGCCTGGCCTCAAACTCAGAAATTCTCCTGCCTCTGATTCCCGAGTGCTAGGATTTAAGGTGTGCACCACCACTCCTGGCATCTGATAACTTCTGATCTAGATCTTTCTACAGGGCCTTCAGGGTCAGGTCATGCTAGAATATGTCGATATGCCATTATTTCTCCCGGAGGGTACAGTCACAGTTATGACAGCTCTTTCTGCTGTCTAGGCAGCAAAGACCCCTGAGAACTGAGCTCAAATTATGCTCCCCCGCCCCCCAGCTTGGAACCCATGACTTCGGGGAAGTCATGCCTTTGAACACCCACTTTCTTATTTTAAAAAATGGAGACGGCAACCCGGGCCCGCAAAGAAGATGGACATCAGTAAGCACGCCAGAGTGTTGCATACACCTGCCCAGAGGCCATGGGTGGCTCTCATCCCTTGATGCCCTGAGAAGAGAGAATTCTTGCCAAGGGGTATCCAGGTGTTTTGACCAGCAGGAACCTCAGCTTGGCACTAAGCTGGTCAAATTCAGATTTCAAGTCCCAGCCTATACTGGTCTGTTTCCAGGGACCCTCTGTCGGTATTGATCTTCACATTCCCAAAGTGGGCAGGAAGCCAGGGGAGACACCAGTATTTGTTCATGGTCCTGCTCATGGGGAATGGGGAGACCAGTGTCAGCTCCAGGCTCTTCTTGGGTGGCCCCTGAGCAGGGAGGCCTCTTCTGTGCAAGCCGGTGCAAGCCAGTCATCCCTCCTCCCTATCTGTCTGCTCCAAGCCTCTTTCCACCCCCCCTCAACTCCCCTCCTGCTTGTAAGCGATGAGCAGTTTAACCTCAGGCTCCAGCCTGTCTCAGCTTCTTTTGCCTGTAAGTCACTTCTCTGCAGCCCCGCCCCCACCCTGGCCCCGCCCATGTTCCGCTTGCCACACACCCCCACCTGGGCTCCCAGCCTCTTCCTAAGCTGTTGTCACTTTGAGCTGAGCCAGCTCCCCTGCAGTCCCTTCCTAGTACACAGCACCCAGCGCTCATTAGCATAACCAACACCCTTATTTTCATAGACTGCACAGAGGTTGCCATCTGCTCTCCTTGCTGTCAGGAAGGACTCAAGTGTGGGGAGCTCCCCTTTTTGTGTGTGGGGGAGATGCCACCCCCCTGCCTCCCAGAAGAAAGTGCCTTGACAGTGGGAACAGCAGGGAACCTGTCTCCCCTGGGAATGAGCTTCTTTGTAATACAGCTAGATTGAAGGCAGCAATGTGCTTGCTGCGCAAGGAAGCTGAGTGACAGCCACCTTAAGTGACATGTTTCCGCTAACCTCACAGGTGTCTATTATGCAGTCGACCTGCTTAAGTGACTTTCGAGGGAGACAGGTGCAGGGGGCGTGTAAAGAAACAGGCTCCAGGGATGGGCGTAGCCAGAGGCTCCTGGGTGATGTCGCCAGACAGCAAGGGGCACAGCTGACGCAGAGGCAGAGGCGTGCAGGTGACCACCCAATGGGCACGTCTATGCAGATGTGTTTATGTGATCCCAGCACTGGGGACATGTTCTGGAATCATTCTGTTTGATGACACGCTCAAGGAACGGGAACATAAGCAGTATGTTGTGTGGGCGACATCTCACAGGTGGTGTGGAAGACAGCCCAGTGGACGTGGGGCTTGGTGCCTTTAAGAAAAGACAGCTGCTATCTGAGTCTATTCCTATGGTTTGGCCTGGTGGCCCTTGGTGGGCTCCAGGTTTCATGCCCTGCCCAGCTGGGTCATTAACCCACATTGCTCACCCCAAGCATGCTTGATAGCTCTTGTTCCACGGTCCCAGGCAGTGAGTGGCCAGGTCTTGGGTGTCCACCTCTTCATGGTCTCACATTCTCACCTGAAGCCAAGCTCAGGATTTAAGTGGGGTTTCTGTACCTTTTAATATCCTTTCCATGAAGAATCCAAACCAGGTCCTTGCCAGCCTAAAGCCCTTGGAGAGCTGCCTCAGCTTTGGGGAAGAAAACCACAAAAGGACCAGGATCTATTCACAGAGCGTCCTTGGCCCCCTCATCCCCATCCCCTCCCCTTCCTCTAGTCAAGGCCCCTCTGTTCTGGCTCTTTCTTCCTGCAGACATCTTGTTTCTGCTTTGTAAGATAACATTTTTACTTTGGATAATCTTACATCACGGGAAAGTGGCCAAGATAGGAGCATCCTGTGCACCCCTCGCTGCCTTTCTCCTATCTCGGCTTTCATCTGAATCTGGATGGACGCAGCCTTGTCCCGTGCTTCGTCTGGCTCTCATCTCCGATCCAAAGCTGCCAGGTCACCGCTCTAATCCAGACCTAACCGCCTCCTCTCCTTCATTGAACCCTGAGATCTTGCTTCCACTCTTGTCCTCGGAAAGTGGATTAAGTGGCCCAGAGCCCACCCCGCCCCCAGCACTGACTGGCATTGATCTGCAAGCGGGATAGAAGGCCTTCACAGGCAACAGGGGGCCGAGGGGGTGGGGAGGAGGCCGCTCTCATGAGCAATGGCCTGAGATCAGATCGATAAACTATTAATAACTGCAGCGTTTGCGCACAGATAGGGGCAATGCGGTTTAGCGGCCAGAGTTTACCAACACTGAAGGGCGAGTAATTGTGTTTTTGAAAAGCTGGGAACAGGAGAAGCAGAAACGTTGCCTTTGCCTGATGGCCTGGGCCTCATCCAGGTGAGGATAAGGACTGGACACTGTGGCTTTTGCAGAGTGCGGGGCCCAAGGGCCACATCTGCACAAAGACTTAGACCTACTATATGACCCTCATCTAGACCTACTGTGTGAACTACATCTAGACCTACTGTGTGCCTTAGCATATCAGCCTACTGTGTGCTCTGTTATTTGGATCAACTGAATGCCTCAACATTTAGGTCCACTATGTGTCCTGGACTTTGGACCTACTGTGTGCCCTGATCTATGCCTACAGCATGTTCTGGTATGTAGACCAACTACATGCCCCAGCATTTAAACCTTTTGTGTGTCCTGCAAGGTTGAGCCTTGTGGTGAGGTGGAGATAGATACCGAGATTCTCTATCACTACTGGAGTATCTCTCGCTTCCCTGTCCCTGTGGAAAGCCTCTAGCCACCACCCCTGACCCCAGCAGTGCGGTGGAGTGGTTAAAAGCACGCAGGTTAAAAGCAAACAGGCTAAGCTGGGCCTGGTGGTGCAGGCCTTTAATCCCAGCACTCGGGAGGCAGAGGCAGGCGGATTTCTGAGTTCGAGGCCAGCCTGGTCTACCAAGTGAGTTCCAGGACAGCCAGAGCTATACAGAGAAACCCTGTCTCAAAAACAAAAACAAAAACAAAAACAAAACAAAACAAAAAAAAAGCAAACAGGCTGTTGGATAAATATGTGATTCCCAGCTCAGCCCTAGTCCTGATTTGTACCTCCTAGGAAACCATGTGACTTCTCTCAGGCTCAGTTTCCCTATCTGTCACACCACTCTCAAAACTGTTTGGGAAGGACAGTGGTGGCGCATGCCTTTAATCCCAGCACTCAGGAGGCAGAGGCAGGTGGATTTCTGAGTTCTAGGCCAGCCTGGTCTACAGAGTGAGTTCCAGGACAGCCAGGGCTACACAGAGAAACCCTGTCTAGGGCTCATCTGAGGGCATCACTTAGTACTGGGCCAGCATGAGTACCCAGTAACATAGATCCTGGGGGTAGAGCTCTCGAGCCACCTCTGCCAGGAAGGCTGCCCTGACTACCCATCCTCTGTGTAGACAGACACAGCTCTTTCCTCTCCTGTCTGACCGTTCACCCACATTCCCTCCCAGCCCAGAGGTTTCCTGGAGACTTCTTGGCCACTCTCTAAGTGTTCCTGAATATCTGGGAGGTTCAAGTCAGCGGAAAGCTGCTAAGAGACAGGGTCTCTCATGAACCTGGCCAGCTTGTGTTATCTGCTGAGTCTGTTTGGCCTCCCAGGGCCTCGATTTTCCTATCTGATCATTGGGTGTAGCAATCATACCACATGGAATTTTAGCTCTAGAGCTGCTGGTCTTTGCAGATCCACAGTGGAGACTTCATGATTAGCATCCCGCTCCCCTCCCCCACCCCTGGTTCACTGACGCTCACTGTAGGGCTGTGACCTCCCACTGCACAGATGAGAAAACTGAGGCACACAGACAAGACATAGCATGACCCTCTTCATGATGTGAGCAGGTAGGTGCCCTGGTGTGAACTCGAGCCAGAGGCGGCAGGTAAGGAGGCACTCCCTACTCAACTGGGGTCTGCCCTTGCCCCTCATTCCTTCCTGAGATGAGCTCCTCCTGAGTGATTTGGTCTCCACTGGCCTCGATCGAGTGTTTCTATTCTGAGCCTGTCACCTCCCCAGGTAACAAGAACCATATGCTCCCTCCCTGCTGGAAAAAAAAGATGACTTTGTGTTTCTCTAAATTGTCTTCAAGGTTTCAGGGTGTCCGGGGCATTGCCTGTCAGCCCCTCTGCTCATCTTTCCTGTTCTGGCTTTGATTGGCCCCAGGGAAGAGAGTCTCAGCTTCTTCTGAAACCTGGGCAGTGGACTTAGGAACCTGACCAGGGAAAGGATGCAGGGTTCAACCCTGTGGCCTTGCTGGGGAACTGGGAAAACCAGCGCTGGACCTTTAAAGAGACCCCATGAAGGAATGCACGAACACACAGAGAACTGAGCCTGGCAAGCTCTCGGCGCTTGCCCTACTTTCTCCTATGCTATTAATTGATTAAAATTTTAAGACAAATTATTAAGCCACTGCCTCATGCTGTTTTCAATGCTTAGTCTCTAGCCAGCAGCCAGCCAGACACACGCTTGAACGGAGACACTGGGGACTTGTTTTTCTGACCTGTCTGCATAGATACCTCCCTCCTTCTCAGAGCAATTGAGCTGGGCAGTAATGAACCTGCCTCGGGAACAAGGTCATCCTAATAATAATAATAATAATAATAATAATAATAATAATAATAATAAACCAGTCCCACTTTGTCACCTCTGGGGGCTTTGTATTGTGCTAGGTTAGTTTTACCATTGTGTAGCATGTATCCCAAGAGTCTCACCATTCTGCTGGGGTTTTCTATGCTTTAAATTTTGCTACATTATCATTTTTTATCTTTAATTATGTGTACGTGCCTGTGCACAGGGGTGGAGGTGCCCAAGGACACCAGAGGCAACAGATGTTCCCAGCTAGAGATACAGATGGTTGTGAGCCATCTAATATGGTACCGGGAATCGAACTTGGGTTCTCCAGAAGAGGAGCGGGTGCTCTTCACCACCAAGTCATTTCTCTATCTTCCCTTTCTTCTGCTTTTACTTTTATTGTTCATTTGTGTGTGTGTGTGTGTATGTGTGTGTGTGTGTGTGTGCACATGGGGGTGTGTACCCATGCATGCTGCTGCACATGTACATGGGTGTGTGTGTATGTAGAAGGCAGAGGTCAACCTTAGATACTGTCCCTTGGGAGCCAGCCACCCTATGGTTTGAGTCTGGCTCTCTCAGTGGGGCCTGACGCTCTCCAATCATGGTAGGCTCGCCAGCCATGTGAGCTCCAGAGATTGTCCCCTCTCTGGCCTTTCATTGCTGGGCTAGCAAGCATGCGCTATCGTGCCTGGCTTTCTACGTGGGTTGTTGGGTCAATCTCAGGTCCTCATAATTACACAGCAAGTGTTTCACCAACTGAGCCACTCCCCCAGTGCTTGCTGGTTTTAAGTTTTGTCCTAAGCTTTCTTGAAGTGTAACTGCTGACCTACACGGCAGGTGTAGTTGACATGTTCCAGCATGTTGCAACTATGGCCACCACCAGCATGATGACCCCATGCATTGCCCTGGAGCTTCTTCATGTCTTTTTGCAATCCACTCCCCCATGCTTAGAAGACCACATATTTGGGCTGGAGAGATGGCTCCATGGGTAAGAGCAATGGCTGCTCTTCCAGAGGTCCTGAGTTCAGGTCCTAGCAATCACATGGTGGCTCACAACCATGTATAAGAGGATCTGATGCCCGCTCTGGCATGCAGACATTCATGCAGACAGAGACTAAATATAAATATAAATATAAATATAAATATAAATATAAATAGATGGATAGATAGATAGATAGATAGATAGACCAGAGATTCCTTATTTAGCCCCATGGCCACACTATCTACACCTATCCCTAGGAAACACATTGCCAAGGATCTGCAATCTCTAAATTGTATCTTTTTTTTAAAGATTTATTTATCTAATAAGGTATGGGAATCCACTGTTGCTATTTTCAGACACACCAGAAAAGGCCATCAGATCCCATTACAGATGGTTGTGAGCCACTCACTATGTTGTTGCCAGGCATTGAACTCAGGACCTCTGGAAGAGCAATCAGTGCTCTTAACTTCTGAGCCATCTCTCCAGCCCTCTAAACTGTATCTTATGGCGCTTGCAACCTTGTTGCTTTTCTTGTTAGTTTTGCTGCTGTAACAAAATACCTGAGACCATCACCTTAAACAAAAGTAGGGTTCTTCTGGACTCATTGTTTCAGAGATTTCATCTCACAGAGTTTGGCCCTGATACTCTGGGGCCTGTTACAGAATGTGGGTGGCAAGGAGAAGCAGAATAGCCTAGAAATGATGAGTGAGGAAGAGGCGGGTCTCACTCTCCCCTGTAAGGATATACCATAAATAACTTAAAGGCTGCTCACCGGGACACACCTCTTAGAGCTCACTCTCTGGGTTGGGGAGATGGTGTAGTGGGATAAAGTGCTTGCTGAGTTTGATTCCCAAACCCACATGAAGAGATGGCTGGATACAGTAGGATGCATCTAATCCCAGCACTCCTATGGTGAGAGGGGAGGTGGAGACAGGAGAGTCACTGGGAAAGCTGTGGGTCAGCTAGCCAGGAGTGTGCTACACAGTGGCGGGGACCACAAGAAGGAAAGTACTAATTTAGAGAGATTCGACACCTCTGAAAGATGCTCTTTGGCCTACATACATGTGCTGTGGAGGGCACGTGTGCAAACACACACACACACTTGCTCCATCTCTCTCTGACACTCTGTCTCCTTCCACCCACACACATATATTAAAAACAATCTTTTAACTTGGTGTAGCACCAATCTGGGGTCGGAGCCTTTAATGCAGAACCCCCTTTTTTTTATCACTTCCTTGCCATTCACTTGTGGGTGACCTCTGTCCACACCATCTCCTTCCTGGTCATGGCTAAGCCACGAGCCATTGTGTGGATCTGGCTATGAGTGTCATCCTGCCATGTGGACATCTTTATCTGTCTGCCCACTGATGGGCACTTGTGTTGCTTTAGGCTCTCACCATTAGCCACGCAGAAGCATGACATCCATGGGTATCTGCTTTCGTTTCTCCTGCGTGCTCACAGAGGGACAGCATGGCTGGGTGTGCTCAACCTTCCTAACACTGCGACCCTTTAACACAGTTCCTCACATTGTGGGGACCTCCACCCATAAAATTATTTTTGTTGCTACTTCATAACTGTAATTTTGCTACTGCTATGAATCGTAATGTAAATATTTGATGTGCAGGATATCTGATTCTGATATGTCACCCCTTGTGAATGGGTTGTTCAACTCTCCAAAGGGGTTCCGACCCACAGGTTGAGAACCACTGCTCTAAAGGTCTCGGAAAAGTACCCCTTCCCGCACCTCAGTGGCTTTTTTGCCTTTATTTTTGTGTTTAAAAACGTCATCACATTTATTTATTTATTTATTTATTTATTGTATGTGCATGGGTGTGCATATGCATAGACGTGGCATGACACACGTGTAGAGGTCAGATGACAAGCAGTGAGGGTCAGTTTTCTTTCATTGTAAGTGGGTCCTGGGAGTCAGCAAACACCTTTACCTACTAAGTCAGCTTCCTGATCCTCTCAGATTTAATTATTTTAAACGTGTATTATTTTGGGTGTGAGTGGATGTACACATATGGGCGTTGTACTGGATAGCTTTGTGTCAACTTGACACAGCTGGAGTTATCACAGAGAAAGGAGCTTCAGTTGGGAAAATGCCTCCATGAGATCCAGCTGTAAGGCATTTTCTCAATTAGTGATCAAGGGGGGAGGTTCCCTTGTGGGTGGTGCCATCTCTGGGCTGGTAGTCTTGGGTTCTATAAGAGAGTGGACTGAGCAAGCCAGGGGAAGCAAGCCAGTAAAGAACATCCCTCCATGGCCTCTGCATCAGCTCCTGATTTCTGACCTGCTTGAGTTCCAGTCCTGCATCCTTTGGTGATTAACAGCAGTATGGAAATGTAAGCCGAATAAACCCTTTCCTCCCCAACTTGCTTCTTGGTCATGATGTTGGGCAGGAATAGAAACCCTGACTAAGACAGGCGTGCAACTTGTGGCATGAATTGGTGGCTAGGGGACAACACTGTGGAGTCTTTTGTCTCTTCCCAGGGATTGAACTCAGACGAGCGCATGCGTACGTGGAGATGTGCACCATCATTCCTTTACCTGCTGAGCTAGTTCCTTGAATTGAGCTCTGCTGTTCTACCTATGCCATTCGTGAGCCTCCTAGAAGCATCTCTCCTGCACTATCTGTCCTGGGCATTCAACCTGCTTCCCCAGCTAAGGAGCTCACTGGCAGTGAGCTTTATACCAGAACTCCAAATCTAGCAGGCAGCAGGGGTGCAGCATGGGTGGAAAGGCTCCTGGGCTGTGGGCGAACCCCAGTGGTGGTATATAAACTTCACAGGCCTGATGCCCCACCCAGCTACAGTGGTACCAACCAGACGAAACAGATTGCGAGAGTGGTAGGGAGTTCTGGGTTTGTCTCTGAGATGGAAGCTGGTTCCTCTGGCCTCCTCTTCCCCATTCCTTGCACTGGTAGGGTATGTACGTTCAGGGACAGACTTCTTCCTTCCTTCCATCATGAGCCTCTCCTTCGAACAGGACCTCTCTTTTCTGTTCTCCTCTCTTCCCTCCACCGCCCTTCCCCAGCCCATCCAGCCTGTTCCACCTGCATCCTGCTGCCATGGTGATCTCCTAGCCGCGAGGATGCAACCCATCCCTCCCCACACTTGCACCCCACTCCAAGCTTCCTTTGTCAGGATCGAGTCCAGTGTAGCTGCAAGCTCAGATCTGGCCCAGGCCCAAAAAGGAGGAAGGAGGGAACAGATGGAGGGAAGAAAATGGCGTGTGGCCTCACATCTCGTGCCAAAATCCAGCAATCAAATGAGGAGACTCTTCAGGGCCAAACTCGTATAATGCACTCTATTTAAAAGGCATTTTGTAATTCAAACGTCTTCATTTATACACTCGAGGCACCTCGTTGCAGGCTAAGAGTTCGGATTCAGGTAGCAATGGGTCCTCTGGGGCCGCACTTTAATGAAGAGATGAGAGTACCTTTTCATTTGGACAGCATTGTTTGCATGGAAACTGAGCCTCTGAGGGAATGGGGAGAGTTCTTTCTTGCAAGTAGGTTAAACACACCTCCTGCAATCTTATGAGCTGAGAGCCTGCCGGGCTCAGCTGTCCCTCACCCCTGCTGGAAAGAGACCAAGTGTGAGGTTATGAAGTTTGTCCAGCTCTTGAAGCCACCGGGCTGCCTCCGTTTGGCTGCTCTGCTGCCCCCTCTGCAGCCCCCGTGTCTCCCTCAAACACCTGTTTGCCTCTCAGTTCAGGGTCCTGCCCTCTGGTGCTGATGCTTGTTTGGCCTTGGCAGAGCTAATAAAAATGGCCGTAGAGTGTCTGGCAGCCTTGGGGGCTATTGGGTATTTGCTAATAAGAGCTGCTTACCCCTTGTAGGAAAGGGAAAGGTGAAGTGCGGTTCCTGCCCTGCGTCTCCTGTTTGTGCCTGTGCAATTGAAGGAGCTTGGCCTGGGGGCTGGGAATAATTTAAGTATGGACCAGTCGACCAGAGGTGCACCTGCTCAGCCAGCCCCAGCTGTGCCCTGTCCCTAGTTGTCTCCCTAGTCTTCTATCTTCCGCTTAGAGGCAACCTCACAGTCCCTCTCCATGTTCTAAGCCTGGGAGACAGACTAGTTGCTGGTGGGAGAATTAGCCCCCCCCCCGGAGGTATCTGGGGACAACAGGAAAGGATGCTGACAACTTGGCTGGGGGTGGGCTGCTCAGGGAAAGACCCTGGTGGGTGCTGGATACATGGATCAACCTTAGGCAAGCACAGAAATCCCCCTGGGAGCCTGCCAGCCAAAGGTGGGCCAAGGCATCTCACAGGCTCTGCATGGGGTGGGGGTGGGGAGCTGAGGCTGCAGCTGGCCAGTGAACACACCCCGGAGTCTCCTGTTCTTGGTGCTCCCTGTGATCTGGGACTCTCGTCCTGTTGAAATTTGCCTACAAAACAGGCTAGGTGGTTCCAGGTGGGGGGCTTCTCCAACCCCCAAATTGGAAGGTAGAACTTGGATATGCTTGGACCATAGCAGGTGCCAACAGGCAGAATTAAAGGACAGATGTCACAGCCCTTCAGGGGTCCCCTCAACCATGGGGGATGTCAGAAAGCTAATCACACACACTCGCACACAAACACTTGCACACTCACACACACTCGCACACAAACACTTGCACTCTCTCTCTCTCTCTCACACACACACACACACACACACACACACACACACACACACACACGCCAGCCTCTACCCTGCTCTCTGGAGCCTCTCTGTTCCTAGCCACCTCTGCTAGCTTCAATGCCTCCCTGACTTTCATTCCCCCTGGAGATGGACTTAGAGTCAAACCCAGTCTAGACGAAACACAGACTCCAGACCCAGGCCAAGGGCAGCGTGTGTCATCTGCCTTGATGAAAGCCACCTGCACTAGTGATACTTGAGTCACCCTCCAGCAGTGTGGGCACATCCCTGAGCCACTTGGTAACAAAGAGGGAAGTTGAACTCCCAGAAGACTGTCTAGAATTAACAATGACGATGGCCTTACACCTACACACACCTCTTGTGATGCACCTCAATTTTCTCTTTCAGAAAGCCCTTTGCAAAAGCCCACTGGAGAAGGGTGGATTCACAAAGGTGACATGGGGGGGGGGCAGGTGGAGGAAGAGGCTGTCCCAGGAGTTGAGAAGACATCTCAGTGGTAAAGTGTTTGCCTTGCAAGAACCTAAGTTCAAGTTCCACCCCAGAACTCAGAAGCCATATGAAAAAGCCTTGCATGGTGGGGAGCACTTGCCATGATGTGGGAGCACTTGCCATGATGGGGGAGCACTTGCCACGGTGGGGAGTACTTGTAATCCCAGCACTAGGGAGGCAGAGACAAGAGGATTCTAAGCTAATGGATGACCTCCATAAAGGCCCATGAGAGACCCTCTCAAAACACAATGTAGACGACATTAAGGAACAGTCCTTGATATTGACCTCTGGCCTCCACACACAGAGCCTGTCCCTTGAGCAAAGGCGCCTCCCCTACAGGAACCGGATGTAAATAGTTTTGTTCTTTCCCTACCAGACTGCCTAGTACAGCCTGCTTATCTAACTGGGGTGACTATCTAAGTCCTGGGTATGTGTGTGGGGGGAGGGTGTCCCTGACTTGCCCGGTTTCAGCAGAAAGTCTTCAGGTCCAGCATGCCAGAGTGGCTGACCACCTCCCATTTAACAGGCAAGAACACTAAGGAGAGGGGTGTGACACTGGCCAGCAGCAGATGAAGAGAGGATGGGCCCAGCTACAGGGCCCGGCAGATGAACACTCCCTGCAGGTGTTTGAGGAAGGGCGACCTGATAAACCGTGCCAGGAAGCACTCCCACAGGGACGGATGCATAGTGGCTCTCAGGGCCCTGGGGCCATGGTTGCTGTGAGCAGAAGTCTCCATGAGACAGGATTCTGTGACCCAGTTGACATGGTGTTATTGTCACACGTAGGCTGGTGAGGTAGGGTCTACTTTCTCCCCCAGCCCCTTCAGAAAGGCAAAGCATCTGTTGGAACTGGGGATGGCAGCCTTCTCTCTAGCCATTGCCCTGCCGGAGTGAAGGGAAGGCTCTCTCTCTCCACCCCCAGACACTGAAGGGTTTTTGGAAACAAAGTAGCAAGGAAAACAAAACACACACACACACACACACACACACACATACACACACACATACATATACACACAAATACACACACACATACACACATACACACACATATACACACACACATACATACACACACAAATACACACACATACACACATACACACACACATATACACACACATACATATACACACATACATACACACACAAATACACACACACACATACATACACACACACGCA
>NC_034595.1:91013671-91014775 GCF_900095145.1 Mus pahari
ACACACACACACACACACACACACACACACACAAGAAGTTGGCTGTAGTAACAGACCCCCGTAGTCTCAGCTGCTCAGGAGGCTGAGGCTGTGGGTTCTCTGGACCTTGCTCCACCCCACCCCCCTCCCCCATGACCTTGAAGCCCAATAATAAAACAAAATCTCCCCCACCATGTTAAAATAAAAGTGAGGCTGCTGGGGGTGCCTTTGCAATCTCAGGGCTGGGGAGACCGAGACAGATCCCTGGGGCTGGCTTGCCAGCCAGACTAACTTAGTCACTGAAACCCAGGTGTAGTGGCTATTCCTGCTTGTCAACTGGACTATATCTGGAATGAACTACAATCCAGAATTGGAAGGCTCACTTGTGATCCAGATCTTGAGGCTGGGAGATAACAAGTTTCTGACCTGGATCTTGGCATGGAGATATTGAGGTATAGTGGCTATGAATCCCAGGAGACTGAGGCAAGGAGAGCTCTGAGTTCAAGGTCAGCCTAGGACAAAGCAAGTCCCAGATCCAGGTGTGATGGCATACACCTTTAATGTGGGACACACCTTCGGCTGGAGGCCTACACAGACATGGGAAGAAGGAAGATTCGCTCTTCTTCTCCTACTTGCATTTACTTGCCAGCACAACTGTTGGAATCTACTAGCCTTGTGGCAACAAGCAACTACTATATCCTTGGACTTCCCATTCACTGCTGACCATTGTTGGGGAGTTGGACTACAGACTATAAGTCATCTTAACAATCTTCCTTACTATATAGAGACTATCCATAAGTTCTGTGACTCTAGAGAACCCTGACGAATACACCAAGCTATCGAAAGACCCTTTCAGTGTGGACAGATCTCTGGCATCATATGCACCCTATTCAAAGATGCAGCTACACACACACACACACACACACACACACACGCACAAATACAAGCACCTACCCCCTACACATACACTAATACAAACACACATACATACATACATACACACACACACACAGACACGAATATAAACACACCCACACCCCCACACAAATACAAACACCCATCCCCTACACATACACTAATACAAACACACACACACACACACACACACACACACACACACACACA
>NC_034595.1:91014885-91021343 GCF_900095145.1 Mus pahari
ACACACACACACACACACACACACACACACACACACACACACACGGAACTAGAAAATAACTTCTTCCTGGCTCCTGGGAACAAGGAAGGTGAATGACGAATGATCGGAGGAGGGTCAGCCACTGTGTGGCTCTTTCCTGGGGATCGGGGATGCAGGAGGACACAGGAGGTCCTGGAGGCAGTAACTGATGTTTAGGGGAATTGGGTGGGTTTGATAGAAGGTACCACAAATAATACCTTTTGTTAGTGAGTGAACCTTGGAGACAG
Organism: Mus pahari; assembly: GCF_900095145.1. NCBI lineage: Eukaryota > Metazoa > Chordata > Mammalia > Rodentia > Muridae > Mus > Mus pahari. The sequence continues at coordinate 91,015,152 of NC_034595.1, forward strand.
GCAGTGACTTGCGTGGAAGGCTTCCTGCCGTAATCAGTTTGGTTAATACGACCTCTGGGAGCAGACAGAGGCCTACTGCTTTCCCATTTGTCTGGTCTGATCTTTGGATGAGAACGATAGAGCAGAGTCTGCTTCAGCAATGGCCACCCTGAGGTCAGACCAGACCTGGGGGCATCCAACCAGAGCATTCAGGAATATAGGGGTCAGACCCCAACGTGGCGCCTGGCTGGGCACAGGTTGGGTCTAACCCCAGGTGCTTGTGGTGGGCTGTTCTGGGACCCGAGAGGCTCCTGCTGGGGACCCAGGGATTGATGATCTGACCAGGGTCAAGTGAGCAGGGGCAAAGCGGGGCAGGCATTTAGGTTTCATAAAAGCCTGTCCCCACAGGGGCCTGGGTACCATTTTGCTCTCTCTTTCTCTTTTCTTCCTTTTCCTGGCAGAGGCTCAGCAAGCTCCTTTCCCAGGACCTTTAAAAGCCACCAGCATAATTTTCATCCTTTTGAGCCTGAAAAGGGTTTCTAGCTGCTCTGTGGCATCTTATCACACACAGGCTGGCTGGATAGAGGATGGTATGGGGAAACGTAGAGGAGCGGGAGAGCAGGGGCGTGTAGAGAGGCTATCCACTGGGCTCTCCTTCCCCTGTCCTCTCCGGTGGTCACCTTTGGAGGACCTTCACCTGCCACTGATGGCTTAGGCTAACAGATCTGTCCTGGACTATTAAGCCCGTCTATCAAGAGTTTGAGGTGTCCAGTGACGGCCGTGTTCTGGCCAACTCCTCCCTGTGCTGTGTGAGAAGTGTGGAGAAGAGGGTCCTGTCTCACTCTCTATAGAGAAGGGCTGTCTGACGTGGACAGCAGAAAGCTGGGTGGGACTGCACATCAGCTGCTCTTTGAACCTTGGCTTCTGTCTCATGGGTGCAGTGAACCCTTTATCTTGAACCCCCCGAATGTGGAGCTCGTGGGGGTGGGGTGTGCCTGGAAGACACCCTCCTTTCTACCTGAGGGCTGCTCCACAGATACAGGCCATGATTTACCAGCGGGCAGCCTGGCTGGCACCTGCTTCCCCTTGGGAAGCGCCATTTTCTTTTGTCCAAGAAAAGCCATAGAGCGCCAGCCTGGAGATTCCAAGTCCAGGAGGCACCCTGTGAGATGACAGACTGGGACCATGTAAAGGACTCTGGCCTGATATGTGTCTTGATCCTTCTTGTTCTTCAGACGGATACCCACAGCCTGGTACCTGAACCCTCACCATCCCTGTCTCCTCTCCACCTCTCCTGAAGACTCCACCCTGCTTTTCTGTCCATTCTCCCCATTCAGACCCCATCCTGCTCCGGGCCTCATCTGCAGACCTCCCTTCCTGGCCTCTTGCTGCTACCATGGAAACCACTTTCTCCTCCAGGTCCTGATGGATTCATTTAGCCCCTCACGGTCAGGCTGCTCATGCCTGCTGGCTCTCAGCTGCGGGCAGTGGTGGAGAGGAATTCGGTGGGGACAAGGGACCAGAAAGCCCCTGTCCTTTCTTCCTTACCCCATTGCACCTGGGCCCAGCAGGCACAGTATGTGGGCACGGACTCTACACCAAAGGACACTGGGCAGGGTCACAGACCAGGAACTAGGCATCTGACCGAAGAGGAGTCAGATGGAGGGTGCTGGGTATCCAGGGAGCCAGAAATCCTGCTGGTTCTGTCTTTGTCTCTGTCCTTTGTCCCTGTACAATCCTTAGAGCAGCCTAAGGAAGGTCACAGACGTTGACCAGAGTTGGTGGTCAGAGGAAGGGGGGAGTGTGGGAAGCCTCTCATCCTCTCTTACACTTCCTCTTCCTCCTTTTCTTCCTCTTCCTCCTTTTCCTCCTCCTCTTCTTCTTTTCCCTCTTCCTTTCTGCTTTTCCTCCTCCTCTTCCTCCTTTTTTTCCTCTTCTTCCTTCTCCTCTTCCTCCTCCTCTTCCTCCTCCTCTTCCTCCTTTTCCCCTCTTCTTCCTCCTCCTCTTCCTCCTCTTCTTTTCCCTCTTCCTTTCTGCTTTTCCTCCTCCTCTTCCTCTTCCTCTTCTTCTTCTTCCTCCTCCTCTTCCTCTTCTTTTTCCTCCCTTTCTCCTCCTCTTCTTCCTCTTTTTTCTCCTCTTCTCCCTCCTTTTCCCCTTCTCTTCCTCCTCTTCTTTTTGTTTGTTTTGTGTTTGGAGACAGGGTTTCTCTGTGTAGTACCGGTTGACTTGGAGCTCTCTCTGTAGACCAAGATGTCCTTGAACTCACAGAAATCTGCCTGCCTCTGACTCCTGGGTGCTGGGGTTAAAGGCGTGCGCGCCACCACAGCCCGGCTCCCTTCTTCCACCTCTATCCTGGTTGTCATTCTAACCTTGTTTAGTGAACGCCACTGCCCATCTGTGTGTGAGGCCAGAACGAGGTCACCTGTCCTCAGCACACCAGAGGACAGGCCTGCATTGTGCCTATGCCTGTGCCTGTGCCTGTGCCCTGAGCCTCTGCTTCATGACAGAAGAGGACTTTAAAAGCTGAATTCTTTCCACCCTCCCTCAGAGGTCAGGCACCAGGACCATCATGGTCGTAGGAATGACTCTAGAACCATCTGTGAGTGGGGAGCTCCCAGAGATGGCTGGCTGAGGGCGAGTGTCCTGGGACAGGTTATTCAGTGTTTGCACCTTTCTCCCATCTCAGTCCTCACGACAACTCCAAAAGGAAACTGAGGCACAGGCAGCTGGTTGTTGTGGTGGTCACTATTGACTTTAAGTTGGGAGAACTCAGTTGGGCAGTGACCTGGTGGAGGCTCCAGAAGTGACACCTGATGTGGCCCAGTCGGTCACTCTCCTCAAGGAACCCTAATCCCCAGTGTGATGACAGCCACCAGCTGACCTGTGGGGTACAGCTAGGGTAGGGTTCTTGCCTTCATATAAGAGGCCCAGAGAGTTTCGACCAGGGGAGGGTACTGCGCCAGTGGCTTGAGGGTCACAAGAGCAAGCAGAAGGAGCAGAGGTCATGAGACTTTGTGGTTCTAGGTCAGCCTGGGGCCTGCCATGAAAGCCTGGGGCCTGATGTACAGCCTGGCCCTGCTTTCTGGTCCCTGTAGACACCACATCTTATTTTATTTCCCCTGGAAGCAAACTCTAATAACAAACCATCACACCAACTCCTCTGGTATGGGATGGAAGCCCCCACAGGCCATTCTGCTCAGCAGAGCTGGACAAGGGATCAGAAAACAGACCCAAAGGGAAGGGGCGTGACCCCTGACAAAGCCACAGGACACTTCAGAGTGGGTTCCTGGGCAGGGCTGGACAGACCTGGCTGGGTCCTACTTTCCATCTGTTGATCGGCTCAACAGCCTGCAGTTGTCTCCTGTAGGAAGGCGGTTGTCATGCTATGACCTCAAAGCCGCAGACAAGCCAGGGGTCAGCCCACAGCCTAGCAGTTGGTACACAGTACCCCTCATCCCCCGGTGCCAGCTAGGTACAGTTCAGCCAGAAGAGAATGACGGAGCTGGTTAAACTGACTGGGAGCAGAGATCAAACACTTACGCAGGGGTCCCTCCACTAACAGCTGGGGCAGGGGTTGGGTCTGACAAACTCAGTTCCCAGTGCGTTCTGTACTTGGGGGTGGGGATCTCTGCTTTGGGATGGATGGGTGAGAGGGCTAACATCTGTACAGGACCAGTGACTCAGATCAGCAAAGCAAACCTTAACTCTCCCTGCTTGGCAGCAGCTGGGGCCTGGAGCCCCGCAGGAGGCCTTTCCCAATGAGGTCAGCTGATGGGTGACCCCAGGCCGAACCCGCGTCCTGGTGCTTCATCAAAGCCAAGCTAAAAACAGCCTGGCTTTGGCAGTGGAAAATTGAAACTCGCAGCTCCCTCTTAAGGCTCTTAAACGGGTCAGCCCACCAAAAACCCAATCCTTCAGTCTGCGTTCTGTTAAAAAGTAGGGCAGGCCAATTACATTTCACAGTCCTGAGCTACACGCTGCCAAAGGCAGAGAAGGGCAGGCTGGGGCGCCCAGGGCCACAGCAGATGGGAGACAGGGGGCCTCACTAACCTCCCCCATCAGCCTCTTTGTCAAAACAAAATTAAAATGCCTGGACTCTAGCCGGCACCGAGATCCCATCCACGGTAATAGGTATTTATCTTGGTGTGCTGTGTGCTGGGCTATCTGCCATGGGAAGCCGGAAGCTGAAAGGCTGTTGGCTTCTTGGTCCGTCTGACAAGGAGCACAGCAGTGCTGGGTGTGGGAGGAGGGAGAGCATCACACCATTCCTTATTATTCTGTCAGCATGCTTTTTCTGAGCGCCTACTATGCGCTAGCCTGTCTGGAAATACAGCCACGAATAAGGCAGATTCAAGCAAAACCAGAACCAACAAAATCTACTGTCCACCCAGACAAGATGATGCATATCTATAGTCCCAGTGCTGGGGAGTCAGAAGCAGGAGGATTGCCACAAGTCTAAGGCTAGCCTGGTTTGCAGAGCAAATTCAAGGCTGGCTTGGGCTAGACAGTGAGAGCCACAAAAGCCAGTGGCTGGAGGCGATGGCTCAGTCAGGATAGCGCTTGCCTTGGAAGCCTGAGGACCTGAGTTCAATCCCCAGGACCCATGTAAGAAATCCAGGTGTAACTTGTAATCCCAGTGGTGGAGGTGGGGTGGGGGATATGAGACAGGAGATTCAATGGAGTTCGCTAACCAGCCAGCCTAGCCCAGTTGACGAGTGTTAAGTAAACGAGAGACTGTCTTGAAACATGGGTGATGGCTCCTGCATAGCACCTGAAGTTATTATCCTCAGCCTCTGCACACATGTACACATATGCACATACGTCCACGTGTACACATGCACAGGCAGACACATGCATATGCCCTCACACATACATCACAGCACGTCAGATAGCATGATCATATGCACGTCTTATAGAAAATACAGACTGGGCAGGGGTAGAGTGTTCTGGTGGTTTTTCCTAGTGTTCAGGAAGGAGGATGGAAAAGAGATGCCTGACCTGAGGGGTGGTCATGTGACATCCGGAAGGTGGCATGGATGGAAGCCGGCCGTCACTGCGCTTACTTTAAACGTCACACGCTTTGCTAGCCACATGCTTGTCCCCTGCTGTTCTTGTGGGTTCCTCAGAATAACTTTGTGAGATGTAAACTCCCAGAAGTGACAGACGCGGAGAGGCCAGGGCAGAGCCGGGTCTCGCGCTCATGAGTTCACAGCCCTGAGGAGGAAGCCGCATGATTCAGCATCTCTCCTCTTGGCTTCGCCGGCAGAGCATTCCAACCATGAGACTCTGGGGTCAGTTGTTCTGAAGTCTGGAGCTTTCTGAGCACGCTCAGAATGCCAGCTGTGGAAAATTCAACCATGGAGGCTTGCTCCGTGAACAAAATTGTTTGAACAGAAAAAAAAAAAATAGCCTTCAAGCTCTGTGTATGTTAGGAGCATGGGGAACATGGGTTACACGCTTAGACTTGAGATCCATCCCCACGATATCTCATTAATACTTGTGCAGATATCCCAGAATATGAAAAATTTCTAAGCCCACAACAATCATGGTCCCTGGGGAGCCCACAGTTACTATGGATACAGGATGGCTGTAAAGAAGGCTACATTTCCCAGGCTTCCTTGCAGCAGGGCAGCCATGTGATTGAGGAGAGAAGTTCAGGTAGGACTTCCAGAACCCCAGAACCCCATTCCTGCCAAGCTAAGGGGCTAAGACTCCAGGCCTAAAGGGCTAATGGGAGCTTCTAGAACCCTATTGTGAAGGACAGCGAGGCCACTGTGTGTCCTTGGGAGAGACGGAGACCTTGTCTCCCCTCCTCCTGCTCTATTTTCATTTTTTTGGTGACAGCAAGTTTACTTCACCACATATGTCCCATGATCAGCCCCACCACAGGCTCCAGGACAGTTTTAGGTAAAATATATATATATATCAATATTTGTCCCCAAGGAAAGCGCAGTGACACATGGGAGTATAGATATAATGGCTGGAGCTAGAGCAACCTCTTTGAGCTTTGAGGAGACCTTGAAAATGGAGATACCAAGAGGGAAGTGACTTGAATCCCTGACACCCAGGAGCCCTGACATATGTAGATCAAGAACATTTTTTCCTGGTTTAAACTCCCCTTTCCTTTCCTTTCCTTTCCTTTCCTTTCCTTTCCTTTCCTTTCCTTTCCTTTCCTTTCCTTTCCTTTCCTTTCCTTTCCTTTCCTTTCCTTTC
>NC_034595.1:91021733-91053112 GCF_900095145.1 Mus pahari
TCCCTCCCTCCCTCCCTCTCTTTCTTCCTTCCTTCCTTCCTTCCTTCCTTCCTTCCTTCCTTCCTCCATCCCCGCTTCCTCTCTTCCTTCCTTCCTATATATTCTCAAACTCATTCTATGATACAGTGCTGTGGACCATGAGGAACGAAGAGGACATTCTTTGATTTAAAGCCTCCGTTTACATGTTCGATGACTATAATTTGGAAATAACTACTAAAGCAAAAGCTCCCTGCTTAGCCTCTGCTCACAGAAACCCAACACATACAGATTTCCAGGCGAAATCGCTCGATCTTCCAGAGTTTGTTATTGATTCAATTAAACAGAAATAATCAATGTGAGTCACAGGAACTTGTAGACTGACCTTCAAGCTCCAGGCTGGGGAGAGAGGGACTCACAGGAGCTTCCGAAAGGGTGAGAGAGGCAGAACCAGGGGGGATGGGTGCTAAGGTGGCGCCGGCAGAACTGGGAGCAGCCCCCTAGCTCCCACTGTATGTCCCAGTGGGCTCACAGTATTGGGGGAGTCGCTTGGATTATCCCCAAAGCCAAGACAGAAAGCCTCACCTGACCAAGCACACTTTCACACACTTTCACACACACACACACACACACACACACACACACACACATCTGCACACATATGTACACACACATGCATAGGCCCACCTCACCAGCAGAGACAAGGCTGCAGAGGTGAACAGCGGCCAGAGGGCTGCTGTGTGCTAGTGGACACGACACTCATCCAAAGCCCCTGCCATCTTGTCTGTTGCGTGCCAGAGTGGGAGACGTGCTGTGTGGGAGTGTTGGGAAGGTGAGGATGAGGAGCTTGGGAGGAAGGCCTGGCTGGGTCTTCCCCTCATCCTTAAGGCAACACCATTTACATCCCAGCTGACCCAACAAAAAGCCAGCACCAGGGAGTGGTGCCGCCCACGATCCTGGATCATGTAAGGTCTATTCAACACTCCCACTGCCAGCACGAGGCAAGGCTTTTGTTGTCAAGGTTACCCCTGCTGTGCAGTACCCAGACCCAAGGACCAGACCATGGATGCTGGAGCAGCGGCCTGGCTTTGAACCTTATTCCTCCGCGTTCTGACTTGGAGAAAGTTTCTCTATCACTCTGTGCCTCTGTTTCCCCATCTGAAAGCTGGTGCCATCATGGTAACTTCCCTAAGTGATACTGAGAGCGTTAAGCAAAATAACAGGAGGATACAAGTTATGGAGAGCCGCTGCCCAGGGTCAACACGGGCATGCGGCGTCTTCTCGCTCCTTGCCTATGTTAGGGTTCATGTACAGTCCAGCTGCTGGCTCTGCCTGGTGAGTCCTTGAGAGGCCTGGGGAGGATGTGGATTCATGCCAGAGGTGGAAGGGCAGTAGGTCCTGGGACCCGGATGCTCAGCGGGAACTCAGGCAGATGCTGCTATTGACATATGGTGATCCAGATTCTGAGAGCTCAGCAGTTTCCAGAACAGGGTTGAAACTAATGGCCTTTGTTCCTGCCCCGGAATTCACCGTCAAGCCTCCGCCACTAGAGGACGGTGTGATCATTCCTGAAGCCCCTACCACTAGGGGGCGCTGTGACCATGGACAGCTGGTTCAACCTAACTTGTAAAGTTAGGTTCTCTGTTGTCTGCACAGGAGAGAACAGGCGAGAAAGACTAGAAGGTTCTTTCCCTAGTCATAGCCCCTGGAGGAATTGGCATGGACAATACCAGCCACAGCTTACTTGAGACTGTATGGGTTCCAAGAGCTTGATTTGTGGGATGGTTAATCCCCGACCCTGATGAGCAGGCACTAGATGCAAAATCCCCTGGGATTGGTGGAAAGTGATGCCAATCAGCCTTGTATAAAGGGCAGTCCCTGTCCTTTAAGGACAGTCTACAAGCTACTTTACTTCGCCCCATACCTAGAACTAGGGTGGGCACAGGGAATGGTGCCATACTTTCTGTGTAGCTCCAGAGGGACCTTAGGGTGACTTGGCAGTTGGGGAAACTGAGGTACAAGTTGCATGATCCATAGCACACCCAAAGAATGATTGCCTCTCCCCAAAACATGAAGTAAATGAAATCAGACTTTTCCCAGCAACCCGGAGAGCGACTGTGGATGAGAACCAGGGACAGCGGTGACCTCGGGGACCGGACTGTAGGGAGAGGGGCAGGGGCTGATATATGTTGGAGACAACTGTCCACGCCTGTGCTGGAGATGGAAGGGGCTGAGATAGGTCACGCAGGAGGAACACCCTCTGGGGCTCCGAGCAGGGCCAGGCCAGGGCAGCTGTGGATTCTGGAAAGCTTGGGGTGATTACTCCTGTCGAAAGGAGATGTTCCTCCCCCAGTCTTCAGCTCTGGAGCTCATGGGCTGTCTAGCCCATGCCAGGAAGGAGAGGCCAGGGGACAGCTATGCTTTGACAGGGCCAAGGTCACCAGGGCCTGGCCTTGCTGGTTGGCATCTTGCCTGGCAGAGCCCAGACTCAGTGACTGGCATGGCTGACAACCCCAATTGGTTTGGGGTTAGCTTTGGGTCCTGGTTTCCCATCAAAGGCTCTGCTTTCCAGAAAGAGAACAGGAGAGAAGCCGGAACCCCGAGTTAGAGCACGCCTGGGCTCTAACCTCATGAAAAGGGAGTGACTTTGCTATGCCAGCTGTGGGATGAGGTTTCCACTTGGGGTCTTAGCATCCAGTGTAGCAGTCCATTTATCATCCAACGATCCACCCACCCATCTATCCATCCACCCATCCATCCACCTATCCATTCATCCATCCATCTACCCATCTACCCATTCACCCACCCATCTACCCACCCATGCATCCATACACCCATCCATCCATCATCCATCCATCCACTATTTTTAATCTATTCACCATTCATCCATTTATCATTCACTATCTATTCATGTCTACCCATCCATCCATCATTCATCTATTCATCCATTAGTCACCACTCATTCACTATCCATCCACTGTGTACCATCCATTAACTCTTTGTTTATCTGTCCATCATCCATCCATCCACTATTTTTAATCTATTCACCATTCATCCATTTATCATTCACTATCTATTCATGTCTACCCATCCATCCATCATTCATCTATTCATCCATTAGTCACCACTCATTCACTATCCATCCACTGTGTACCATCCATTAACTCTTTGTTTATCTGTCCATCATCCATCCATCCACTCATCCATCCATCCATTCATCACTATCCATGAATTATCTCTCAGTCCATCCATGCGTTAATCTACCTGTTTGTCCATCTACCCACCTATTCATCATCCATTATTCATTCGTTCATTCATTCATTCACCTTCTATTTGTTATCTATCCATTCATCTATTTTATCCATCTACCTATCTACCTACTTATGTTTTATTTAGCAATTTATTTGTCCATCTAGCCATGCAGCAACTATTCATCTATCTATTCACCATCTGCCTATCATCTACCCATCTGTCCATCCATCCATTTATCCACTTGTCTGTCCATCTGTCTATCCATCTATCCATTCATCCACCATCCATCCACCATCCATCCATCCACCTACCCATCCACCCACCATTCATCTGTCCATCCATCCACCCAGCCATCCACCATCTGTCCATTCATTCATCCACATACATCCATTTACTACCCATTCATTCATTCGCTCATTCATCCATTTGTCTGTCCATCCATCTGTCCATCCACCCATCCATATCCAAGCTACTATTCCTACATCTATCTATCTACCCATCTTTTTGTCCATCCATCCATCCATCCATCCATCCATCCATCCATCCATCCATCCATCCATCTTCTTCCCTCCATGTAACAACACCACTTAGTTTACATGTGTCACTTCCTGGTTCCCAGGGTATTGACCAGGAAAACAGTGACAGTGAAGCCCTGCTCCCTGTCCCAGTGGATTTGCTTGCTAGTGCTGCAGGCGGGGATGGAAGGAGCCACCTAAACCCATGTTAAATCATCAGTGTGACAGACATGGCGGGTTTGCCCAGAGGAAGCCCTCAGCAGCTGGACAGTCAGGCAAAGCTTAGGGAGGAAGGGCCATGAGGACAGAGATTCCAAGATGAGAGACTCTCAGATGACAGCTCCCAGGTCTCCACAGGGTGACTGGTGACACCCTGGTAGTAGGTGGGAGAGAAGATAAATGCTGTCTATGTCTGGGATCCCCCCCCCCCGTCCTCACCCCCACTTCACAGCAGACAGGGATCCCTGAGAACCCGGCTTGGCCTACACCTCTGCCATACATTATAGCTGGAAGACTGTTTTTTCCTTATCCAGCCTCAGCTCCCTCATTCACACCAACTATGATCTCTGGCTAATGCACGGTGTCCTTGTCCCTCCCTCACCTTCTCCAGCCGAGCCAAGATGATCATGGCAGACTCTGGGGGGTCGTACAGTTATCTTCACCAGGCACCTGCCCCTGAGCACACTACAGTCCTGCTTGCCCAGCCCTCTCCACAAGGCTATGAACACCTCCCTCCAGTAAGCTCAAGGCATAGGTCTCCTAGCAGTCAGGGTCCCCAGTTGTTTACCAGGCAGGAAATGTCAGTCATCTACACGGACAGTGCAAGAGACAAGGCACATCAGCTGCGGAGACTGAATCCTATCCAAGGCCTTTGTTCTGCGGAGTCCTGCTCTATAACCCTAGGCAAGCCATTTGGTCTGGTCCACTCTTCTCTCTTGCAAAGCGGGGCTCATCAGAAAAGGACCCATGCATGCTCCCTGTGTCAGAACCTTAAATGGATGCCCACGGAAGTCACAGCACAGGGCCCCACACAGCTCCAGGGACAAGCACCGCCCAAAATTTGTACTGTCTTTACCTATGTGGACAGCCTACAAGATCCTTAAACAATGAGTGCACTCTGGCTAAGAAGGAACAACCGGACTGGGCTGGGTTGACTCACACTAGAGATCGTTGGTTTTGCAAACCCTGGATGGACTCCCCTCTCAAGGATGCAAATGCCCCAGAGTGGGTTCCTGGGTGCTTTTCAGCTCTACTGTATTTAAAGTAAGTGAGTCAATTGAATTGTTTATAGAGTGAGCTATGCCTTATTAGGGACACAGTGAGCTGGGGAAAGGTGGCCAAGGCAAAATTTGAGAAATTGGCCCCGGCCGGTGAAAGCAATTACGGTTGATGCTTTAGTGTGTGGCCCGGGCCAGGGATATTTTCATTTGTCTAATTTATTAGTTTATTAGCTTTGCAGTGAATGGAGAAAGTTACGCCACAATGCGGGCCTAATTTGATCAAAGCCAAATTTTCACGTCGTCCCTAGATGGCCGTCAGGAGGAGAAGATACCCCTGCTTAGGAAGCGCGTCCAAGTTTTCCAGAAAGATCCAGGGCAAGGTTCCAGGGCTCTGAGTAGCGGGGTAGAGTGAGGAGGACTCAGAGCATTGTGGCTGAGAGGGAGGGTTGGCTGTGCACACGGGCTTCTTGGATTTTCAGGCAGATACCTGGCAACTTCAGGCCTTGGTTTTCCCTTCTATAAAATGGAAGCCGTGGTAAGCTCCACCCTTGTGGGGAAGAGGAGCCCTGGGTAGCTGCATTGCTACGGTTGTCTCCCTGGAGCCCAGAACCATTCCTGACCCACGGTCAGCAAGGGTCAGTATTCCCTGAAGGCTGGTGGCTCACATACCGCTTCCCCGGACAGCGTTTTTCTCCATGTGCCTTGGGCCAGCCGTGGACACTGCCTGTCTCATTTCTGCCTGACAGGCCCCCTGTAGATAGGCACCACCATCACCGGCTCCACTTTTGGAGGCAGAGAAAACTGAGATTCTGAGAGTCGGTGACTTGCCAGGGTTCCAAAGCAGTCAGTGGTAAATCAGAGATTGGGGCTTCAGAGTGACTATGCTGTGCCACCTCTTGTCATAAGCATGTTTTGGTTTTACCACATAGTTGTACAACTGGGGCCTGGGAGGGACCCTTGTGAAGGGTGTTGTGGGAAGATCCAGTTGTTGTGAGCGTTGTCTCTCAGATTTGACCTCTCCTCCCTCTCCTGCCTCAGTTTCCCTCACCGGGGGAAGCTTCCCTCTGGCCCCACACAGCATCTTCAGCAGGGTGAGGACTGCATGGATCCAAACTGGCTTTGGTGGAGCACGTGGGTAGGTTAGTGAACTCCCGCCCCAGAGGTGCCAAGGGGCTTTCGGGCTGCACCAGACCCTGTCAGAGGATCCAGGGTTGCCAAGGGAAGAGGGAAACACCCTGTCCCCCATTCCCAGTGAAGTCACCTTTCACAGAGACAGCGACTGCAGACACCGAGACCTGGTGCTGCAGTGATGCCCACAGCTGTGTGGGACCGTCCCCTCAGAGATGCTCATGTCTGAATGTGTCACCTCCAATGGCGAGAGGGACTTTGCAGGCATGATGCTGATGGACTGCCCAGGTGGCTGATGGAATCACAGAGGTCGTTGCTAGGGATAAGTAGAGGCTTCAAAGTTCAGTGGGTTCAGGGGAGGCTTTAGCTCTAAGAGGCAGCAAATTGGGAGTCGCAGGTCATAGGAACAGGCGTGGCAAGTGTTCGATTCCTAGGCTGTGTGCTACTAAGTCTGCCTCTTTTCTTTTCTCTTCTCTTCTCTTCTCTTCTCTTCTCTTCTCTTCTCTTCTCTTCTCTTCTCTTCTCTTCTCTTCTCTTCTTCTCTATCCTTTCTTTCTTTTCTTTTCTTTTCTTTTTTTTTTTTTTTTTTCTGAGACACGGTCTCATGTAGCCTAGGTTGACCTCAAATGTGATAAATAGCCAAGGATAGCCTTGAATTGCTAAGCCTCCTATGTCCACATCCCATGCACTGGATTGCAGGCTCTGTCCCACCCTGCCTGCCCTGTTTACATAGAGGGTATGGAGGGCAGGGTCTCTCATCCTTGCCAGGTGAACCTTCTTCCAACTGAGCCGCACGCCCAACCTCAAAGCAGCTTCCTTCTGAGCTTGCAGTGGGGATGGCGTGGCCGGCCTCAGCTGGAAGGGTTCAGAACAGCGCACAGCTACAGAGTGGCCAGTTCCTGCTTCACCAGCACCGCACATGTCAGTCTGTCAGTCTCCTGCCCACGGCCCCTGAGGGCCCCCAGCTGCTGCTACCCCATATTAGATTCACCCCATTCACTGCAATCACCGCACTGACAGCCCCAGGCAGGCTTCTGGAAGTTAAGGATGGCTCAGAGAGAGCGGTGAATGAAAGGATCTGTTTCTAGTATATAAGGCAACAGAGAATGAGCCATTGAGGAAGCTCCTGCCATATCAGGTCAGTGAGCAGAGGGTTATGGGGAAACTGAGAGCAACGCAGAGGTGATCACTCACACACACCACACACCACACACACACACACACACACACACACACACACACACACCACGGGTCTCGCTGAACTTGGAGCTCACAGCTTAGGCTAGATAGGGTGACCAGAAAGCCCCAGGAAACTCCCTGCCTCTCCCTTCCCGGGAGAGGATAACAGACATGTACTGCCCTGTTTGGCTTCTTATGTGGGTCCTGGGATCAAATTCAGGTCCTTAAGGAGTATGTCCCTCCAGTATTTGACCAACCAAGCCATCTCCCTGGTCCAGATTGCTGTTTTAGACAAGGTGGTCAGGGGAGAAGGTCTTTTGCTGAGAGGAGATGTCAGAACAGTGACCAGGAGGGACCGAAGCAAGGAGCCATGTGGATATCTGGGTCAGTGCTTACTCAGAGCGGGGTGGGGGTGGGGCTCTGAAGACCAGCCTGGCCACTGCTTAGCGGGCCTTACCAGCCAGCCACCTGCCACCCAGCTTCATGCCTGGAGAGAGCCCCTGGCCAGCTGGGAATGGGAGTGGATCTGTGGGTGCTGCCCTTTGGAGGGAGGGCCACGAGGAGTACCCAGGTTGCCCTTCTATTCACAGAACCAGAAGAACCTTTAATTCGTGCCCCTTCCCTCTCCCCGCCCTTCTCCAGGGCTGAGCTTTGCAGGGCCAAATGGGCACAAGGCCAACGCAGACAAAAACTACAGTGGGTGGGTGGGTGGAGGGGGATGAAAGGCCCCCTCAGTGGGAGGGTTGGTTGGGGGGCTCATTCTGCAGGCGCACACATCTGTCACTCACTGGCTTCTCCCTCCCTTCCTGTTACATTTTATGACATCCAATTTATCCCACACAGAACACAGACCATGCAGGTAAGGCACAAAACGCACTGTAAAAAAAAAACAACAAAAAAAACAAAAACAAAAAACCACAGCTGTGTTGTCTTCCCCACAGGCCTGCTTGCCAGAGGCCGGGAGGGGCATTTGCAAGATAAGAATTCATCCAGCCCCCCAGCAGATGTGGGAGCCTGCCTTGCCTCCCTTCTCCCCCCACTCCCCTCCCCCAGCCTCACCACAGAACCTGCCCACCACCCATACCACAGCCCAGGGGCCTTGGGGCCCTGCATGGCCAACATCGCCAACAGTCACTTAGCACTGACAGCACAGTGGCTGCCGTCTGGGCTCTGCTGGAGAGTTTGCCTCTCCTCGGTCACTTGCTATCTGGGTGACCTCGGGCAAGTCCCACAACCTCCGTGAGCTTCATATTTTTGACCCATGACAGAGGCCGGAGGAGCAGGGCCTGTTTTGCTACGACATACGGGAATATTCGTGACCTTGTGAACTGTGAACGGTGTAGGGCACGCCCCCAACATCCTAACACATTGCCATGGCTCTGCTACCCCAGGCTGTGGACTTGGGGACCAGCATGGCTCCCAAGCATGGCGTGATGTGGCAGAGATGTTCAATCAGAACCCTCAGATGTCTTAAGTGGGGCTGGATCAATGTTTGGATTTGGTCCCTGGCTCCCCTTGAAGCACAAGATCGCCTAGTAGGGAAGAAAAAGAGGCAGGTGCACAGGCATGGCCACGTAGGAGGGGAGGCAAGACCATCAGTCAACTGGGCTCACCTTCCGAAAGTACCCACAGCCCACAATATTTACCCAGCCTCCCGAGTATAAGCCTCTGGCTCCAGGAAAGGCTGCGAGCAGCGACCAGCAGCCGCCGGTGGAGGAGCCTGTCTGCTTCCCACCTCCCTCGACCATGCAGGGTAGTGAGGCGCCCTTCATTTGGGAATCGGGTGAGTGGAAACCGAAGCTCAGATGAGCTGCGTGGTAGGCTGCAGCTGCTCCGTTACCAGCCCAGGTCCCATGTAAATCGGGCTGGCCAGGCTCTCTATCAGGGTTCTTATTTGTGAATGAGGTAGCTCTCAGTCTCTGGATGGGGAAGTGCTACCTGCTGTCTCTCTGGAAGTCTGGCAGAAGGGAGCCAGAGGGAACAAATCATGGTTCACAAAGCATGTGCCCTGTTAAGGTCAAAAGAAAAGATCTGGTAAATCAGAGAGCAGCGGCCTCAGAGGAGACCAGCAACCCACCCCAGCCACCAGGGGGGGGGCGGGGTCATGGCTGCCACTGCTTGTGGATGGCCAGGGAGCCCAGGTGGCCATCTCTGCCAAGGTGGTTTGGTTCTGAAATGAGGCTGGGATGGGAGAGCTGGAGCAAATGTCCTGGGCTGACTACAAACCTGACAAGAAGGCCTGGGTGAGTGGAACCTTTGGTGAGGAGGCAGGGAAGGGACAGCCAGGGGGGTGGGACAGACAGGAGGATTTGATAGAAGCTGGGCTCAGTGCCCAGCTTGTGTGGGGCCCCTTGCAGGGCTGTAGGAGCGGGTGCATGACATGATGTCCCTTTAGGAAGCCTCTCTGGATGCCAGTGGACATGGAAGGGTGCTGCACACGAGGGACCATGATGCCCCGGGAGAGAACTGCAAAGAAACCCACAGCCCTTGCCCAGGCATTGGAAAGCCTGGCCTGCGGTCCAGCTCCATCACAGGTCACTTGGCCTCTCTGGTTCTCTGTTTTCCTTCTGTCAACTGAAGGATGGCTGAGTTCTTCAGCCTTGTGTGGTCTCCGCTCAAGGTATCACTTGCAAATCGAGGCAATGACACCAGCTTGATTCAAGGCTCACCATCCTCAGGCCCTTGTCTCTATAATGGATGCCTGGGGTGAGTTTTTCCTCAACTTCCCCATCCATGACCACCTAGCTACCTACCTACACGTGTCTACCTGTCCATCCATCCATATGTCTACATAACTACCCAGATTTCTAGTCATTAATTGCCCATCTATCCATCTATCCATCCATTGTTTTATCCTTCTATCTACTTGTCCATCAGTCAATGCTGTTGGTCATCCACCAAATTATCCATGCATCCATCCATCTGTCCATCCAACCATCTGTCCATACACTCAATCATGCATGTATACATACATACAAATCATCTGTCCATCCATTTATTCACACATACTTACATATATACACTCATATAAATCATCCACCCACCCACCCATCCATCCAGACATACATACATACAATTATCTATACATCTACACATAATACATACATACATGCCTGCACACATATATACATACAATCACCAATCCATCCATCCATCCATCCATCCATCCATCCATCCATCCATGCACTCACCAGTTCATCCATCTTCCTGTCTGTCCATTTGTCTGTCTGTGCCACCCCTCCTAGTTCCATCAGCCACCTCAACACTCATCACCACCACAAACACAATTACCTTCCATGGCAACAGAGCTTCTCTCAGACCTGGGAAATGTTATTAGGCCATGGGTAACATATTAAGGAGGAGGTCTGAATCACCCAGCGCCCCTTCTAATGTGCGGCAACACCTGCGTGACAAAGACTTTGTTCTGAGCTGTTTACTAAATTAGGCCTTTCCAAGACAGTTTCAGCCTTCAGGTTTTTTTTTTTTTTAATACCAGCAATAAAATGGTTATATAATTAGTAGTAAAGCTGGCAACCTATTACTGGTGTTTTACTTACAAGTAAAAAGTCTGCGTGTGTGTGTGTGTGTGTGTGTGTGTGTGTGTGTGTGTGTGTGTGCGCGTGTGTGTCCATGTGTTTCTTACTGTAGGTAGATAAATTATTTTCCATGTCAGCAATTCTATCCCCGAGTCTGGGCCTGGCGACACCAGCCTTGGGCCACTGAAGATTGAGTTTTTGACTCTGCTGCCTACTTGCTGTGTGATCACAGAGAAGCGACCCTCAGTCTCTGGGCCTTGGCTTCCCATCCAGAGAATGAAAGGGCTGGCCTGGATGACACTGAAGGCTTCTGGCGGTCCTGAGAGTCAAGAGGGGACAGTGGCTGTAAATCACATCTATGTGTCAGCGATTCTAGCGACTTCTCCTTGACCCGTGTTTCCAGTGGCCTGCTTCGTCTCTCCACTTATGGGGGTCCACACTGTGTGTGGCCCGCACCTCGCCAGTTCCCAATTCAGGGAAGAGTCTGACCCCGGTCTCTCTCTGTGCTGCAGTGAGGCCCTGGCAGTCAGCTGAGCCTCTCTCCTCACATCCTCGGCTCCAGTCCTTCAGGGTTCAGTGTCCTCCCGGTTCCAGTTCCCTCCCCATCACCTCCACGGTGACCCCTTACCTTTCAGGGGGAGTTGAGCTACAATGAAATTTCTTCAGGGGCTCCTCCCCACCCTTAGAGCACAATTCGAGATTTCCCATGTCCCAGCATGCTCTGGGCCAGATTTCCCATGTCCCAGCATGCTCTGGGCCATTGTCTTCACTCTGTCTGCTGGTTGAAATCAACTTGGGCCCATACGGACCTGATGCCCAGGTCCCTACCCCTCTGGCTTATATAATGGATCAGAACTCACAAATTTTCATTTCTTTTCACTCTAGCTCAGCTTGGTCTCAGATCCTCAACCATCCTCCTCTCTCAGCCTCCCTGGTGTGTCCGTTTGGCCCGTGGACCAGCGGTGCTGCTCTGTCTGGGCAGTGGGTGGGGTCCTAGAATCTTGGGCATGGTGCAGAAGCTGCATCTCACTGGAAGATTCTCACGGTTCTGCAACACCTGGCTGGCCTCTCAGCCTCCCCTGGCTCCCCACTCAGCAGGGAGACTGAGTCTCCACCCTCTGGCCACTCTGGAACACACACTGCCTGCTCAGCTGCTACCTAGCAGAGCCAACAGAGCCCAGTCACTTCTCGCTCTCCACTGTTATCAGTAGAGTGCTAGGATTGTCCACTTCAGGGAAAGAACCCCAATTGCCTTGTTCTCCTGTCTCCCTGTGCTGCAGTTAGCAAGGAAGCTTTTCTTAAACGATGAATAATGAGGCAGAGGTTCCCAGCAGGAATCAAGGCCACGTTCCCACCACTCATCCAGCCTGGTGGTTCCTGGCAGCTTTGGGGCAATGCTGTCCCTGGGAGGCTCCTGGTTAGAGGTGTAACACCCCCCAGAGGAGAAATTGGGCTGCCCGTTAGTCTCCATCTATCAGCTCGGGACAGGCTGCCAGGGAGCTAAGTCACTTGGTCCTCAGCTGGAGCCTTGTGAAGGGGGCCTGAGGGCTGTATCACACAGCGAATGCTGGGTTTAATCAGATAGTGCAAACCAAAGACAGGCTGATTGCTGAAGAGCAGTAGCTACCAGCTCATTAGCCTAACAACCCTTCACTAAACTGCTGCGCAGGGCACTGAGGCCCTGGCGACAGCAGTGGGCAGAGGGTGCCTGCCCACCCTTAGGAATCTATCTTTGGAGATGGGGGCGGGCAGCGCAAGCGAGCCCCCTACTTGTAACACCCCAGAGCTTCACCAGAGGGCAGCAGACAGCTTCAAAGTGTGTTCTGCCCCTCCTGTCCTCTCTATCCATGACGGTGGTTTGTAAACTCAGTGGTCTCCCCGGGGAAAGTGGGTGGTTGAGGCTGCCTAATAGCAACTTGAGCTCAGCAAGCACACTCGTTTTCCTGCCTCAAAAATGCTTCTACTCTCCCACAATACAATGAAGAAGTATCCTGGTCCTCCTGTTAACCATGGAAACAGACAGGCGCTCTATAGCCATAGAGATGTTGGGGCTATGGATGGGCTCCAAGCCAGAAGTGAATGGGTTGCCCATGCAAGTGTGCACATGTGTGTATGTATGTGTGCCTATGCATGCATGCATGCACATATATGTGAATGTGAATGTGTGTGTTCAGGATAAAGACAGAAACACCCTGGTCAGCTTCGGGGGTCCTAAGAGGAGGAGAGATAAAGACATTTGGAAAAGCCACAGAAGGCCAATGTCGGGGAAGGGATGGCAAGCGTCCACTTTGGGGGATGGGTGGAGTGAGGGAGGAAAGGAGGTTGTATTAAAACTTTTGGTGGGTGCGGAGGAACAGCCCAAGTCATGCTTGACTGCAGATGCCCATGGAGTCCCGAGGAAGACATCAGATCCCAGGTCCTCCCCCCTCCCCCCTCCCCCAGCCCCAGAACTAGAGTTACAGGTGGTTGTGAGCGTCCTGATGCAGGCGCTGGAAACCAAATCTGCTCCTCTAAAAGAGCAGGCAGTGTTCTTAGCCACTGAGCCACGTCTCCAGCCCACGTCCACAGATTTTTTTGGCACCAAGTGGCCCTTAGGAGGAGCAGGTAGGTGGTGTGGCAGTGGGCTCCTTAAGTCTCGCTGCCAGCATCACTTTAAAGCCCGACTTCCTGGTTCCCTGGCTTAACTCCAGGCTTGAATCAAATTTGGCCCTGGTAGGTTTCTGGAATTCACATTTTTTTCAGCAAGTTCCAAGCAGACCATGTCCCCACCCTAGTCGCGGCCAGCTTTGGCTCAGGGAATGCAAAAGGGCAAGTCACTGACAGCTCCCCTAGTGGCCAGAAAGAGAACTGCATCTCCGTTCTAAAACTGGATTTTGCCATAGGGACCACAAGGGCTCAGAGGCTGGAGGCTGGGGGTTTTCTGATTATGATTAAAATAGACATCAACTATTATGACTGACATACTTGAAGGGGCACAACGTTGTTCTCACTACATCATTCCTATCCAGATTTCTCAAGGATCTAGGTTGGGATCTAGGTCATGACGGGCCTATAACTGGGTATGCAGGATCTTGGGTGGTCATCTCCAGAGAGACTGAGCCTGAGTTTATCCTAATACCCAGCAAGCTCTACACATAGTAGGTGCTTAATGTGTGCTTACAGAGAGTCTCACGGGCAAGCAGTTCCCATTACATATATTTTGGAGAAACTGGATGCATGACTTATAATAGATACCAGAGGACTAAGGGACCAAGAATTCAGGCTTCCAAATTATCAAGGCTGAGACGGCATTTTCTTTGTACCCACAGCGAGACAAACATCCGAGCAGCTCAGGAACGCATGCCATCAGGGAAAGACACGCAAGCTCTCAATGGACCACGGATGCCCGGCTCTTTGGACTGAACCGGTAATGTGTCTATTTAAAACCCAGAAGTGTGTTTTCATTCGAGATGATTCCAAAGGGCTTCTGTAAGGACCATTGTCTGTCTACTCGGAGTGGCCTTGTCTCTCTCTGGGCACCTTCCCACCTCCACTGAACATCCTCCACTCAGAGCTCCAGTTCTCCCGCCCGCCAGCCATACCTGCTTTGTCTCAAAACCACTTTTGATTTTAGATCCACTTTCAATGCTACTGTGGCCACCCTCTCCTCAGCCCCACCAGCTGAGTCACCTTGGCATGTGGCTGAGCAAGTCCTCAGACAGCTCTGGCTTCACCGTTGCAATGGTTAGCTATATATCTGTTTGGGCTCCACTTCCCCTCTTTCTAGAACCCACCCACATACTGTCTCTCTCAAAATGTCAGACAGACTCCGGGGGTGCTGAGGTGGGGAGGGGGGACTGACCCCCGGGGGACCTTGCTGTCTGGTGAAACAATGGGGAGGGACGGACAGGTATTAATGCCTGGTCGGGACTCCATGGTATCCGATTTCTAGTGTACACGTCAGAGCCACTGGGGACAGTCACTTCCTTCAGTGTCTACCCACCAATGCCCCACCCCCACCCTGCTTTCTGCTATCATATACGGCTGTATGCTCAGCTCATGGTGTGCTCAAACAGTCAGTCAGTCTCCGTGGGTGAGAGGATGTGTGCTACCCAATGTTTGTGGGACTCCGGTATCAGGCTGCAGCGTCCTCCAGGGATCCTGCTGCTTTCACTCGGGAACCAGTGAACTTTCAAATGCGGGTCATGGTGGGCCGCTGCTCTCTGTGGCTCCCCGGGCGCTGAGGGTAAATTGCTACTTTGTTATATCCTCTGCCCTGGCCATGCTCCGCCCCAGGCAGCCCTTCTCACCTCTGAGGCTTTGTGCTTGCTCTGCCTGCTTCTTGGAGTGACCCCTGCTTTCCTGCCCCACCCTCCGT
The DNA here is from genome assembly GCF_900095145.1 of Mus pahari. NCBI lineage: Eukaryota > Metazoa > Chordata > Mammalia > Rodentia > Muridae > Mus > Mus pahari. The sequence goes on from NC_034595.1 coordinate 91,036,897, forward strand.
GCACTAGTTCTCCACTTGGATGTCTTCTGTGACACACAGGCCCTATTCCCTGCGACCCACCCTTGATCAGGAGTGCCCTGATTTGCATGGTCCCTGTTTGCATGGCCCTTATTTACATGGCTTGGATTTGCAAGGTAGAGATTGCACACTGGAAATTGCTTGGATAAAAGCTCAAACTAAGCCTGGCCAAACCCGTGCACTGGCCAGTTCTGGCCTGGCCTGCTTGCCCTGGTGTGTCAGGAAACTGCACATGAGAGAGTCATCCTTAAACATAAAACTATGTCATCCAAGTAGTTGTGTCGTCCCCTGAGCCATCTCACCACACAAGTCTCACGCGAACACACACACACACACACACACACACACACACACACACACACACGCACACACACAGCTCTTTACAGCTCCTTGCTTTACCCTGGTCTCTAGTTAAGGCCCCGCCCACTCTCTTCTCCTATCTAAGGAGGGAATCCTTCACTCCCAGCCAGTCCCTTCCCCACTACACTGAGTCTCTCACACACTGAATGGGCAAAGCCCCAAGCCCAAGGTTGCATCACAAGGACTCACACCTGCGCCTGCAGGAGGCAGGCACCCTGTCATCGACCAGCTTCTGCCGATTGTGTCCCACCAGCTGAGGACAAGCACGGGGAGTCCCTGGGGCTCCTTGAGGCTCCCCAGGAAATTGTTCTCTGCCGGTTTCTGGTAATATTCCCAGCCTCATTCTCACCCCGCTTTCCCAGCTGAAGAGGAAGCAGCTGAACAGCTGTGGAGCTGGGACTCTGGGCTGAGATGCATTAATTTGTAAATATCTTCATTTATATGTAAATGCGGAGCCCGGAGCCCCGCCGCTGGCCCTAATGGGGCCCTGCAGCCTGGCACCACGGCTCTTCCTTCACTGGCTGGGCACGGGAAGATGTTCCCAACACTGCTTGATTTCACAGGTCTTTTTCTTTCACTGGCCCCTGTGTCCCCTACATATGGTGGCTCTGCTCTCTGGGGGTGCCCTCTGCTCAAGATACCCTGGTGTCTCAGAGTGCAGAAACCCAGCATGAACATGGAGCCTGGTACATAAATCCTAGGACTAGACTTAAGTCCGTGCTGCTGTGTGACTTTGGGAAAGTCCTATACCCTCTCTGGGCCTTATTTTCATTAACTGTAAAACAAAGATGGCACCGTGGTATTGGTGTAGGAAGAGGTAGGTGGTTTGGGGGTCTGATCAAGTTCATGCCATTCCAGTGGGAGACCCTTAGCTGGGTCATCCCTTGGCCTTACTGAACTGTGACCCCTTCTGTAAAATAAAATGCAGAAAAAGGGGTGGTGGTGGTAAAAATGTTACTTTTCCAAGTTCAAGGGGTTAACTGAAGATAGAGAGCAGCAGAAGAAAAAGAAGTGTGTACACAGGGGCTTTCAGGGGGGTCCTTACAAAGTGGGGTTTGCCTTGAGGTGGGGAGAGAGGGTTGCTTGAAGCTTAGGGGTGAACACCCTCCACTCAGAACCGCTCAGAATTATGTTTGGAGACGAGGAAACTCTGACCCTGGGTCACCTGCCTACCAAGTGGATCAGCCAGCATTTGACTTGGGGAAAATGGGCATCAATTTCTACCACATTCTAGAATTACAGGAAGATTAGTCTAATCAGCCTGCTCTCTGGAGGCTGGGTGTGTGTGTGTGTGTGGGGGGGGGACTGGCTCAAGGTCACTGGGTAGGAAGTGGCTGTGCCAGGATTTGAAGCCAGGTCTTCAGGCACCTGCTGGCTTTCTCAAAGCTGGTGAGCACGGCTGGGAGCAGGTGTGTGGGGCGGGGGGTGGGCATGGGGGTGGGGTGGGCGTGGGGTTTCCTTGTGGTCTGAGGAATCAAAGCCAGGCAGGCCTCTGGAGGCCACACCTGTAGCCGGAGGCAGACTGCAAAGGAGGGATTTGTTGCTGCTGGGCACTGGGTTTCAGGAAGCCTGGCTCCAAGCCAGGAAGTCCCCTGCCTGAGAACTCTCTGGGGCTCCCAGGGCATTGCTTATTTTCCTCTCCAAAATGCTTTTTATCTCTGCTCTCATCTTGATGGCAACTGATTTATCCTTGGCACTCGTTCCTTTTCAGAAAAAGGGGACGACGCGGGGGGGGGGGGCGTACAGAGAGGTGTCTGCCTGGGGGATGGGGGTGCGTACAGAGAGGCGTCTGCCTGGGGGATGGGGGTGCGTACAGAGAGGCGTCTGCCTGGGAGATGGGGGGGGTGCGTACAGAGAGGCGTCTGCCTGGGGGGGGGGCGTACAGAGAGGCATCTGCCTGGGGGATGGGGGTGCGTACAGAGAGGCGTCTGCCTGGGGGGGGCGTACAGAGAGGCGTCTGCCTGGGAGATGGGGGGGGTGCGTACAGAGAGGCGTCTGCCTGGGGGGNGCGTACAGAGAGGCGTCTGCCTGGGAGATGGGGGGGTGCATACAGAGAGGCATCAGCCTGCCTCCTCTGGGCGCACTCTGTCTCAGGTGCTCAGGGACAGAACTGCTGGGACTGAGGTCCTAGCTCCATGACTGGGAGGAGGAGCCTGGAGAGGCCATCAGGGCTCAAGGCCACCTTCTGGTCCTCACTGCGCAGGTAGGAGGTCCCAGTCAGATCTCACTGCAGAGCTAGTGACACACTTTGAAAAACAAAAAATTTTCCTGTCCCATTCTGAGATTGTATCCTCTTGCAAACCAACACCGCCAACCATAAAGGAGCATCTTCAGGACTTTATTCTTTTGGCAAATTCGGTCATGCACTGACTTGTGACCAGGCCTTGGCGGGCAATGGGAGCTAAGTGCCGAGGTGGGGGTATGTGAAAGTCCCAGATAGGGGGTGGAGCTTTATCCAGCCCAGGACTCAGTGTCTAAAGACCACATGACATCAGACACTCACTGGAATGCCCTAGCTGTGCCACCAACCAAGTGGAACTATGCAAGGTGTCACATAGGCTGTCACCTGTTGTTCCCAGTACAGGTTCTGTTGTAACACTGCCTTCTGAGAGCACCAGGCAAAGCATCTACCTCACAGTATGAAAGAGCACTGTGTGTGTGTGTGCATATGTGTGTATGTGTGTATATGTGTGGCATATGTGTATATACATATACATATATGTGTTGTATGTGTGTGTGTTTTTTATGTGTATATGTGTTGTGTGTATGTGCTTGTGTATATGTGTATGTGGTGTGTATATTGCATGTGTATATGTGTTATGTGTGTATACATGTGTATTGTTGTGTGTGTATGTATGTGTGTATATATTATGTATATGTATATGTGTGTATATATGTTTTGTGTGTATATGTTGTATGTGTATGTATATGAGTATGTGTTGTATATGTGTGTAAATATTGTATATGTGTGTATATATTATGTATGTGTGTATGTATGTGTGTATGTGTGTGGTGTTGGTGTATGTGTATGTGTGTGTGTGTGTGTGTGTGTGTGTGTGTGTGTGTGTGTTCATACCTAGCACCACTAAGAAGCTACTTCACAGAGGTCATAAGATCCCCTGCTGGAAGAGGATGAGAAGTGAGGGAGCCTCAGCCATCCAACCCAGGGAGATGGGTTCTGCTAACATGCTGGTCCTGCCTGAGCAGGGTTCTGAAGGCTGAGGGGAGGTTACCGGGTGACACAAGGTGGGGAAGGCCCTCTGGGAGGAGAGACTACCGTGTATAAAGGGTCAGAGGAGTAAAACACAACAGAAGTCTTGGGGACCGTGTAGGCTGTGAACACCCACCTGCAGAGTGTGGGGCCCTGGCACTCAGTGTGGGGCTGAGCTGTCTTGACTCTGCAGCCTTTGCTCGCCCCACTCCATCCTGACCTGAGAGTTCAGGTGACTCTGCACTTGGGACCTTTGCGACCTTAGAGATCTTGGAAGACGATCAAACATGTATCCAGGCTGGGCAGAGCTGCTTCCTCTACAAGGTCTGTCATTCTAGGCTGTGTGACTTTAGGTACAGCTCTGCCTCTCTCTGGACCTCAGCTGCCAATGGGATTCGTGAAGCCTACCTTGCAGAATCATAGGAGGAGCCATGGCCTCACCTCTCTCTGCCTCTTCCCTCCAGGGCTGGGCTCCACGTGTGTAGAGAGCCCCCAGCTCATGCAGGTGGGTATACCCCTCAGAGCCATGGCTCTCAACCTTCCTAATGCTGCAGCCCTTCAACACAGTCCCTCACGCTGTGGTGACCCCCAGCCATAAAATTACTTCATTGCTACTTCATACCTATAGTTCTGCTACTGTTACGAGTCATAACATAAATATCTGCTGTGCAGGATATCCGATGGGTGAACCCCGTGGAAGGGTCATGACCCACACTTGGGAGCCACTGTTTAAGAGTATCTAGGGGCTGGAAAAGCGCCCCACCCCGCCCTCCTCCCTCTCACATGCCAGCCGCCCTCCCCGGTGGCCTCACCTCACGGTGGACTGGTACACGAGATCCTCCCTCTTGCGGTAATTCTCCATGTGCGAGTAGTTCGTGGAGAACATGGCATCAAACGTGAAGATCTTCTGCTTGATGGTGCCGCCATCTGTCACCTGCCAAAGAGCAGAGGAGCCACGGGTGAGTGCCCAGCTTGCCCTGGCCACTGCTGCCCTTGGCCTGGCCTCACCCTGGCCCTTCCCTCCCTACCCTCTTCTGCTGACGATTCCTCCCCCACCCCCACCCCCCAGCAGCTTCTGATGTTCCATGCCCCGGTCCCTCCTTTAGATCATGGAGGCTGCCTGGCTGATAGTCTTTGCAAGGCCTCCCTGGTCTTTGAATCTAAGCTCCAACTGACAGCTGAGGAATTTGAAAAAGAACCCTTAGGGTGGGCGAGATGGCTCAGCAGGTGGAGGAGCCTGCAGCCAAAGCCTGACAAGTTGAGTTTGATTCCTGGGTCGTACATGGAAGAAGAAGAGAATTGACTCCTGCCAGTTGTCCTCTGACCTACCTCCACAGGCGCTGTGGCACGTACATGCGTGCACGCACACGCACAGGCACTCGCATACACATACACAAATATAAACAAACAAACAAATTGAAAGAATGACAGTCTTTGGCCCCAGGAGGCCGAGTTCATTACCATGCCCCAGAGGAGACAAAGATCACTCACCACTGAGCTTTCCTTCCCCGTTCCTCCCTCTCCTGCCTCTGGTCAAAGCCCCGTGCACTGTGGAGCCCTGGGTGTACCACCCGGAGTCAAAGGCTTTCACATGCTCAAGACTGTGTGAGTGACCCTGGCTCCCTTCCTCCAAGGGCTAGCCGTCAGAGAGAGCATCGGTTGAGGTTTCAGAGCAGAGAAACACGGGACTTTCAGTTCTGCAAACCCTGCGAGGAAAGGCCCTCTGAGGCCCTGCCGCTATGGGGCAGAGCCAGCAGCCTCTCCCCACTGGGTCTTTCCATGCACCAGGAGATCCTGCCACCATGACAGATGGACGGCGCTGCCTTGCAGACATGGCTAGCAGGGCCTGCGGAATTGTGGGCACGACCAGAATGAGCTGTGTAGAGTGAACTGTGGAATCAGGGCCAGGTCCCAGAGTCAGGAGAGGGAGCAGGCCAGCTAGTAAGTAAGTAAGGGAGAGTGGAGGGTCAGGGGACCATCAATGTGCAAACAACACAGAGAAAGACAACTAAGCTATATTGTAACCATTTCTGCTTTTTAGTATAATAATAACAACAACTATATATTACAATATATTATATCACAATATATTTATTATATAGTTATACATATAACTTTCATATAATTATACATTATATTTTATTATTATTATAATTATGCTATTATATAGTTACTATCATTGTAATTATTATTATCACATATGTACACATGATGTGAGGGGTGACTGTGGAGCTCAGAGGACAACTCTGTAGAGTCACGTCTCTCTTTCTCCCCTGTGGGTTCCAGGGATCAGACTCAGGTCTCCAGGCTTCAGGAACAAGCGCTGGCTGAGCCATCCTACAGGCTGGAGATATCCTGATAGGTTAGGCCCTGGAAGGCTTGGGAGCCCGGAGGAGAGGGAAGCCCACTTTCTGAGGGCAGCGAGCTCCCACAAGGGCGTTCCCTAAGCTGCTTCTGCAGGAGGTGCAGGAGTCAGCCCGCTAGCGCTAGCGCAATGGCTGTCCAGGCTGAGAGGGACTGAGAGCCATGGTCAGAAGCAGGAGGGATCAGCTCAGCTGCCTCTGTGAAAGGAACTCTGGTCAGAGCGCCTGGAACAAGTGAGAAGAACCGAGGACAAAGTCGTACCCTTCCCCCACAGGCACCGGGCACCCTGGGTCAGATTAGGGTTCTGCTTATCAACTCCCCTGATCTTCCGGAAGCAAGTTCAATGGAGTGGCCAAACGCAGGGATGGGCAGCAGGGGTCTTTCGGCATGGGGCACTGGCTTTTGTTTTCCTGTAGCCACACCCTTGGGACAGAAGGAGTCCACAAGGTCCCCATTCCACCTGAGTGCCTGCTGTGGGGGCTGCTGGGGGTGGAGGGGCTCAGGGGGTAGCAGCAAAATCAGTGCTGGGGCACAGGCTGCCACAGGGTCCTACTGTTCGCAGCTGTTGTAGAGCCAGACCCAAGTGTAGGGGGCTTCCCAACAGCGGCCGCCCGACGCGCACGCCTGGTCTCCACTGCCTCCCGCTAATGAAAGCGTTACTCCACAAAGCAGCAAGGTATGAGTTGTCACTGTTTCAATTATTTATCTGTTTACTCGGCTGCAGTTTTCCGCTTGTCTCAGCAACTCTATTATAGACCGCGAGCTTGCAGCCTCTCACCGCTCAGCTGGGCTCCGCACTAACAGCCTGCGACGGGGCGGCCTCATGCCTGGGCCTGGAGAAGTGGAATTAGCTCCCTGCGGCTCCGCGGGTGGAGGCAGGAGAGGGGGTGCTACCAGGGAGGTTGGTCAGGGATGGGGAGATGCTGAGAGTGGCTTCCCCAGACATCTGTCCCCCGACTGGGAGGACCGGCCTCTCTGAACTTATCTGCGCCCAGGCTGAGTTAGAAACCGCCCAGATGGAGTAACCCAGCCAGGTCCTACGGGGCACCAACTGTGTGTCACATCTGTTACCTGTCCCATAGACTAGGAGTAACCAAGAATAAGAAGACCTCTGTGAGTATCGACACTTTCCCAGGAAGTGGGACACCCACAGCATGCTTCTGAGACTGTCTTAACCCAGTGAGTGGCCTGCGGTGGACCAGGTGATGCAGGGTCTGAGGTGGGAAGGCCTGAGCAGCTTGGCCAATTGCAAATCAGAACAAATTTACAATCACAGCCCTCTTCCCAACCCTTCAAGGATGCTTTGGTCCCTCAGACACACCAAATTACTTTTCAACCAGGACCCTCAACTGGGAGACGATTTTGCTTATATATCTTATTATTTTATGAATATGAGTGTTTTGCCCGTCTGTCTGTGCGTCATGCCCGTGGAGGCCAGAAGAGGTCATTAAATCCCCTAGAACTGCGGTTAGAGATGGTTGTGAGCTGCCGTGTGGGTGCTGGGAACGAAATCCTGGTCCTCTGCAAGCGTGGCAAGTGATCTTAACTGCTGAGCCACCTTTTCCAGTCCCTGGGAGACAATTCTGATCCTGCTTCTCTACCAGGGGACATGGCATATTCTGAACACACGAGGTTCCTAGACTGTAACTGGCCCTTTTGATGAAGAGGGCCCCCTCAAAGCATTCCTCCACACAGTGTGGCTCACTGGGGTTTGGAGGCAGCTTAATCCCAAGAGCATAGGGAAAAGCTGGGTGTTTGTAATTCCAGCACTGAAGGGGCAGAGACAGGGGTCATGGGGGGCCTCCCTGGTCAGTGAGTCCAGCCTATCAGGGGGTGCCAGTTTAAAACCAAAGATGGACGGCACTTGAGGAATGATACAAAGTTGGCCTTTGGCTTCCACATGTACACACACATGTGAACATGTACACACACAAATGCACCTGTATACAAGTGCATGAACTGTACACATATATAAACATGCATGTACACATAATCACATACATGCATACCTAAACACATGTACCTGTACACACATATACATGTCAAAGTCGGGAGACCTCTTATCTGTGTTCTGTGCCCCCACCCCTGTGTCCTGGGAAGACAGTTCAATGATAACTAACCACTTTGCCACTGAAGACACAACTGAAACCCTACACTGGAGCCTGGTACTCCCTGCCTATCCTGTCCGGCTGCAAAGGTTGCCAAACTGTCCCGTGCCCCCTGGCCTCGTCTTGAATGACAAGAATGGCAGTAGGCTCTCCAGTATCCCCGTGGCTCCAACCTTGCCTGCCTTCAGGTACGGACAGTTTTTGTTTTTTAGATTTATTTATTTATTTTATGAGTACTCTGTTGCTATTTTCAGACACTCCAGAAGAGGGCATCAGATCCCATGACAACATGGTTGTGAGCTACCATGTGGTTGCTGGGAATTGAACTCAGGACCTCTGGAAGAGCAGTCAGTGCTCTTAACCACTGAACCATCTCTCCAGCCCCAGGTACAGCCTTTTTTTTTTTTTTTTAAATCTCCTTCTAAAACGCCCCAATCTCAAATTTCACTCCTTTTTTTTTTTTTTTTTTTTTTTTATTACACAGCAGAGGGGGAAAAAAATCTGTCAGTAAAACCGTCTCCTCAAATTTATTCCCCGGGACTGAGGGCTTTATGACTAGGAAAACACACCGGCCCCCACACGTCCGCACACCCCAGCACTCCAGATAAAGCAAGGAGAAATTACCTGAGCTGTAAATCCCTGCTGCAGGCCAAGGCGCAGGAGAGCCTCAAGGACGAGCCTGCTTTTCTTTGGTTTTATTTACACCCCCCCCCCTTTTCTGAGACAGTCTCTGTCGGCAGTGAAACTCACTATTGGCAGTGCAGCCTGGCTTCCAGCTTGTGAGTGTGAGTCATGCCTCTGCCTACTGAGCCGCTGGGATGCCAGGGATGTTCTGTCCCCGCTGGTCCTTAGTCACAGCTTCCCTTCTGGGGCGGGCAGCGGGCAAATGGGCAAACTGATCATGTTTTATCTTGACCGTTTGCTGGTGGGAGGGGACCAGATGTTTGGACAGTGCACAGGGATACTAGGATGCTTCCATTGGTCAGGGGTCCTGGGATAAGGCTGGGCCCTTAAGATAGGCAAGGCTTGATGAATGACAAGGTCACAGTTTCAGTCCTCAGGCAAGAGAGGACTGTGGCACACCCACAGCCCTTCATGTCCCATTCAGGATCTGGTGAGGGTAGAGCTTGGTCCACAGCCATCTGGGAGACATGAGTGGAGAAAGCAAGTCCTCAGTGACAGGCCTGTGCCCAAGACCTACCCATGATGCTCCTGGAGGTGCAGAGAGTTCCTTGGGAGGGAAGGTGACCAGAAAAATCTTGAAGAGGGTGTGTAGGTTCAGCTAGACTGTAGTGAGACACATCTGAAGGCTAGAGAGACACACCTCCATCTGTGTCTGTGAGGGTCATAGTCAGAAGTTCCCAGGGGATTAACTAGGGGGAAGGGCCATCCTACATGTGGGTGGTACCAGCCTATACGTAGGTCTCGCTCTTTCCCTTCCCCCTCCCTCTCCTCTCCCTCCCTCTGTCTGATTGCCATGAGCTGAGGGACTTTGTTCTGTCATTATGCCCTTCCCACCACAACCTCCAAAACCATCAGCTAAATGAACCTTTCCTTCCCTGAAACTGAAGCTTCCTCAGGTATTGTGTCACAGCAACAGACTGATGGTCACAGCTGGGTCTGTGGGGACAGCTTAAACCCAAGCTGGTTCTTCCTGTCTAGGAGGACAATTGGCTGTGAAGCAAGTCTCAGCCTGTCCCCTACTCTGTCACAGATATGACATCATCATTAGCTCTGGGCTCTCGAACAGTGGGTTCATCTCTCAGATCTCCTTTTCCGCCTGTGGCCTGGGATGGGGCCATCTCCCTAAATTACAGTTTCATCCTTGTGAAGATCCACGGGGGAGTGGCTTGCAGGGGTCCTTGTTCTTCTCTGCCCTCTTGGCTGGCACTAGAGAGTGCGAGGCTCCTATGACAGCTTCAGAAGTCTGGAAATAAGCACCGTATGGCCCAGGAAAGGCACTAGAAGGCCATTGGTCAGGGAGCAGACTCAGAAAGGGTGCTGGGCACAGACCTGACTCGCGTAACCCTCAGAACAGCCAGGCAGCCGAGGGTACTCTGAGAAGAACCCGGAAAGGGGCTCTGAGACACCCCATGATGCCACAGTTCAGGGGGGCTGTGGGCAGACAGATAGAGCGATTGCTGTGAGATGTGTTGCAGAGCCCCACCCGAGGACCAGGGTGAATGGCTTCTTCCTTCGCCAAGGGTGATTCTCCCATTGGATGTCTCCGGGCTCAGTTGCCTTTCTGGCAGCTGTGCCTTTCTGGCTGCTGTGATCACACACCGAAGAAGCTCCTTCAGGAAGAAAGGGGTTTCACTCAGCCCATCACGGCGGGGAAGGCACAGAGGCAGGGGCTGGAGGCAGGAGCTGGAGGCAGCCGATCACACTGCAACCGCACGCAGGAGGCAGAGAGAGATGGGCTCTGGTGCTCACTTCCTGAGGATGGGTTTCCATGATGACTCTAAATCCAGCTATGCTGACGATAAAGATTAACCCTCACACACGGCTAACTGAATTTACAGAGAGTGACGTCCTGGATAGGGGACTGACCATGGCCAGCGTTCGTTGAGTTCTTACCGTCTGCTCAACGTTGCTTGGAAGCACAGACTCAGACGCGAACATGGTCAGTATCTGTTAGCGACAATCAGCTTCCAAGGAGCCACACTGTTGTGTGGCAGCCAGCACACAGTAGGTGTTTTTTTTTTCCAAAAAGCTATTTTCTCCGTGCCCTACCACGTCAACCTTTCTGCTATGAGTTTCCCAAGTCATTATCTGCAAGTTGTCTTTGTACTGTTCCTGATCGAGGCCTCAGTTTCCCTAAATGTTCCACGAGGGGAAATGAGGCCTGGTAGCCTCCAAATACCCTGTCTACTGCATGGCCCGGTGGCGTGGCTCTAGAGAGCCAGTCATAGCTTACCACAACTCGTCACATCCCTCCACCATGCCCTCAGTGCCAGCCCCCCCACCTCCCTTCAGCAACCCTGGCTGTGGCCCAGCCAGATGGATTTACGAGCGGACTCGGAGAATCATTGCCAACAGGTCCAGTCCAGCTAGCAGCAGGGGGCCCACTGGTCAGCCAGCCACGTTTTAATTTGAAAAAACAAATAAGTCTTCAACGTTAGCCTTCTCACCAATACCCCTAGATGCCACCACCCGTAAAAGGAAAAAAAAATGAAAAAGAAAAGAAAGAGGGGATCACTTCCCCCCCCCAAGCCTTTCTCTTTGTGTTCCACAAAACCAATTACAGGTTGGAAATGGCTGTAATAAACTTGATATCCCACTTACGGGCCAATCCCGCTGCGGCCAGGAAGTGTAATAGTGGCGGAGAGTGGAAACTGCGGGTTTGTGGAGCTGTTTAAATTGCCTGCCTACATTACTCCACTCCTCTCCAGCGGGGAAGGAATTCACTCTCCTGGAAATGGAGCAGCTGAGGTCTCTGTGTCCTGGGCGGTGCAAGGGAGTGTTTGCCAGGCAGACTTTAATAAACTGATTAGATGTGGAGGAATGGCTAGCCCCTGGGAGCTTACATCAGCCAGGCACAGGTTCAAGTCCCTAGCAAGGCCACTCAGTCCCTCGCTGTGAATGAGAAAAAGTGAGGCTGGCCTTCCGGTACTTCAGAGGGCGGAAAGAACACGCATCAGGCCGTGCAAGTGACAGACACAGAACCAACCATAGCATGGCGCGGCTCTGAGCCTCAGTGGGTAGAGAGTCTGACAAGCGTGCATAAAACTCAGGCAGGACACCTATAATCCCAGGACTCGGGTGGAGGAGGCAGGGGGATGAGAAGTTCAAGGTAAGCTGGGACTATATGAGACCCTGTCCTAAACACTTTAAGAACTAGGCAGTAACTTGTAAAGATGAAGGGAAATGGCTACTCCAGGCCTGGAATTTCAATTCTGATCTAGACAGAGCTGTGGAAGACAATGAAAAGGAATTCTAGAAATTTCCACCACACAACAGTCATCCAGCGGTCCCTTCCCCATGCTTGGCATGGGACAAGCACAGAGTAGGTCCTCAAGGTACATTTGTTAAATAAAAGAACAGCTCAGCAAAGGAAGGTATGGACTCTCCAGGGCTCCTGTCCTTCGCTACCTACTATCTTCATGCTCGAACCAGGAGAGCTGAGCAGGGACCCAAGATGACATCATGCAACCCGAGCTTCATCAAAGGATAACTCAGGTGAGTCAGGCCCAGCCTGAGTTCCTTGTGTGCCTAAGATTAGCATCTTTCCTGCGAGGCTGGGTTTGTGCTGAAGCATCTCTAGCCAAACAGATGCGGACAAGTGAGAAGCTGGCTTCCCACCTAGCCAGCTCTGCATTTCCTGATTCTTCCAGCAGGGCGGCAGCGTGGAGCTGGTGCTCTCCTTGTCCTCTGTGTGTACTCTGGAGCTAGAGCAGGGGAAGGGAACAGGGGGGAGGGACAATGGGGTGTGGCCAGAGAAGGACAGTGACCTGCCCAGGCTGCCTGCCAGGCACGAGGTGAAGGGGACTTTTGGAGAATGAGTCTGATTTTGAAGATTCTATAGGAAAGCTCCAGGGCGGGTAGATAGGTCAGAGCTAGGGCCAGGGCCAGGGCCAGGGCCGAGAAAGGGATAGGTGTTTTAGGAGAGGGGAATTTGGACAAAGATGCTTGTGAAGGGACGTTGAGTGAAGCCAGAGGACATTCATGAAGCCACTATGGTCCTCCTGGTTTGGGAGGGCAGAGGTTCTTCTGGTGGTCTTATTGCTATGGCGACCCTGGACCACTCTTCCTCCGAAGCTCCGTCCCATCGGGTCTCTACTCTGGTAGGGAGCTGTAGCCACAGATGCAGGGATGTTGGAGGATGTGTGCGAGCCAAGGAGGAGAAGGGTCGGGGGAAGCTCTGAAGTCGGGGCCACCCACCTCCCTGGGTACCGACTCTACCCCGCTGTGCCACCTCTGTGAGCTCCCACTCCTGGCTGGGCTGGGGTGATTGTCTTCCCTGGCGTGTGTGGGAGATCCGGTGTTGACAGAGACAGCTGGTATCATAAATTGCCTTGTCGCATCTGGTTATGGTGCGATGGCAGACAGGCACTCAGGGACGGGACTAGGGGGGTGGTGTTGAAAAAACGGTAGAGGAGAGCAGAGTGGTTGCCAGCTTCCTTATGGGTCCTGAGCTTGCCACGTGGGCAAGTGAGCAGACAGTGGGATGTCTGTACTAATGGGGGTGGGGAGGTGGTGAGAGGCAGCTTGTATGGGTAAGCATGTGCATCAGTGTGAGAGCCTGCATTCTGAGGCGGGGGGGGGGGTGGAATGTGTCTGTGGCACCCGGATGTACTGAGCTGCCAGTGGCGTGTGTGTGTGTGTGTGTAAATGATTACACTTTTTATGGGGTGTAGGGTATGTGCATATCTGTTTATGGCACATGGTGAATGTACCCTCACTCAGTGGCAACCCAGTCATTACGTCCCCTCCTTATTCTGTGACGCAAGGAGCAGGAACTAAAGGTACCAACTAGGGCAGGGTTTCCATAGGAGTTCAAGAGCATCCGACAGGCTGACCCTACATTGCCCGCACCTAAGCAAGGTTTCCTGAACTCTTTTACTCCACTGGATACTCAAGAGTCCCACATCACTTCCTGTGCACCCTCCTCCCACTTCAAGGCTAGCAAGCAGGAAGTGAGAGACAGGAAAGGCACCACAGGACCGGGGCCAGGCTCTTGGACGGACTTCAGAGCACAGCACCATCACCAGGCTGCATGGGGAAAAGCAGGTGGTGGTGGAAGAGCCCGGGCTGCAGCCGCCGTGGGGAGGATCCAGTTCACACTGCAGAGCTGAGTGGCGTAGCATTCGCTTTCTGAGGTGAGTGAGCACCTCTAGATCCCACATCTCCCTGCCTGGCTGTTCTCAGTGGTAAGTCAGGGGAAGGAGGAGCACACCCAGGGAGCACCGCAGATGCTCTGGATTCTGTGTGTCCAGTAGTGACAGTCCTGGGATAGAGTGGGAATCCCACAGTCAGCTGTGGGATGTGGCACAGGTTGGTATTGTTTATGCCACTGAGGTGGAGGCAGGGGGCCACCAAAAGCATTAAGGAGAGTCTTTGAGTCCAGGGGTATCAAATTGTCCCCTAACTGCTCTATATACAGTGGATCTCTGACAGATGGACACAGAAGAGGCCGTTTTCTGGGTCATCGTCAGAGCTGCTCATGAGGTCTTCCGATCAGGGCACAGCACCTGGTTGGGTCCTATCTAGTCCCAGGATCTGTGTATGTGTGTGCAAGGCTCTGTCACGGAGCTCTGCTGTGACACCCCTACAGTGTTTCAGTACTCAGTCCCCGGAGCCCTGTTCCACCCTGTCTGAGAGCACACCTGTGTGGATACTGTCACTGCAGGACAGTTGCCAGGCTTGGGCCGCTCAGTCCAACCACTGCCATCCGGAAGAGTGGCAGTCCTTGGGGAGGGGCCTTGTTGTGACCACGTGGCTGAGTTTCCATGCACAGCGGTGCTGCAAACAGTTGGGGCATGTCAGCAGGTCTGGCCGCCAGCAGATCCGTGGCTGTGGCCGTCAGCACCTCACGCCAGCCTGCGCACCTGCTATACCAGGCCAGCTACACTGTAGACCATGTTGGTTGGCAGCTCTCGCCCTGTATAATTAACACGGTATCATAGACAGCTCAGCCAAGCGGAGCCTGTCCGTCTGTCCATCTGCTGGCTGCTTCTGGGGGTGGAGCCTTTAACACAAGCTCAGCAGCCTGCTAGGGAGGGCAGAATCCCGAAGAGACCACCTCCAGGAGGAGCTGATCCCCATGTCCATTCAGCCTCTGGCAGGGCATGCTGGGAAATTTACATCCCACCCCTCGGCCTCCATTTCCTTATGTGTCCAATGGAACTGGGATGGCTCGCCTCTGAGTTCTTCTTGTACCTGCTGTGGGGAAGCTTGAGCAGTAGATAGATTACGGGTGGTAGATGTCTACAGTTAGGGGGTCACACTGGACCTTGCAGGTTGTTGTGGCCACGTATTTCTCATTCAATAAGAATGTCCTTGGGCGGGAGAGACGGCTCAGTGGTTAAGAGCACTGACTGCTCTGCCAGAGGTCCCAAGTTCAATTCCCAGCAACCTCGTGGTGGCTCACAACCATCTGTAATGGGTCCCGATGCCCTCTTCTGGTGTGTCTGGAGAGAGCAATAGTGTACTCATATAAAATTAAATCTTAAAAAGAAGAATGTCCTGTTTCTACTCTTTGCCAGAGACTGTTTTAGAAGCACGGGGCATGGGTGTGCAGTCCCTCTTCTTCTGCACCCCGTGTTGTATTGGGAGAGGATGGGGAGTTAATGAGATTAGAGAAGATGAGGAAAGTGTATTGGGGAGGGGAGGGGCTGTGTCCTCATTTAGCATGGGTGGGTGGGCATGGTACATCAGAGTGGGTGACTGAGGAAGGGGGCCAAAGCTCAGGTGAGGAGGAAGGGACTGAGGTCTTAGAGTCCTCTGCAGTCGGTCCTGGGAGGAGCCCTGGGACAGGCGTGCACTCCATGCAGCACAGACAGGGATCTGAGGCACAGAGCCCTGGGTGAGGCTCTGTGACTTTGTGGATTGGCCGCTGCTCTCTGCTTCTTAGTCTATCCGAACACCCAGAAGAGGGTGAGGAATTTAAAACCCAGTTGCAGTATGCCTGGTACCTGCCTGGCCTCTGTGCTGAGACTGAACTCTGGATCGGCCTGGTTTCTGTCTCTCCAGGCATCCATCTGCCTCACTCACTGGGTACATTGCCTGGTAAATCACATACATCCGTTTGCCTGGCTCCTAAACCTCCTGCCTAGATGCCACAATAAAGAGTTCATGGTCCATTAACAAGCTTTTTTTTTTTTTTTTTTTTTTAGGTGATATTTGCAGATGATGAATTGCAAAAACCTCAAGGGGTCCCTTTCTTGTGCGTGTGTGGGTGTCTGCATATGTGTGGGTGTACATGGAGAGCAGAGATAAACCTTGGGGTATCATTCCGCCGGCCAGCCTGTCTATCTTGTTTCTTGAGACAGGGTCTCTACAGGCTTAGAACTTCATGAAGTAGGCTAGAGTGGCTGACCAGCAAGCTTCCAGGTGGCTGCCTGTCTCCGTCCTCCATCTTGTCGTCCCTGGGGTCACAGGGATGCACCACACACACACACACACACACACACACACACACACACACACACACACA
>NC_034595.1:91053257-91058573 GCF_900095145.1 Mus pahari
TGCACACACATGTGTACACACATGCACACACACATATATGCACACATGCATAGGCACACACATGCACACACATACATATATGCACACATGCACACACATGTGTANACACATGCACACACACATATATGCACACATGCATAGGCACACACATGCACACACATGTGTACACACATGCACACACACATATATGCACACATGCACACGCACATACACACATGCACACAGAGATTGTTGCTTGGGTTCTAGCAATGCAGACACAGGTTTTCACTTTACCAACTGAGCCTTCTTCCCAGCCCAGGCCCAATTATCTCTGCGGTGAACCTCATTGGACATCTACCAGAGACATTGAGAAACTTGCCTCCCGAAGCACCAAAGGTTCATTAATGATGGAGCTGGGTCTTGCCCAGAAGCTCTGACTCCCTACCGGAGCCCAGAGGGTGAGCCTTGTTCTATAGGGCACAATGGAGAAGGCTCCCAGCTTGAGTCTTTGTGAGGAGTACACAGAATTCCCACTGCCCCTCTGCTCAGCAGGGGGCATGTTCTCCCATTGAGACTGGGAAAGAGGAAGGTCTTATTACAAGGCGGCTGTCCAATAAAGATCTCTCAGTATATTAAAAAAAAAAAAGAAAAGAAAATCTTTACCTGTCTTTGAACCAACACCTGGTGTTATTACAACCAGGAAAAAAACAATCGCGTTTGCTTTTCATTATAGATCTGTGGTATGTTTTGTTTTCTTGTTCCCAGAGAGCCAGAACTGCACAGATGGAATGACTTAAGAGAGGGAACAGGAAGCCCATTAGATCTGTAGTCAATGCGGCCTTGGATCCGCATTCCAGGTGACCTGAGGAGAGACCCAGACTCAGAATCTCCCCGTCTGTAGAATGGGGTGCAATAGCCCCCCTTCCCTGAGGTAAGGACAAAATGTGTGGTCCACAGTTACTGTGTGACTTCTGGTCTCAGGGACTGGGGAGACAGAGCCAGGCATGCCTACAGCCATCAGAGACCCACAGGCCAAGGGCACACCAAGTTCTGTGCTAGCAAGTAAGTTCTTTAAATAGTCAGGTCTCAGAGGCGAAAAGACGGTCTGAGGGTGAGGTTTAAGGAACATGGATTTTCAGTAAAACCTGGGTAGTGAGAGGGACGTGGGGGAGTCAGGAGGGATAATGGTGGTCAGAGCAGCTGCAAAGGCCCTGCAGGGGGACACAGTTGTCTGCGGTGAGGCTATACCGAGCTGGATGGTGGAAATGGATGGTGGAAATGGTACGGTGGTGTCTGGACTCAATTTACGTGCGGTTCTCAAGGCTGCAATAAGGAGGTTAGATTTAATTCTCACCATCCTGAGGAAGGGCCTATGCTGCTAATGGCTTGAGGGTTTAGTCCATTGTGGTGCGGAAGGCACAGAGGCAGGAGTTGCTTGGGTCTGTGGCAGCAGGAACAGGAAACTACCGGCTCACACATGGCAGACCAGGGAAAAGAAAGAGTGTTTGTCACTGGCTTCTCCTCTCTTCCTTTGTATACAGTTGTAGACCCCAGCCTGCAGGGCGAGTCTCCCTGGATCCAGGGCAGGCCTTTGGTCTTCCACTAATCCTCTCCAGAAATACCTTAAGGGATCCACTCAATGGTGTGCCCCACAAATACACTGGCCTTTCTTGATCTACTCGGGGCTATCATAACTCTGTACAGGGTTGGACAAACTAGCTCCCATTCTGAACTCCCAGCAGGTGGGGAGGGAAGCCAGCTTATCCATCCTGCTTGTGGCCCATTGCCTTAAGCACCTACCATGAGCCAGACACAGCTGGGAATTGCACCTGATAGCTGGTACAGTGAAAGAGACCCTCCTGCCCTGCGCCTCCTGTCTGCAGCCAGCCAGACACATCCTCAGTGAGAACCACGACGTAGATGTCTGAAGCCTAGGGTCCCACTGTGCTGGCTGCAGCCATTTCATCTGCTGTTGTAGACACTATGGTGATAGGTACAATAGTGGCTTTCAAATAACCCTTGCATGGACAGCTGCTGGCCTGGGGCCTGGGGCCTGGGGCCTGGGCTGCTGCTCTCTGGATCCCAAGCATCAGGCCCAAGGATCACTTCAACCCTACTTTGACCTTCAAGGCCTCAAAAAGAGCTGGTTACTCCATCCATGCTGTTCCCAGAGAGCTTGTAGCCTGAGGGTATCACATGTCCCACTTCTGAGTCTGCTGTCCCCTCCCCTCCCCTCCCCTCCTCTTTGTCTGTCTTCCCAGCTTTCTGAAGAAACCTCAGACTTCCTCTCCCTCATTCTCACTTCCTCTCTCTTTCCGGAAGTACCTGTCATGGAGAAAGGAAGAAAGGGGGTGGGGCTGGGCAGAAGACTGTCAGTCCTAGGTGGAGCTGTGGGAAAGGCAGATTGGAGGCTTGCCAATAAGCAAGGACTGGGGGAAAATCAGTTGTCCAGCACCCAGACCTCCCGCCCCCACTGGCACCGAGAGAGCTCCTCTGTCTCCTGAGTGAGGCCTCCTCCAGGATGCCTACCAGGCAGTCCCCGGATCTAGTCTCTTACACAGCCGGCCATCGGTGGCTTACCACTACTGTATTCTGATCACGTGGTCATCCCGCACACTCTGTAGCCAGACCAGTCCCATTAGAACAAGGTCAGTGCCTTCTGCCTTAGATGAGAGCTCTGCAAAGAAGGCTCTGGTCCCTCTCTGGGCTCTCTGAAGCTGAGGGTGAATCCCCTTCTTCATGCATTCTCTGACATGGGAGACCCTGGAGGCGGAGCCTAAGGTGCTATTGATTCTGTGCTCCTGGGGGTGGGGGTGGGGGTGGGGGTGGTCAGTTGGGACCTTTTCAAAGGCAGGGTCAATGGCTGTACAGCTAAGGGGCCCAGAAGGGCCCAGAACTTGCAAAACTGATGGAGCAGAAACCCTTTGTGATGTGGTGAATTGAGACCCTCCTCCATCTTTTCCCCATTCCCTGTGCGCGTTCAACATCTTTCCCTCATCTTCTTCCTGACTGAGTTACTGCCGCCCGTGGAATGTGTTCTGGCCACGAGGAAGATGTGACCAGAGGGCACCAAACCTTACTTGGGCTTCGAGGTCTGCGACTGGGCACAGGGTCCTGCTGTAACCACGAGGACCTGTTGAGCTGTCTGCTGGAGGCCGACAGGGGACAGGGCTGAGCCACTGCTGAGGTCTCTGTCAGGCCAGCCTGGGTGAACTAACAGTGAGCCAGTCCTAGACATGTGAGCATGCACAGCTGCCTGAGCATCCCCCCAGACGTGTGAGCACAGAGCGCCCATTGCTATTGCCTCTTGCCTGTGAAGCTCCACTTGGCATCGGCTGCACTGCGTTACCATGGCAACAGATAATGATACATGGGTGGTCAAGAATCTGGGTTCTAGAGTCCAGCTGCCTGAGAGTGCTCCTGGCTCTACTATGGATGGGGCTGCGTGGCCTGGAACAACTTACTTAGCTCTCTGAATTCAGTCTTTATGCCTTTCCAGTAGGGATAACAGCAAACACCCTGGCAGGGTGTTGAGCGTATTGAAAGATCCAGGTCCCAGAAGCTATATAGAATAGGACTTGGCACACAGCCTGTGGTCAGTAGCATCGCCTCGTAAGGCCATGCAACTGTAGAACCGGAGAGATACATTTCAGGGTCATCTCCACGAGGGTTGCATAGCCTATAAGAGTGGGACTCCCTCTCCTAAATAGATCCAATGAAATGCTTAGTTCTCTCTCCTCCAGAATGCCAGGGAAGGTCCTAGCCTTGGACAAAACTGATTGGCTGGGAGCCGGCTAAGCGTTGGGAAGAGGCGGTCTGCTGGGTGGTAGGGTGGGGTGGGGTACAGGGAACTTCTGATTTGATCTCCCTGGTTGTGTGGATCTGGCACCAAAAGGGAATTCTGCATGAAAAGCAGAGGACTGAGCCATCAGTTTGTGTGGGGGCAGTGAACCTGTTGTGTGGCCAGCAGGGTGGGCATCCTCACCTTTAGCTGCAGGGGAAGGGGCAGTTGGGGTAGCACTGTCCTTGAACATGGAGACTCTGTATGTGTGAGAGGGGGCAGGAGTTCAGCTTGCAGGGCGAGCGGGGGGGGGGGAGGGTGGAGGGGGCAGAGAATGAAACTGCACGCAGGTGTGAACCCTCCTAGACATCCTCAGGTGCCAATTCACACCCACACCTGGAACCCAGAAGCCAGGACTCAGGCCTTATCCTGTACCAATGTGGGGGTCTGGGGCTTGTTCTGTGTATTGTACATGCACACACACACACACACACACACACACACACACACAGGCATACACAGGCACACAAGAGGGTGGAGGGCTCACTCCATAATTGCCCACACTAATATTTCTGCGCCCCGCATCTGGACAGCAGCAAAAGTGAGATAAATAGAGACCTCGGGAAAATCTCCCACCGCCCAGCTGCGGCTGGCATCAAGTGAGTGCGTGTGTTTCAAGCTGGGCTTTCGCTGGTCTGCCACCAAATTCACCCCTCCCACCAACTGTCTCCCTAAAACTCGGCTTTTTGGCTTTTAGACATTTTGGGGTTTCCAGGCTGCAGGAAAGGGTTCAGTCTGGTAAAAATGGAGGAGTTGTGACCCAGGTCAGCGGCAGCCACGTTTGCTGGCAGGCATAAGACACGTGTCACACAATAGCTCCCACTCAGAGGCTTGCTGGACAACCGCCCTGTTCCTCTGGCAGAGGAGGGGAAGTTGAAGCCCTGTGCCATGGCTGCTCAGAGAGAGGTGTGGAGGAGATGCCACCCTCAGCACCCTCTGGGACTTAAGGCCTAGGGAGAAATGGCTTCAATTTACATAGTTCCTTCCAGCCACCTGTTGGAGATGTAGCTTCTCTCCGTCCCCAGAATAAAAGGTGTCCAGGGCCACAGACTTCTGGTCCTCAGTCCAGGTGCAACCTGCTCTCCTGTCTTGTCAGGTGATCCCAAGAGGATTCTGCTCATGTGCTCTCTGCCCATTTCACAGCTGGAAAAACCAAGGCATGGTCCACAGCACCCGATGATAGCAGCCACCTGACACACATGCTCCACACATCACTATTAGTAGTGGCAAGGAATGGTAGCTGAGCACCTTCTGTATGCTGGTGGGGTTCATGGAGGAGCAGGTATACTACAGGCGATCCATAAATAATGCTTCCTTCTTTTTTTATTTTTTTATTATTATTATTTTCTTTATTTACATTTCAAATGCTATCCCGAAAGTTCCTTATATCCCCCCCTCCGCCCCTGCTCCCCTACCCACCCACTCCCACTACTTGGCCCAGGCCTTCCCTTGTGCTGGGTCATATAAAGTTTGCAAGACCAAGGGGCCTCTAGTCC
>NC_034595.1:91061406-91080116 GCF_900095145.1 Mus pahari
ATGTTTAGGTAGGGGCCTTGAATTCCCAATCTTTCCAAGACTTTATCATGAAGGGGTGTTGGATTTTGTCAAATGCTTTCTCAGCATCCAATGAGATGATCATGTGGTTTTTGTCTTTGAGTTTGTTTATGTAGTTGTTACCTTGTACAACCACTCTGGAAAATAATGCTTCCTTCTTGCTGGTGAATCACAACACAATGCTGGTGGGAATCGGAGATGAGAAGACCCTCTGGAGATGCTAAGAGAGGGGGGAGTGGACCACTCCGTCAGAGGAGGGGAGGGACTCCAGTTCTCAGGATTTCAGATAAGAAACAGGGAAAGCAATCACTTCATTTAAATGAGTGGAGGAGTGATTTGGCCTCTCTGTGTGGGAGGAAGCAGTTAAGGGGTTTATTTTATTTTGGGCCCTAATAATATTACAATCTCCAGGCCGGTTATTATCTGTCACTTTTCAGGGAAGATTGAAAAGGAAATAGTTTCGTCCCCAGCAATTGTGAGGGCTCTGTCTGCCCGTTGTTGTTCTCACTTGTGTATTACAAGCATCCCTGTCAGGTGACCTGCCTGGCTGGGCAGCTTTGTTTAACTGGGGAAAGGAAAAAGAGTGTGCAGAAGTGAGTCCTGGGGGATGGGCAGGCAGTGGGAGCAGAGGGTACCCCACATTTTATGGGTGTGAAGGTGCAGGCCCCAAGGGCACTGGCGCCTACACTTTAAAATTAATTTTTAAAATCACTGTGTGTGTGTGAATGTGCGTGTATGCACAGGTGTGTATGTGTATATATGCGTGTATGTGTGTATGTGAGTGAATGTATGTATGTCTGTATGTATATAGGCAAGTATGTGTGTTTGTGTGTGTGTGTTTGATCTACTTGGTAACAAAACTAACTGGACCTGAGATGAAAACCCAGCACAACTCAGCAAGGATGCGAGTGTCATTTTATTGCGTACCTACTATGTGCTGGGCATGCCCACTAGGCTGTTCTGGAGTTGACAGAAGGACTTTTCTGTCAGAATTAGTTCTGCCTTAAGGATGAGGAAACTGGGTCTTAGAGCGGCTGTAGGCTTGGCCTAAATCACATAGGTTAAGGGTCGTGACAGGACTCAACTGGGGCCCTTTGGCTCAGACACAGGATGCTTTTAAGTTCTCATCCCTACATAGGTCTGCACAAGGCTGACCAGAGGCAACACCCCAGCAGTTCTCCTCCGCTAGCACTGGGGTGGGGCCAGATACCAGCAGGCGGGGCCTCCCAGGGTGGGATCACAGTGGCCCCTGGGCCCTCATCACCTGGCAGGGCCTGAGCCGGGAGTTTGTGCAAGGTCCTGGATTCCTAGGTGCACTGAGTGAGGCTCTCTGGAGGTAATATCTGGAATGTTCCTTACAGGCCTCCGGGGGCAAGTTTTAGGTGTGCGGGGAGTTGGAGCGGCTCTGAGCGCTTCTCTGGGAGTCCAGTCTCTTCTCCTCGGGCTCAGCAGCCACTCCTACCTGGTGGTCTTTACTTGTTCCTCCTCCATCTGGTCGACCCCCACAGCTCTCCCTGGATCACATCCTGGATACTTCCTGCTGCTGCAGGAATCTCTGCCTCACAGGCCTGTGCTTGACCAGAAGCCTTGCTTCAGACAGGCCGGCCGCAGACCTTCCCGCTCAGACCTTCCAAGTCCACGGGAGAGGGCCTCGGGTTGCTGCTGCTGACGGTTCCTCCTCCTCTCCCTCCTCCCCCTCCTCCTCACTACTCCTCCCTATGGCTTTCTTTCCTCACCAACTCCTCTTCCTGTTCTAACCTCCTGTCCTAGCTAAGAGTCATGCCTTCCCAACCGGCCGCCACGCTATCTCATGTGTCACCTCATGTAACTGCCCAGGATCCTCTGGAGCACTCTGGGTTCTCACGGACTCCGTGTGGAACAGACGGAGGAGCTGGAGCATGCGTGAATTGAGGTGAGACAGCACAGGGGCCCCGCCCTGTGCTCTGGCCAACGGATCAGCGTGTGTCACTGAGGATGTGGTGCTGACATCCTCGACCCGAAGGACCCCATGGAGTCCTCAGCCCCGATGCCTCCCTCACACTGGTGGACAGGACCACTGGCCGAGGCCAACATGGGTCTCCATGGTGACCACAACATAGTTTTGAGGAGGCAGGACATCTTGCTAGCATCCCTGGGTCTTTTGGCTCCTGGCTACTCTTGGGCCTCTGGACTGGCCACCTGCTCTTTCCTTTGATGCCATCAGGATGCCCTGATACACTGGTAATTTATTTCAGAGGATCCCCTCTGTGTCTGTCCTGGACCTTGCCCATCTACTTGCTCCTACAGCCCAAGAAGGAGACATTATCATGGCAAAGAATGTTCCATGGGCCAGGCAGCTTCCTGGAGCTTCCTGAAACACCCAGCTATCAGTGCTGGGGGGAATGGGGGGTCCTATAGCATCAGAGAAGGAAGAAAATTGAGGCTCAGGGATGGAGGGGCCTGGACACACATACACACACACACACACACACACACACACACAGCCTACAGCTGGCATTCACACCCAGAGTCTGTACCCAGGTGCCAAATGTCCCTGCTGCTGGGGCATGCTGGGCCTGTCTACAGGGAG
Source organism: Mus pahari (assembly GCF_900095145.1). Lineage (NCBI taxonomy): Eukaryota > Metazoa > Chordata > Mammalia > Rodentia > Muridae > Mus > Mus pahari. The sequence goes on from NC_034595.1 coordinate 91,063,994, forward strand.
CCTACAGGAGGTATCCTGCCAGCATTTCCTATTTGTGGCATCCCACGGGCCCAGTCTCTTCCCTTCCCTCCCTTGCTCTCCTCCAAACCCTCTTTGTCCACTGGCTCCCCCCCACCGCCCCTGCCCAGGGATGGGTGCGCAATTCCTACTAAGCACAGATGTGGGTACATGTGTATACAAATTCATGTACATGTTCAAATGCACAGTCCATATACACACTCACACGCACAGCGCGCATGCACAGTCCCAGCCCCTCACTGTCCTGTCAAGGGAAAGGTCCTCCCTGAGGGGCATAGAAACAGCTAGAATGTACAAGGTTCTGAGGAGGCAGGGCGGATGCCACTTACAAGCAAGCTGTCACCAAGGGATATCATCACGGATGACTATGGTTTTGACCACCTCTACTTCTGTGCTGCGGTTCTAGGACAGGGTAGAATTCTGGCTTGTATTTGGCGCCTACTGTGTGCTTGCTGTGACTCTTGCGGATCCTTTCTCTAACCCGACATCACGGGCAGGTGCGGGCCTGCTCTGTTTACAGTTGACAGGGGCTCAGAGTGGTCCCGCTCAGCACTTAAGGCGCTAACACACGCAGGCAGGCTGGCCCCAAGCTCACGCTCTTTGCAGCACGCAATTGGCGGCCCGTCCACTGGCCTCCAGGCGATCTGGCAGGCGCCCAACCTGGGGTGTCTTTTCTCCTTTCTGCCTTGCATTTATTCACCCAGATGCTCAGCAGCCACGGCCATTTCCCTCTCTTTCAATATTTATTAGTGTTTTACCTGCTGTCAGAGAGACCCAGCAGAGGCAGGGGGAGGGAGGATGGTAGAACTGGGCCTGGCTTCCTGCGTGCTCTGTCCCTTAGGAAGTCAGAGGAGCACCCTGCTCTAGTAAGGGCTACAGCCGCAGGACACGTCCCTGGGGAGTTATCTCTGCCGTACCCAGTGTGGCTTTTGTTTACATACATCCCCCTCACTGACACAATGAAGCTTGTTGCCTCCCGTGGATGGGCTCTGGGTCTTTGTAGGCACAATCCAGGCTCCCAGATGTAGCCCAGCCTGGGCTATCCCATGCTTCGCACCTCCCTCAAAGAAGGGCATCCTCCTCAAAGGGTCTTTTACACAGGGCCCTTCATTTTACACAGGGGGAAACTGAGGCTCCCGTGGGCTTCCCCTTTCCCAGTCTGGTGTCTCCTGCCACCCTCCCTGGCTTTTCCCAGAGCACCAAGGTCAAGATGACTGGAATCCCCAAAGCTAGAGACCACCTCACCTGTCCTGCTCACTGGACTCATCCCCCTGTCTCCATGACATCATATTCCTGAGTCAGGCAAGACTAAGCTGTGACTGGTGTCTTGTAATCGGTAATATCAGCCCTCAGGAAGCTGAGGCAGGGTGGGGGTGGGGCTAGGGGAGGGGGATGCCTTGAGTTCAGGGCTAGCCTGGGCTATAGAATTTTTAAAAATGAGTGGTTCTGAGAAGAAGGGTGAGGCTAGGAACTCCAGCAGCTGGGCTTTCTCCCCAGGCCAGCATTTTCCTGTTTTAAGCAGGTGGAGGGAAGCAATGGGGGAGGGGGAGGGCGCACAGGAGAAGAATCCGGGGAAGGCAGGGAGACTCAAAGTCCAGTGCTGGGCAGAGAGAAGAGACCCCCAAAGAAGGTCACAGCCTCTCGGGTGCTCTCTGCTCCGTTGTCATCGGTGAGAGGCAGCAAGTAGCCCTGGACCTGGCACATAGTAGGCTCTCAGTGAAAAGCTCTGTGCCCCAGAGTGGGTCGGTATTAACTGTTTGTTAATGGGGACTGAGCTGTTAGGCGGGCATCCAGGAAGCCAGAGTCCGCTGGTTTCAGCTCCACCCAGGACTTGACTTTGGTTCTCCAGCTGTCTCCACCATCCCCCAGGGGATGTGACTGTCCTAGTAGCCAGCCGCTGGCGCTGGCGTGTTACAGGGCAGTGATGGATGGGAGCTGTGCTTTATCTCTATATAATGAAAGGCACTGTTGTTCTAAGGAGCTTTCCTATGCATTTAGGGCAGGGGCAGATGCTCCATGGGAAGTCCCCCCTTAGCTCTGACTTTCATCTCTCCTGCTGTGGTTTGGTGAAGAGGGTTGCCTTCCAGGAGGCACAGGCAAAGGCATCCCACGTGAGAATGTCACTGCCGGTCACGAGGAGTATGAAGATTAAAAATAATATGTATGACCTCTTTAAAAAAAAAAAAAAAAACTTCCTCCACTTTAAACGGCTGTTCAGAATCAACAGTATAATTTGCTTGACTGCCCCGGCCCCCTTCGGCTTATCACCAAAGGCCTTGCAACTCCAAGAGGGGAGGATTATGCAAATGGAAAATCAGCTTTCAAGAAAGTGGGCTAATCCAATATTACCAAGAGCAGAGAGAAGCCACTGAGATGGTGAGCCACCATGGAGACTGCTAGCAAACCCCTTCCTAACAGGAACCAGAGCGGGAGCAGCAGAGCCGCGGAGCCCAGGAGCCCAGGAGCCCAGGGACAGGGTGGTTCTGCTGGGCCCCAGGCTTGCTTCAGGACAGGGGAACTGGTCTCCACTTCCCCAGCATTCTGAGGGGGAGCGGGGACTTGACCGGAGTCTTTAGGAAGTTAACTTTCATTGGCATGGCTTCTCATTCCCAGGCACCTGGCAGACAGAATGGAGGAGAAAGGCTGGCAGTCAGTGAGAAGTTTTCACAATGGACAGACCAGACAAGACACATCAGGCTAAGGTCACAGCAAGGCACTCAGTCTTGGAGGGAGCCCTGGGGCACGAGCCAGCAGTGTCGCAGTCTGGCTGCTCCCCTGTGAACCGCAGAGTAGGGAGCATGGAGGACAGTCCTTGAACCACTGTGCTGGGATGACAAGCCACGCTCACATCCAGCTTTACAGCGAGGGACCTGAGCATAGCTCCTCATGCCTGCATAACAAGCACTTGACCAACGGAGGAGTCATCTTTCCAGCCCTCCATCCACCCCTCTACTGAAGGAAGGACTGGGGAATGGACGTCCCTGCCCTGTCACTTTCCCTGGTGTCACTGCAGGGCACTGATGAAGCTTAAAGGCAGACAGATGGCGTGAGCTAACCCTCTAGTCTCTAGCAAGTCCCAGCCACAGTGCTAAGGGCACAGTGGGAGAAGTTATGCTCAAAAATAGATGCTATCCAGATGCATTGATGCAGGCATGGGTGGGAGGAAGGACAGATGTGTGCATGTGTGAGCAGACAGATAGGTGGATAATGGAGGGAAGATGGGTGAGTGGTTACAAAAGGATGGGTAGACAGCCAAGCAAGGGGACAGTGCATGGATGCCTAGACGGATGGACAGACAGATGGACAAGTGAGTAGATGTGTGGAAGGATGGGTGAATGGGGTAGATAGGTAGATACGTGGAAAGATGGATGGATGGGTGTGTGGGTAAATGGTAGATGAGTGGGTGAGTGGTTGTCTGGGTGGTTGATGGGTAGATGAATAGATGGATAAAATAATTTGTAGAAGGATAGATAGATGGGTGGGTAGTTGGGGATGGATATGTAGGATAGATGGGTAGGTGGATGCGTGGTTGGATGGATTGGTGGATGACTAGATAGATGGATAGGTATGTGGATAGATGCATGTGTACATGGATATATAGAAGGGTGGATAGAAAGATGGATGGATGGAGAGCATATAACTGAGTGACCACTGTGCTTTTACAGGCTCTAGACACAGAGAGGGTCTCTTCAGAAGATCCCTGAATGAGGTGGCACCATGAGACACCTTACTGGGCCATCTATGTCCAGTATGGGGCAGGCAGCAGCCTGCTTGATGTTCGGTGAGGAGTCCTAGGACCGTCAACGGAACCTGGGGAGACCATGCCACAGACAGTCCTTTGGGAGGACTACTGTTTCAATGGCACCTTCTACAAAGGGAGGATGGAGTCAGCCAATAAGATACAGGTCTAAGCTAGGACAGACTGGATGAAAGGCTCAGTTCTGATGCCTGAGTGGACAGGAGAGACGTCCTGAGGGCAAGTTAGGAGGGAAACGGAGACCAGCGGTTTACAAGTACAGACACTGCCTGCCTCTCAGATGCGGCCCTCCTGAATCCTTCCGACTCCTTCCTCACCTTTTTTTTTTTTTTTTTTTTTTTTTTTTGGTTTTTCAAGACAGGGTTTCTCTGTGCCGCCCCGGCTGTCCTGGAACTCACTCTGTAGACCAGGCTGGCCTTGAACTCAGAAATCCGCCTGCCTCTGCCTCCCGAGTGCTGGGATTAAAGGCGTGCGCCACCACACCCAGCCCCTCTCCTCACCTGAAGCACCTGCCTAGCCCCAGCACCTGCCCCGAGGACGGTTGGTTGGTCAGACCTGGCCTTCACTTTCCCCATCTGTGAAATGGTGACAACAGAGCACACAGGGTGGTCTGACAGGTCAGAGGTCACATAGAGAGCACTTAGCACAGGGTCCGAGACACGGAACTGTCTGGCGGTCATTCTAGATTAGTTCCCTTGGTCTTGGCTTTGCTCGCAAGCTCTCTGATCCCCGTGTCTTACTTCGTCTACCTTCTAGCTCCTAGCTGGTGACGTCCTATCAGAGAGTCTCGGGGTTCCAAGGTCCACGATATGAAAGATCTCTCCATGACAGGGACACTCCCAAAGTGTTTCCTGCTCTCTCGCCCCTGGGGAAGACTCACATAGTCCCTCCCTGTTGGAGAAAGCAGAGGGGAGGTCTCGGAGCCATCATTGTCTGAGTCTCCCCTCCAGACCAAATGTGGGTAATAAAGTCATGTTGAACTGCCTGCCTCTTTAATTGGTACTTTGGCAAAGGACAGACTCCCTGTAAAGCATTAAAAGCCTTTAAAATTCTCTTTATTGAACTACCTCTGAGCGCCCATGGATAATGACAGAACAGTGGGATCCAGCCTGCCGCTCCCTGTGCAGGGCCCACAGAGTTGAGGAAGGCTCACACAGCTTCTGAGGGCCCATGAACTACAGCCAGAGTCCCGGAACCTGGCTCTGTCCCCAGTGACAGCTTGCTCTCTCCCTCACCCACTCAGTTTGGTTCGGCACAAACATCAGAAGCCTCTGTCCCTTTTGAGACGGGATCTTAATGTGTAGCCTAGGCTGGCCTTGATCTTGAGATCCTCCCGCCTCAGCTTCCAGAGTACTACGATTATGGGTGTGTACCACCATACCCACCAGAAGCTCATCTCAGGCTATCCACAGAGGCTAGGGAGAATGTGGCTGGCCAAGTGACTTGGGGAAGCTTGGCTTTCCTGTGGCTCATGGGATTTCTGGCTAAGAGTAGAGGGGTGTTTAGCTTCACCCCAAGGCAGAGAGACCAAGTGCCCGGCTTTACTCCTGCATAGCTGGGGGGGGGGGGAGAGAAGCCTCTTGATGAAGGTCTCCAATACTTCTTTCATGGGGGATTTGACCCAAGGACAGAGCAGAGGCTTGGAGACCATCTGTCTGGCTCCAGTACCGACTGACACCAGGCAGGGCAGAAAGACCTGGACCATGAGCACAGAAGACACAGAGGGTGGGTTGCAGGTTTAAAGGTGCTTAGTGTAGTTCCGGGGACCCAGAACAAGCTGACTGGCCTTAGCACGTGTAGCATGAGGGGTTCTGTATCCCCTGCCCTGTCCCCAGATCCACCACTGAGGACTTCCCAGTGTCCACTCTGGGCTTTGCCCTCTAGTTTCCTCATGTCCTGTGACAACCACGTGGGGCTGACTGGCATCCTCAGCCCCTTTGAAAGGAGAAGTCTGGGGTTCAGGGAGAGAAAATCAGTAAGCAAGATAAAGAGGTGGCTGGGGTGGAGTAAATGCTACAATGGCCACCGGACCCAGCGCTCTCTTTCCCGTCCCTTGAGTCTCAATAAATGTCACCAGGAGAGACACTTTATCCCAAGGAGCTTCCCCAGCTGTTTGTACCCTTGGCCTTTCTGAGGACGGAGACATTGGAAAGTTATTGCATTGCATGGGAGGCACACGGAAGGCCTGGACTCAGCCCCTGCTTAGACACTGATTACCTCTGCAGCAGGGGCAAATGCCCGGTCAGCTCTGGGGCACGACTTCCCCTGATAAACGCAGAGAGAAGACATGAGCATCTCTAAATGCAACATTCTGAGTTTGTGGCTCTCGTTTTATGAAAGCCTTGCTAGGAGACTGTCTGTGCCTGCTGATCATTTGGGAAATTTGACCTCATCCTGCAAGAGAAGAGGACAATGCCCCTGGTGTGAGGAATTACTATAACAAGAGTCGGGCCTAGCGGAGCTCATCAGTTAAGCATAGCAGCAGGTGTCCAATGGCACTGAACATCTGTCGGCCTCTCTGCATCACCACTATCGCTGGTCATATGGGGCCACCATCAGCCCGGCTCTGGAGGTCCACAGGATCCCCCTAACCGTCCTCCCCACACCCATCCCCGATCTTCTCACAGGTGGTGCTCTGAGCTTGCCAGATCACACCGTGCTAGTTTCTACTTGAGCAATTGGAAAAAAAACAACAAAACAAAAACAAAAAGCAAAACCAAAAAAAACCCCAAAAACCCTGTATGACCCAGCCTCCCTTGCAGCTACTGCCTAATTGTGAGCATGATCTGAAGTAACCTAAGCTGTTTCTGGGGCCACAAAAACAGACGTGGCTCTCTTGTTTCTGTGTAACACCCTTTTCAGATGGCCTCCATGCATACAGAAAGGGAAGGGACATTAGTAGGTGTCATAGTTAGGGTTTCTGTTGCTGTGATGAGACACCATGACTATAATTAGCACCAGAAGAAAGGGCTTGTTTCAGCTTACAATTATCAGGTCACATTCCATCACCGAGACAAGTCAGGACAGGCGCACAAGGCAGGAACCTAGAAGTGGCGTCATGGACTGGCTTGCTCCCCATGGAAGCAGGGGCCATGGACTGGCTTGCACCCCATGGCTTCCTCAGCCCGCTTTCTTGTAGCACCTAGGACTACCAGCTCAGGTATGGCACTAGCTACAGTGAACTGCACCCTCCTCCCATGTCAATCATTAAGCCCCGCCCCCAGGGCCCCACTGGCCAAACGGGTGGGAGAATTTTCTTAATTGAGGTTTCCTCTTCAGAATCAACTCTAACTTGTGTCAAGTTGAATAAAACAGCACAGGACAGCTGTACCTCTGATTTTGTCAACGAGAAGTACTGTTTGTTATACTCTGTCACCGAGGGGGGCTGCTTTGTTACTATGACACCACCTTGACTATTGGTACAGACTCTGCTCCATGGCCAGAGATCCTATGAAATCTTTCAACATAGGGGCTGGGGCCATGGCTCAATCCACAAAGTTCTTACTGAAGAATCATTGGAGCCTGTGGTCAGATTCCCAGCACCCACATAAAAGCTGGGGACCATGGCTCCTGTCTGCCACCTAGCACAGAGCCTGAAGTTCACTGGCCAGACAGTCTAGCTGAATTGGTGAATTCTGGGTTCAGTGAGAGAGACACTGTCTCAAAAAATACGTGGAGATCCATAGAGGAAGACACTTGACTTCTGGCATGTGTATACACACACACACACATGCACACATGTGCACACACACACACACACACACACACACATGCATACACATTACAAAACCACTCCAAGAGGTCCCAAGTCCCACTGTGCTAAGGAAGGTCTCTTCCAGGCTGCTGTGGATAACCCTGTCTCTTCTCTGGTTTAACGCCTCTTTTCTTTTGCCCCTCTGTGTTCCAGGCCCATGGCTTGAATTCAACAGTATGGCCAAGCTCATTCCTTGGTTAGGTAGCCCCTCTGCTTGGCCTGTTCTCTGCCATTGTTAATCTCAGTTGTCAGTTTGAGGACCTCTAAAATGACTTGGGAGATGGACCTCTGAGCAGACCTGTGTGGATTCTCCTCACTCGGCTGAGGTGGGAAGACCTACCCACGGTGGGTGGCGTCATTCCCTAGGTGATGATGGATCCTGGACTGTATAAATAGAGAGAGGGATCTGCCAGCAACATGCATTCATCTCTCTCTGTTCCTGACTGTGGATGTGATGTGACCGGCTGCCTCCCACTCCTGCTGTTTTGCCATCCCCATCATGATAGTCTGTGCCATTGAACTGTGGGAGGGAGCAAGCCCTTTCTCCCTGAAGTTGCTGTTATCAGGAGTTTCCTCAGCAACAGGACACTCTCCTCCTAGGTCTATACACAGCTCCCTCCTCGTCATACAATCCAGTGTGAATGTCACTTTCTGGCCAGCACTTCAAGAACTCTAGCTATTCCCCACCACACCTCCCACAATTATCTGCACCGTGCTTATCACCGCCTGCTATTTTCTTGCTAATTACTTAATTAATGGTCTGTCTCCTTACGGGGGGGGGGGGGGGGGGAGGGAGGAGTTCTGTTTGTCTCCTCACAATTATATTCTGGTCCTAGAATAGTTCTCGGCGTGTGGACACATTAGGCATGCTATAGACGAGGAACATTAACTTCTCTCCCTTGGTGAGGTTGGGAGCCTTCTCCATCCTGCACCAGAACCAGAGGACACAGAGCCCCAGAGAATCCCAAAGGAGAGCTTCCAGCCAGCCATCTTTCTGCTTTGTACATTGAGCTTCTTTTAAAGGAATTAGGAGGAAAAAAAATTCTGTGTATGAGTGAGTGTGTGAGTGTGTGTGTGTGAGTGTGTGTGTGTGTATGTGAGTGTGTGTGAATGTGTGTATGTCAGTGTGAGTGTGTGAGTGTGTGTGAGTGTGTGTATGTGAGTGTGTGAGTGTGTGTATGTGAGTGTGTGTCAGTGTGAGTGTGTGTATGTATGTGTTGCATATACATATGTGTGTGGAGATCAGAGGACAACACAGAGCTTGGTTCTTCAGGAACTCTCCACCTCCTCTGAGACAGGGTCTGTCATGGGTGAGCCTGGGGCTCACTAGTTAGGCTTTAATAGCTGACCATGGAGTTCTCCCATCTCTGCCTCCCCAAGGTTAGAATCTGTACACCGATGCCGGGCATCTCATTCTCGTCCCTGTGTTTGCCAGCTAAGCACCTGACAGAGCGTCTGTGGTGGTTAATATCGACTGTCAGCTTGACAGGATCCAGAATCATTGAGGAGATAAGCATCAGGGCGTGCTTGGAGGGAAGCTTCCGGATTACGTTACCCGAGGTGGGAAGACTCTGAATGTGAGAAGCACCACCCCATGGGCTGGGGTCCTGGGGAAGTAAGCTGGGTACCAGCATCCATCACTCCCTGCTTCCTGACGGCAGAGGCATCGGATGCTCCCAGATAGATGGATGCCTCAGGCTCCTGGTGCCATGCCTTCCTGCCACGATGGGACCATAGCCTTGAACTGTGAGCTCAAATAAACTCTTCCTTCCCTGGGCTGCTTTTGTGACAAACAAGTAACTATCGTCCCATCCTCTCCCCTGCCTTGAAGGCATTGTCACTGGAGTTTTTGATACGAAGCGAGGAAGGTGTTCTGTGCTTAGCCAATTCTCATTCTTCCTGCCATCAGGGGTCTCTAGTCTGAGGGAGGAGGCGTGGATGGTTTTTCCTGAAAGGGGACCCACACAGACACCGAGGGCAGGATCCCAGCGCCTGGGAAGCATAGGAGGCACAGGTACAGGATGAATGGATGCATCAGGACTTGGTGGGTAGGGGGCGGGGAGAAAGAGGATGGAGGAACAAAGGAGGGACTGAAGGACAGATGGACAGACAGACAGGCAGAGAGGACCAGGGCATGAGCACTGGGTTTGACCTTTCCAACTTGTACCTCAGTCTTGCTCTCTCCATAGCGGAAGAGGGAAGTCAGTCCAGGAGGAAGCAGGAAAAAACTCGGAATCCTCCAGAGATCTCCCTGGAAACAGGAAGTAGGCTGAGGCCACAGGAAGTGCCTGTGGTCAGGAGTGGGCGTGGGTGGGATATAGGTTCAGATCAGCACCAACTCACCTTCCACACAGCTGCACCTCAGCCCCAGGGGCAGACAGGAGTGGAGGCAGCGGCTGCTTTGTCAGTATTTTCCAAGTCTACCCTCTGACCTTCTAAAAAGCTATAGCAGCGAGCTTCCCAGTTCTAATGGAAAATCCCAGCACCACTTTCTACAGGGGCCTCCATCAATCAGGCCACCGACCTCCACAGAGCAGAGAGAAACCTGCCCCCGAGCGCTGCTTGCTGAGAGCGAGCCCTGTGCTCTGTGAGAGCAGAGGGGGGTTCACCCCAGTGCCTTGAATCTCTCAGAAAAGTCCAATTGGCCAGGTCTGCCAGGTCCTGGGGTGTGCACAGACTCAGCCACCCCCCGGGATGCGGGGGGGGGGGCAGCAGAAGAGAGCCAGGCAGCCTGGGAGCCTTTAATCCCTACAAGCTGGCTGGGTTTCTTCTTCAGGCTCTGTGGGCAGTTGTGTCTCTTACCAGTGTCCCAGGTCTCAGAGACAACTCTGGGCTTTTAAAATTTTATTTCTGTCAGCTAATATATCTGTGTGTATAGGAGAGGAGTTTGGGGGAAAGGGGGAGACAGGACAGGTCTGGCTGTTCCCTTAACTGTCTTAGGTTTTGAGTTCCTGGTGATCAACTGAGGACAGACTGAAGATACAACCAGGATACATTTGCTGTGCTTTCATTTTTCTCCTTCTTTTTTGTCCTTCTTAAAAGATGTTTATTTTTGTGTATGCATGTGTGCATTGCACGTGGGGTCTGCACTGGATCTGCAGATGGCTGTGGGCCACCTGATGTGTGTGTTGGGAACAGAACCCAGGGACCATGCAGGAGCAGCAAGCACTCCTGATTGCTGAGCCATCATCCCTCCAGCCCCCCTGATGTTTCTCAAACGAGTACAGTAATGTGAATGGGGAACAAGGCGGTTAATTACATAGTCAGCAGACGTCACCCAGAGGTGACTCAAGCACGCAGGGGACTGTGTAGGGTAAATTCAGATGTTGTGGCATTTTATGCGTAACCTCATGTTTGTGTGTGACTGAGCACAGGCCCCTCCATCCCTGGTGTGCAGGTGGAGGACACAGGGTAGCCCATGTGGGTCTCTACCTGCCATTTTGCTTTGAGACAGGCTCTCCGTGTGGTTCACTGATAGCCCACGGGCTTCTGGGAATTCTCTGGCTTCTGCCTTCTGTCTCCCTGGAGGAATGTTGGGGTGAGGGGCCTGCGCTGGCTTTGTATGGACCTGGAGATAGGAGCTCAGCTGCTCCCAGCGCATGGCAAGCGCTTTGTGCTCTGAGTCATCTCCAAACCCCCGTTGTGGAACTGTGTAGAAGAGACTGGAGCACTCGGGTCCCAAGATGTGTCCTCTGTGAAGAGCGAGGGGGTGGCTGGAAGCGTACATGCAGACGCTGAGACACCACAGTTAGGCGCCGAGTAACCACAGTTTGGGCTCCACGCCAACCCGCACTCGTTCCATCTTGACCTGGGCCTCAGTATCTCCACTTACAAACTGGAGACAATGGTTGCACATAACCATAGGCTGTGTGTGGTGATTCAACGATCAGATCAAATCTTACAGTGTTCATATAAACCCTCTGCTAGAAATGGGAAAGGGTGGGAGGCCCTCCCACAAGCAGCACGCGATTCCCTTAATACCCGACAGGGGGCGCTGCTTCCCTTATTTCCAGAGAGGGCCTTGAGGGGCCTGGGGCCAGCGTTACCAAGAAAGGCTGCTTTGTCTAGAGCCTGAGGTGTCTGGGAAAACCTCACCTGTGGCTCCAGATGTTCGTACCCCACTCTGGTGAGGACTCTGGAAGCTCACTACCAAGGGATGATCATATTCTCGGTCCAGGTCTCCCTCCAGATGAGCAAAGTGTCCACTGGGTGGCACCTTGGGTGGAGGCTCCCAGGTAGGGCTTCGACAGCCCAGAGGAGTTATGTCTGCTGCACCTGTCCCAGCATAGACCAGGTATCCAGATGTGCTCTTGCAGCCTGACAGGGCTGACCCTTGTGAGGAATCAAGAAACTGACTAGAGAGAGGTCTGGGATCAGAAGGGCTGGGCTCAAATTCCAGCCTGGTGACTTCTGAGAAATCACATCTTATCCCTGAGCCCCAGGATCCCTGTCTTACAGTGGGTGGGGGCTTCAGGTGACGCCCAGGAAGTTCTTGAGGGCTCAGCTCTCCTCCCTGAATGAGAAGCAGCTTCCCACATTAGCTAGGATGGGTTTCCTACTGTATTCCAAGAGCCTAGGGCAGAGAGCTGTACCCAGGGAGATTCTGGGCTTGAGGCCCTGGTGCTCAGCAGCCCTCTGCTGCCGAACAGGCACACTGGACATGCTTGCCTCAAACCTACATGGTCGCCTGACGTGATTGAGTGAGAGCTCCAGCGACTGGAGCACGCAAGGCACCCGCAGCCTTGGCTCTCCTAGCAGGCACCCTCCTTTCCATAGTGCTCAACAGCAGAAGCTGGGCAGTAAGATGCCAGCCGCCATCTTTGCAGGAGACCAGAGAAATCCAAGGGGTAGAATCCCAGAGTAGGCACTGAGAACCAGCCGGAGACCAGAGGTAAGGGCTGTGTGTGTGGGGGTGGGTGTGGGGGGGTGGGATTAAGGTAACTGGGACTTGCTAAGCAGGTGGAAGGACCTGGGTTGCCAGGTGCAGACACTGGGGAGAGGAGGAAGGAAGCCAGGAAGAGCTTCCAGAGCTCGCTGCAGCAGGAGGGCCAGGGCTGAGGCATTATGAGGCAGATGAGCAGAGAGGGTCCCCATGAGCATTGAGATGTCACCAGGTCCAATTTAGCCCTGGGGAAAGCCCAGGAGTAAGGCAGGCTGCAGTTCCAGCCCCAGCCACTGAGCTGGCACTGGAACCCTCAGAGAGCATTGTGAAGGTATAGGGTGAGAACAACTCTCCTCCCAGCCCCATTGTCCTCTCTGGGTCAAGGTTATGGTACTCATGTCTCTCAAAGGGCAAGGTACCATGGGGGGGGATGGCTTTGTGGTGGGGGGACTTGAGGGTTACAGTACTTGAATCTCCACCAGCCCGTGAGTGGCTTTGGGGCTTCCCCTCTTTGGACCCCTGCTCTCGATACATCAGCTGAAGAGATACTTTTGCCACCACTCTGGCCTTACAGGGAAGGACAGGAGCCAGGGTTGGAGAGTCCAGCCCAGCGCCTGGTATTCAATAGACACTCCTTACACACAGATTCACGGAAAACCTCAGAGGTAGAAGAGATAACATCAACCTGGGGAGACAGGGTGATTAGACCAGTCAGAGGGACAGAAAGCCAAGAAGCCAAGCACATCTCATTTGTAGAGTAGATAAAAAGTGCGCACAGAAAAATCAATAGCCAGGCACTCTTACATCCCAGACACCTGCGGAAAAGCCAACAAAACAGGCTCCATTTATAATACTAATAAATAAGTACCAGAGAGTTCTTTTAATTTGGGGGCACTAGATATTTGTTTAGTGAAATTATAAAAACCCAACAGAGGCTCCGTATTAGGGAAACCATCAACATAATCTATCCCATTAGAAAATTAAAGGAGAAAAACCATATGATTACTTCAATAGGTTCTTCAAGAACATTTAATTAACTTTCCTTATTAAAAATCTTTAGGAAAATTGAAATAGAGGAAACCTTCCTACGCATGATAAAAAAATGATTTATCAGAAATCAGTGGTAAATAAATATTAGTTAAATAATGAAACCCAGGAGAAGTTTTTTTTTCTTTTTGCAAGAATTCTGAAAGTTTCAGACAATGCAATGAATTAAGACATGACAATAGATTCAGTAAGTATAAAAATACTGCTTACATAGCAGGTCACGTACTTTTCTATCGCCATAACACCATGAAGATCACATTGAACGGAACAAAGGCATGGCGACAGGAACAACTGAGAGCTCACATCTTGATCCACAAGAAGGAGGCAGAGACGCTGAAAATGGCACTGACATCTGAAACCTCAAAGCCTGCCCCCAGTGACACACCTCCTCCAGCAAGGCCACACCTCCTCCAGCAAGACCACACCTCCTCCAGCAAGACCACACCTCCTCCAGCAAGACCACACCTCCTCCAGCAAGACCACACCTCCTCCAGNACCTCCTCCAGCAAGACCACACCTCCTCCAGCAAGACCACACCTCCTCCAGCAAGACCACACCTCCTCCAGCAAGACCACACCTCCTCCAGCAAGGTCACACCTCCTAATCTTCCCAAACAGTTCCACCAACTGGGGACCAAGCATTCAACTAAGTGAGCCTATGGCGGGTATTATCAAACCACCTTAAATAGCAAGATTCATTTATTCATTCACTCATGTATTCATCTGCCTGTTTGCTTGCTTATGTGTGTATGTCATGTGAGTGCTGGTATCCTCGGAGGCCACTAGAGGGTGCTATAACCCTTGGTGCTGGAGCTCCAGGTAACCGTGGGAAGTGGGCTCAGGTCCTCTGTAGGAGCAGTAAGTGCTCTTGACTACTGAGCCGTCCTCCTCTCTAGCCCACCGTGCTAGAGTCACTGAAAGTGAAGTGGAATCCGAGCATCTTGGCTGCAGGATCTGAGTGTTAATGACTTAGAAGATGGTGCCTCTCTGGTGCATGCTACCTCTTCCGTGCATTAGGAAGAGGAAGGTCATTGCTATTTGCAGGTGATGTAATTATATAACAATTAAGAGAGTTAAAAGACAGCCTACCAGAGTTGACGAGTGTCAGTACAATGTCTGCCTAGATGGCTGACCTACATACATCAGCAGTTTCTTTCCCTCTCCAGGGACCCCAGTGTGCTATGAGGGGCACTGTGGGCTTCTGAGGCTGCTTGGAGAGATGTGTGTGGAGGGACAGGAATGGGTCAGCAGGGCTGCAAGGTAGTCTGGGAGGAGCTAGGGGTTATTCACTGATAAAGGTAGACTCTAAGGCTCTCTCCTTCTAGATCAGCCTGCCCCAGGCACAGGGTTTCCTTCTGTGAAGCTGAAAACTCTGCACCCGTCAAGCACCCGTCTTCCATCACCTTATTCCTTGGCTTTGGTGTAATGCAAGGATTCCCCCATGTGGGCCTCTTGTTTTATTCTGCAGTACCAAGCCGCTCCAGGGGAGGGCGCTGTCCTGACGCATATGCTCAATGACATCCTACCCTGGTTGCTCAGGGATGTGGATGGGGACAGGGAGGCTGGGCAAGGATTCAAGGGCGCAGTGAGTGAGTGGCCTGCTCCAAGTGTTGACCAAGGCTTCCGTGAGAGGACTCATGGCAGGTGTTGAGAGTTGACTAACGGGAGGAGATGCGAATGAGTAGCGGCAACAGACCCAGAGGACGGGAAAGATCTTAGAGTCCTGGCTGAGGAAATCTGTGGGTGGTGATGTCATTTGCTATGATGAGGAAAGAAGGGGGGGATGCGTGGGCGGAGCAGGGATGCAGCACTTCGTGATGGCCGTGCCAATCGGGAGATACTTGTCAATTCTCTCTGTGCAAGGACAGCAACTTTATAAAATTGGATGATGGCACGTCTGCTGCTCTTAAACATCTTGGATGTTTAAAGTCCTCATGGATTATGTCCAAACCCAACAGCATGGCAGGTGAACATAATGTATTCTGGACAGGTCCCCTGACCCACAAGACTTCTCCTTCTTTCAATTTCAGACCCTCGCTGAGCACCTGATGAAGCTGAGATGGGCCGCCCTCTTCCCTCACTGTGCCACACCTGTCCCAGCTCTATGCTAGGGGATTCCTCTCTATCACCAGGACTCCATTATCTGTCTCAGCAGAGTACATGCTGGGACAAGATCTCCGTGTGAAAACCCAAGCTCTCTGGTGATGCTTCTCCACCGGAGGGTTGAGGGGTGACATGAGGATGGGGGGGTGCCCTGGTTCTGAACTGACAGATGAGATGGGCTTCCCTCCTCTCCTTGACTGGTCTGCTATTCAAGGGTTAAAGGGGACCGTGCGAGTCACTTAAGGAAATAAACAGCTTTCCAACATCCGCAATTATTTTGGAAGCACCTGCTCTCGTATAATTAATGTGCCAATTAAGATGATTATTATAGCCGTTAAAGCATATCCCCCAAGAACCACCGCTTCACAATACATGTTTACGCTCATCGGAGTCACTCTGCCACCTTACAGAAGAATAACAACAACAGCACCAGCAACACAGCGTCAGCTGCTGAATTGTCTGCCAAGCAGGCTTGGTTGACCCAGGCGTTCTGCCTCCATCCCCAGGGTGGCTCTCTCTCTCTCTCTCTCTCTCTCAGTCTCTCTCTCTCTCTCTCTCTCTCT
>NC_034595.1:91080190-91083829 GCF_900095145.1 Mus pahari
GTCTCTCTCTCTCTCTCTCTCTCTCTCTCTCTGTGTGTGTGTGTGTGTGTGTGTGTGTGTGTGTGTGTGTTGCCTCCACAAGGAGTCACCTCTGGACAGTTGTCCCCAGCATTTTCTAAAGAAGCATTCAGCTTAGAGGATTCTGTAAGGATGGGGAGGGAAGGGGAACGAACACTGCTGCTGCCTCTCTGCCCCGAGTGCTCATCTCAGGCTAGGTGAACCGTGCCGTGTCTCCCACACATCCTTGCTTGATGTCGACAATGTCTTCATGGGTCTGTGCCTCTGCAGACAGGTGGCTCTAGCCAGGCGCTGATGACAGCATCCTAAAGCCGCTGGCCCCGGTCTATTCCTCTGCCCGTATCCTCCTCCTGTCTTTAGAGTAGAAGTGGATAGCCCAGAAACCTTGGAGACCTGCATCAAGATGACCAGATTGGCTAGTGTTCAGATCTCCCTGGACCTTGCTGGAGGGGAGACCAGGGGGCCAGCTACTGTACCTCTCTGAGCCTCATTGTCCCCAGCTGTTGAGTATTCAGAGGAGGGTGGTCAAACACCCAGCACTGCAGCTGACCAACATTGTGGTTAGCATTCATGCTCACTATGGGGGGATTCAGCCCTTCCTAGGGGTCCAACCACTCGAGAGCTCTCACCTCCCCTAGCAGTGCACCTGGTCTCCCGGGGCTCCCAGCAGAAAGGACTCAGTCTTAGAATCTAACTCCAGCCTCACGGCCTGGGCAACGTGCTTTACCCTTCCTGATGTAAGTTTCCTTAGCCGTCATCCTTCTCTTTCTCAGGGAGCTCCAGGAGGCCTCTGGAACCCCCCAGCTTCTGTATCCATGGAAGAAAGAGCTCATGGGGAGGTGACACACACACACACACACACACACACACACACACACACACACACATGAGAGGCAGAGAGAGAAAGACAGAGAGAGAGAGAGAGAGAGAGAGAGAGAGAGAGAGAGAGAGAGAGAGAGACTCACATATACACTCAGTTAGAAATAACAAACGTAATCTTCAAGAAGATGGGGATGCAGGCTAGGGTTGGGTACTATGGGGCTCTAGAGATGACCTTTGTCCTCAGACCTGTGGATGGCACTAGCTATGCTTGGAATGAGTACCGCAGACAGAGATACGCGCTATTAGGGCCACAGGCCCTCTTCAGTTAAAATTCCTTCCTGTGTCCTTTCCTCTCGGCTCCCAGGCATGGCTGGCCTCACCCCTGGATGTCCACTTAGAGGTCACCTCTAAGTGACTCTGGTTCCCAGAGCACACGGAAGTCATCCAAACACCAGCTTTCTGCAGAAAACTCCCCAGTCACCATCAGCAAGGCAGCCATCAGACCCTCCATCCCTACCACCTTAACACTGCAGGGTAGTGCAGCCTGGGACAGTTCAGAGCCCCAGATCAGAACCACAGAGAGTCACTCACTCGGTGCTCAGCTGACTGTGAGCCTTCCTTACTGCTGTGCCAAGCGGGGAAGCCACCCATCCCAAGATACCCATTTGTGGTTGGAAAGCTCACACTGTAATAAAAATCTTTGCTCGATCAACTTTTACACTTCCCCAGAAATCTCCTCTCTCTCTCTCTCTCTCTCTCTCTCTCTCTCTCTCTCTCTCTCTCTCTTCTTCCTTCCTTTCTTTGTTCTCAGCTCTGGAGAGGTAGAGACAGGATCCTTGGAGCTCAGTGGCAGCCAGGGTAGCTAGCTGTACCACCAACCTCAAGACTCCAAGAGACCCTGCCTCAAAACGAAGGTGGAGATCAATTGAAAAAGTTGCCTGATGCCATTTCTTCCCTCCCAGCCTGAGCCACCTGCTCAGACCACACTTGGCCTCAGGTGAGAAGGTGCAGGGTACAGCCCCAACCAATCAGAAGGGCGTGTTTTGAATGAGTCATTTCAGTCCATCCTCTGAGTCCAAGCCCCACCCCAAAAGGTGGTGGAAAAGTGAAGACTGACACGCCCTAAGTGCAGGTGACAGCTCAGCCCATCGTTCCCCATGCTTGCCCGAGAAAAGAGCCAGGATCCTGTGCTGAACACCCTGCTATGTGGCCTTGGGCCAACCACCTCCCTGCTCTGAGTTTTTAGTCAGAGGACACTTGTCCTCTTAGGGACAGTGAGGAAGGTCTGATGACTGTGTCAAGTTGTGCACGGGGGCTCTGCACATGAGGGTCTAACTCCCACAAGGTCGAGGTGTTAGAATAAGGAAGAGGATGGAAGGAAGAGTGATGGGCATCGGCCCCTGGGGGTGACCCTGAAGCTGAGCCCTGAGGGAACGTTAGCGATTGACAGAAGGAGGGAGGGAAGGGAAGGGCACTGTGGTAGCAGATGCAGCGAGGGGAGGGGTTGAGGAGCGTTGGCACAGCTGAGGATGAACCATACGATCGATCGGGTGGTGTGCCCACCGGGGGCCTCGAAAGCAGCGGGGCTGGAGCCAGAAAGGTCTGGCAGCTGGGTTAGGTGACCTTGAACTTGACCCTGAGAGTGATGGAGAGCGTTGGTGTGAAGGGCGGGGCAGAGAGGGTGGCAGTGATTGGTCAGATATGTGTTCTAGAAAAGCCCATGGCTATAAGGAGAGGCGCTGCCAGTGAGGCTTAGCACCCAAGGAGAAAAGGCAGGGCTAGGAGGAGCAGAGGCTGAGGAGGGATAAAGCTGGATGGAGCTGGATGGAGCTGGATGGAGCTGGATGGAGCTGGATGCAGCCACTTTCTGAAACACCTCATTTCTGCTGTGGTGTTTTATTTCTCTGGTGTGCTGGAGTGGAAGTTTGCCTTTAATCCTTCTCTGACAAGTTAAGTCAGCCCCTTGTCATTTAAACCCAGCAGGGCGTGAGTCAGGCAGAGACATTGAAAATCACACTTCAGGCTTAATATAGCTCCGTACTCCACCAGCTCAGAAGGCCCTGCAGCAGCTCGGGCTGGGACTCCCACCTCAGTTTGAGGGAGTGCCCTGGCTGCCTCTGAGCCTAGGATCCCCTGAGATCAGAGAGAAAGCCAAGGCCGGCTGGAAGATCGGAAGAGTAGCGACATCGTTTCTACTCTCTGCCTCGGATTAACCTTCCCTTTTACAGGAAGATCCTGAAGCTCAGAGAGGGGAAGTGGTTGGCCCAAGGCCACACAGCAGGGCACTCTGTGCCAGGTCCTGGCTTTTTTTCTCTTGGATGCTTTGGGTAAATGAGGACAAATACCAGACATGCTCAGCCATCACCCTGTTGGCCCTGGATCCTCCAAGTTGACCGCTTCTGTCGTCATCCAATAAGAAAGCCCGTTGTTCGTGGAGTCCACATGCGGGGCCAATAGAACATCCTGATATTCGTGAGTCCGTGCCAGCTGTTGGCTCTCCCCCATGACAGCTTGGGAGCCAAGAACTCTTATCAGGCCTGTATGGGGCAGGGAGAGATCTCATTGCCAGTATCGGGAACTTGATCTTAATCCCCAAGAGCAGGATTTTTTTTTTTTCTGGTCAAAAATTTCTCTCCTGGTGCCAGAAAGGGCAGTGATGAACTGTCCACATCAAGTTGTCCATTCTTCCCTTCTTATCTCCCTCCCCCAGGCCAGGAGCAGCCGTGTGCAAACCCAGGCTGATGGAGTTGGGGGTCTGGTTTGATCCCAGCCTCTGGCAGTGACTCTTCCCCCCCCCCC
>NC_034595.1:91083839-91086589 GCF_900095145.1 Mus pahari
CCCCCCCCCGCCATGCTGATTATGACGCCCATCCCTCCCCACCTTGGTCCCTGGAAGCTCACGAGTGTCTCTCACAGCCTGACAGGTCCCACAGATCTCCTGAGTTTGGACTTCTGTGACCCACACTACACATTTTATGTCTAAAAACGACCCACCTACTCAGATGTGTGAGCTTTGTAAAGGGTAATAAGGAGATTTGGGGGAACAGAATTCTCTTAATTCCCCCCCAAATTGTACAACACAGTCTATGGAGATAACTTAGTCAGTAGCATGCTACACACACACACACACACACACACACACACACACACAGCACATTCACATGTACGCACACATGCACACACACAAGGGCTCTGCTGACACACACTAATGGACGACATTGCTGTGAGGAAGTTTCCAATGGAGGCGTGTACTCTGCCACTTCCCCTTGTGGACGTAGACATGGTCTTGCTGAAGCATGCGATGCCCTGTGGCCTTCTTACCCCACCCCCTGCTTCCCATAGGTATGTGGTGCACACAAACTCACATGAAGCACACACACACACACACACACACACACACACACAATAAATAAGTCCCTGTTTAAAGGGCTGCAGAAAGCAGAGTATTGTGGCCCCTCATGTCCGTCTCCTACCCCTCCACCTCCTTCTGTGGCTTTTCCCCCCCATGGCCTTGCAACCTGGGCTTGGAACAGATCTTGGGAATAAATAGTACAGGAAGGAGACAAAACAAAGATGTGATGATAAGAACCGCCATGAAAGGTTAAATTCCCATGATTCCCTGCGGTTGCTTAATGGATTTCTATGATATAAATAGACCTTTGGCTTTGCCTGCTGGGCAGGTGACCCCCAACTAAATGAGTTTAGACAGGATTTCCTAATAAGAAATGAGCCTGGTGCCCACACTCCACAGACAGTCTACAGAGACCTGCATTTCCCCAGACAGACTCTGTGGACACACGTACATTCAAGAGGGGAGGCTGTGTGGGTGGCGTGTGTGAGTGCGCGCGTGTATGAATATGCACACGTGCATGTGTATAGATGTAGGCACATGAATGTAGAGATTAAGTCGAATTGCTGGTTTGTGCTTTTCATCTTGTTTGAGATGAGGTCTTTTCACGTCTTTCTGCTGTTTCTCCCAGGCTAGCTCGCTGGCCCTCAAGGATCTGAGGACTCCTGGGGATTCCCTAGTTTCTGTCTCCCATCTCCCCACAGGAGCTCTGGGATTACAGACATGTGCTACCATACCTGGCTTTACTGGGTCCTGGGGATTTGAACTAGATACTCACACTTGCACTGCAACCTCTCTCACCCACAGATCTACCTCCCCAAAGCCCAGTCTTTGCCCACGTAACCAACACTACCAAGGTGGCTCTGTAGTAGTTGCCTAGAATCACAGGAGATGCATCTTCATGCTGGAGGTGCCCAGAGGAGGGTGTGTCTAGAATTTTCTGGAGAAGTTGGGGAGGTGCAATAGGGCCCGAGACCCAGTATTTTAAATGTCCCCGGTTACCTCCCCTGAAAAGCAGAATTCACTGTATTATTTGCCTCACGGCGACATGAAATTGAAGCATGAAACCCTTGACCCTGTCCTCGACTCCCAGGAATGTCACACTAATGTCAGCCACTCAGGTTGGCATTCATCTTATTTCTGAACACGACCCCAGTGGACAGGAAGGACAAAGTGAAGTTTAACGTGTTAACATTCATCTGGAGTTCCTCCTTGAGCCCTAAGGTAGGTAGGATGTCAGAATGCCTGCCCCTGCTGGCCATGTATGGAACTGCACCTCTACCCTATTAACTACTGTTGGTTGCTGAGAAAAGAAAAAAAAAAGAATTGTGAGCCAGGGCTTGCAGATAGAGACTGGGGGACTCCAGTCTAGAGGATGAACCCATGCAAAAGCAGAAAAGTCCCTTGGAGAAGAGGAGGGTGTAAGGCGTCATTAGATCACACAGGACTTTGACAGGGACCACAATACTCAAGACCCCAGGCCTGACGAGTCCCTTGGCGCTATGTTTTCAAAGGTATTTTAAGAGGGAGAAGAGCTTCCTTCTTCCCACTCTCCCTCACCACGAACATACATGCTGTAATGATGATAGCTCACAAAATCAATGCAATTCACTTGGCTGGAACCCACCTTGGCGTGAGTGTGCCAGGAAATGACTCCGAGAACAGCCAGTGCCGTCCTGTCCCTCTGACAGGCAAGCGCAGCGTATTCTAGAGGCTCTGGTAGGGAGGACGTCTGAACGTCAAGAGGCATTCTGGATTCCCTCGCAGGGACGGGAATGTCCTACGTCTGTCTATTACAATCTGATGCCACCAGCTCTGTGTGGCGAGTGCTGGCAATGGCTCGTCTGAGTGAATGGGGAAAGAATTTTGCCCTTTGATTTAAATCAGAACAGCCATGTGTGACCAGTGGCAGGCAGTCACATGGACGACGGCGCAGATTGGCATGGGGGAGGAAGCGGGGGACGCTCTGATCACTCGTGCTCTCTGAGATGATCCATTAGTTTTTGGCACTGTCACCAAACTGGCCTGAGTTCTTTTCCTATTAGCCAGGCCTCGGGCAAGGCAGCCAAAGTTCAGGCTTCTTCTCCATCACCTTTCCTCTCTCTAGGCCTCCCCAGAAGTCTAGCCAGACATCAATGCTCCTATTGGCTCCCCACTCTCCTCAAAGAACCAATCTTTTCTATGCTTTGGAAAATCTCTCTCTCTCTCTCTCTCTCTCTCTCTCTCTCTCTCTCTCTCTC
>NC_034595.1:91086664-91090852 GCF_900095145.1 Mus pahari
CCTCCCCCCCTCTCACTCTGTGTTGCTGGGAATCGAACCCAGGACCTTGCACATGCTCGGCGGGCACTCCACCACCGAGCTACTCCCTCAGGCTTCTATGGCTTAGAAAAACTCTGATGATCTAGTGCTTGAGCAGAGGTACAAGACTCGACTCACGCATCGGGCTGCTTTGTGCCCACTGGGCTGAGTGAGTGGGGCAGTGGTAGCCTGCCACAATGCCTGTGCTTTTCCCTTCTGAAGCAATTGGAGGCCTAGGCCCGGCTGAGCCTGTGGGGTCTATTCATCTCTTTCCAAGCCAGACTCTATAAGCTCATTCAGGAGATGGGGGAGGAAGGAGGAGGGGAGTGACAGGGGCCTGCAAACAAAAGGCACTGGGCAGTTTGCTGTTTGTGGCCAGACTTCTGGAGGGGAGGCTGAGGGGCTGGGCTGTCCATTGAAGAAGGAGGCTGGGGTTTCCCTGGCTGCCTCTCCCATGCCCTTTGGAAACTCTGCCCAGCCCCAGGTCCTGCAGCCTCTACCTGGGTAGGTCAGTTCTTTTCTCTCTCTCTTCAGCTGGCTCTGAGGGGAGAGAGAGAGAGAGAGAGAGAGAGAGAGAGAGAGCAGGAGAGCAGCAGTCGGAGGGAAAGAAAGCTGGCAGCATGGAACCTCTTTCCTGGAATTTCCTTCCCCCCCTGCCTCCCTCCTCCCCATCACAGGCAGAGCACATGGGCTCCTCTGGTCCCAAGGAGAGCAACCAGACAGATAGCCACCACCCTGTCCAGCTACAGAATTAAAAGGCCCCGGCATTTGGCTCCAAGTGGTCAATTTGCATGTGATTTGCATACATCTGCATACCCCCCACTCCAGAGGCCTTCAGTCAAAGGATGTGAAATGAAATGAAATAAATTAATGTAGCCTACCACAGCCCCACACAGAGGGCCTGACACCGGTCAGAGATGTAACCAATGCTTTAAGCGGGGGGGGGGGGGGGGGGAGGGGGGCTGGCAATGGGGCAGGTAGACTGGGTTAGGCAGGAGGAAGATGGACTCCTCTATCCAGCTTAAGAGCTCATGTGGCTCTCTGGTCTCTGGTTTAGGGAGCCACAGGGACACCTTCGGGGACAGACCCAGCCTGGCCTGGTGTTGTGTCTTCTCTGGAAGCTGTCTCTTCAGAAGGACTGCTTCTTCCAGCATAATGGCTGATGGGGGCTGTGGAAGGCTTTGGGGCCCGTGGGCTCTGCCCATTTCTAACTCTACCTGGCCGTCAATCCCAAGGGCAGTTCCTACCAGTCCATGGCTATGTTTTTTCTCTCTTCGCTGACTCCACCCAGGGATGAGGGAGAGTCTGAGCCCAGTATCAGCCAGAGTCTGGGTGAGTTTGTCCCAGTCTCTTGATGTTTACAGTCTGTGACAGCCAAGCTGCCCCCATAGCTTGTGACCCCACAGACGACACAACCCACGGCCAGCATCCTGCTGGCCTCGACTGGGGACTGTGGGTTCAACTGTGCAGTTCTGTAGGACGTTGGCGGAAGCCACCAAAGCTGGTTACAATCAGGAGCTGAGACGGAGGACAGGCTTGGGTCAAAAGGAGCACGGCCGTAGCCAACAACACAAGACTTGTCAGCAAATGGTAAACCCAAGACCCAAGACCAGAAATTCAAGATGCATGGCAAGGCAGACATTGAGCAAGACACGTGCCTGTTGGAAAGAGGGCGTGGAGAAAAGCCGGAGAGGGGTATTGTGTGCCCGAGTTCCTTCTTTCTTTCACCCCAAGTTTCCAGGCTCTGTGGCTGAGTGCCAGGAAGAGCATCCAAGGATACCCCTGAACTTCTGATCCTCCTGCTGCCACCTCATAGAGCTGGGATTACAGATGTGCACAGCACCAGATTTCATGTAGCGTTGGGGACCAAAACGAAGTCTTCACATGTGCTAGGCAAGCGCTCTACCCACTGAGCCACATGCGCGCCCCTACAGAACAGTTTCCATCAGGAATCTTCAACCAGGAGGCCAGAGTCCACTCTGTTCATGTTCTACCTCCCCATGGCCCACAGGCAAAGCATGGTTTTTACTTTCTTAACTATCTATATCCATATCTATATATGTTTTCTTGACAAGAGAAAATTACACAGAACTCTAACTGCCGGTTTTCATGCACAGCGTGTTTGGGGATGTGGTGTGTCCTCTCATTCACACGTTGTCCCCAAATAGTGTGGAGGAGTTGTGACTCCCTATGGTCAGCAGAAAGGAACATGTTTACAGTCTTGGCCTTTGGCAGGAACCGATACCAGTCTTTAGATTAGGTCCCAGGAGAGGAATTGCCTGTGGTATCCCTGGGTATGTTCTCAGAGACCAGTCTCCAAGCCCGCCTTCCTGGAGCCCCAGCCCTGCTCCACAAAGGGGTACCAGCTTGGGATACCCCATTCAGATGCACGGAGATTCATCCAACCGTGACTGGAATGATTTCTTGTGCCCAAGACCCAAAGCTGTTCTTCCTACTGTCACCATTGGCACCTGGGCCTCGGGCAGGTGATGTCTATGTATCTTGAGCCACATCCCTCCTCAGGCTCAGATATCTGGTGCCATGTGCTAGGTGCCAGATGTCAAGGGACAGGCTGGATCTTATGCAGTGAACTTACGTGGTGGAAAATCTCTGAAATGCATTGCGTTTTGTGGTTGTTTGAGACAGACACTCACTATGCAGCCCGGGCTTGCCCTAAAAGCAACAAACCTCCTGCTTTAGCCTCCTGAGTGCTGAGCTATGCATCGCCACACCTGGCTGAAGGGCAGTTCTAAAGCCGGGAAACCTTCCTGTCCTCTCTCCCACACCAAAAGCGTAGCCAGAGCATCCTGCTTCGGACCACATCAGTACTGTTCTCAGCTGCACGCTGTTCCCGGGGCCCGTGCAATTCTCAGTAACGTCTGCTGGGGTGCAGATGGATTCCTGGGATTATTCGAGGCACAGAAGAGGCCAGAGAGAGAGACAGAGAGCAGAAGGCACCTTAGCGGTAGCCAGGACTAGGGATGTAATCTCATCTGCGGATTTTGTCACAGCCCTAGGACACAGAAACAGCTATGTAGAGTGGAGTGGCCACTTACCCGGTACCACACGATCTCACGCATGCGGCCGTCTGTCTTGAAGTTACACTTCAGGGTCACTGCGTCCCCAGCCACCACAGGGGGAAGGGGCTCAATGTTGACTGTCAGGTAGCCTGTGGAGGGAAGGAGACGGGAAATGAGAGAGGCAAGCAGAGTGAGTGGCTTAGCAACCTGGACCCCCACCTACATTGAGCTATACCATCAAGCTCCAAATGGTGCAGTAGGCAGGCCACTTCCTCCTAGAAACCCTTAGCCACTCTCTTTTGGTGACCAAGTACATCCTGAAATTCAGGCCAGTGAGCCTGTCCAGCCTGAGCTGGTTTCAGACGCTTGCAGTCAAGGCGGACAATGCTAGGATGAACTTTGAAGGAAACACCCCATGTACCATCTTACGCTTGTGCACGATTGGCCATGTGTATGATTAAGCTCATATGCATTATGGGAAAAGACATTCACACAAATAAAGGCTTCCATAGTCCAAGCCTGTACATCAAAACAGAATACCACTTCCACCCGACCGGAACGCTCGGCTCCCCCCTCTTCCTGAACCCGCAAGAGGAGCCTTCTGTGGAGCACAGCCCTGCCGTCTGGCCTGCACTTCCACTTTTGTGACCCCCGACTCCCTCCTATTTTGCTATTTATATGAATTCTTCCATTCTGTGAGTGGGACGCTGAGGCTCTAAGAATCCTCAGTGTGAACGGCGACCACCACCTGCAATAGGGAAACGAGGTAGTGAGGTAGTGGCTACAGAGGAGGTAGGCCTCCTGTGTGGAGGTCCCTGCTTACTCCTTAGCCCACAGTGACAGGACGAGCTCATTCTCCCTCCCTCTCACTGGCTTTTCCCTTCTGCCAGCTCCTTGGCTCCCAGGGATCGCAGATCATGAGAACTCCTTGCTGAAGAATTTTCCCCAACAGTAAGGCTCCATCCGTCTATCTACAAGACCTAGAAAGCCATGGCGACAGGTCAGTGGATAAACACACTCACCGAGCAAACTTGACAACCTAAGTTCAATACCCAGAACCTACAACTCAAAGAGGACAGGCTCCTGAAAGCTGTTCTCTGACCTACACACACACACACACACACACACACACACACACACACACACACAC
>NC_034595.1:91091394-91138691 GCF_900095145.1 Mus pahari
TCGAGGCCAGCCTGGTCTACAGAATGAGTTCCAGGACAACCAGGGCTATACAGAGAAACCCTGTCTCAAAACTAAAAAAAAAAAAAAGAAAAGTCACAAGTCAAGGCACTTTTGAAATACACTGGTGGGGACATCAGATGGGAATTATAGCAAAGGGGCAACCTCTGTCATGGGCCTCAGATGCCGACTGGCAGTCAGTCGGCTTAAGCTCTTTGGTTGGGGGAAGCTCATGGTCTGCTAAGTTAATGCATTTCCAAAAAATGTTTTCACTTGATATTAGGTCAGACAAAGAAGTGGGGAAGGAAAGGAAGTACGTGGGGGCTAGACACCCCAGAGAAACGGAAATCAGGCTTCGATGCTGCAGCATCCCACCCTCTCTACCTTTTATGGAAGGTGTGATTTCTTTCTGGAAAACTTTGTTTATTGCAAATAAGAAATACAAATGTAAGACCTTCTGAGACCAAGGGGGAAAGGCTGGGATCCAACACTGGCTCCTCCCCCTTTAGAGTAGCAACACAAACCTGATTGGTGCAATGGTTATGGCTTTAGTTACTGTAACAAAGAACCTGTCAGAAGCAACATGGGGAGGGGGAAGGGATCATCCTGGCTCGTGGTCTGAGAGGGCGCAGTCCCTCATGGCGGGGAGCTGAAGTCCACTGAGGTGAGAGTTTACAGCTGTGGCTTGTTGCAAGCCACTGACCAGGAAGCAGAGCGTTCCAGTCAGGCAGGGCTGTAACCTTCAAGGGTCCCCTTCCTGTAACCCAGTTCCTCCAGCCAGGTTCTATTCCTAAAGGTGTCACACCCCCACCCCACCCCAGAGCAAAACAGCACCACCTACTGGCGACTGAGTGTTCAAACATGAGCCTGCCTAAGATAGTACAGCAACAGGCTTATAGGGCCTGCAGAAGAGGGAATAAACTTGACCCAGTGTCTCCAAACCTCCTTGCCTCGGAGGCCCCTTCACTGGCCCAACACAGGGTCCCTGAGGCACACTGGGATCTGCACCACCTAACACTCTGTTTCAGTTTCAGAGCTACTAACTCCTAGGAAGAAGGCCCTGGGATGCCACCATTGGCTTCTTTAGCACCCAGCATTCTCACCTCACCAGGTGCCCAGATACTGAAGGGAGGGCAGGCCCCATGCTAGGTCATTGGGGAGCCGACCAAAGGGTGCGCAGCTGGGAAGGAGTCTTGGGTATCTACAAGCCCCTCCGTCGCCACACCTTGGAGATGCTGCTGCGTCCACACCGGCCGTGCAGTCCAGTGAGACCTCCGGTTCATTCCTCCACCTCCCCACCTGCATCCCAGAGGGCCACCTGCCCACTCCAGCTTGACGGGGACTTCCGTTCTGGGGCTGATCAACCCAGGCTCATTTGATCGGCTTCCCGCTGCTGATGTCTGCCTATTGATTGACTAGATCAATCCAGCCCAATCATCTTAATGAGAAAAGCAGCCGGGATGGGCTGGGATTTCAATTGTGCAGGCAACCTGAGCGGATCGAGCCCCAGGGGCCTGACCCCTGCATGTAGCTTAATGGGTCCAACACTCCGAGAGGCAAACAACAAGAGTAGACCTCAGAGATCAATGTGGAAGTGGGAATTGAATTGGACCTGCGTGGCCACAGCTCCAGAGCAGGGGCTGAAGACAAGGGCTCGCTCAGGGGCCTCTCTCTAATGTAAGCTGAAGTCATGGTCACAGCGAGCCTCTGAGGCCATGAGGTCTGAGAAAGTAGCCGCCATACCACTGCGAGGGGAATCTCCCGGTCATCTTACAATACATTTGCCCGTGCGCCCTGAGCAAGACCTGGGGTGGCACAGATGTGACCACACCCTCTGAAACATACAGCGGAGAAATAGAGGCAGCAGCGCGTGCGCTCGCTAGAGTAGAGGCGGAGCTATGAGAGGGGGCGGGGAATCTGGGTGCAGCTTCTGTGATCCAGGTCACAAATTGTGATCAACAAGAAGATCGACCTTTGGGCAGAGGGTATAGGGGACATTCGGGATAGCATTTGAAATGTAAATGAAGAAAATATCTAATAAAATAAGTTTAAAAAAAAGAAGAAGACCTCCGTCAAGCAGCCAAAAGGACCTGAAGGGACCGGGTGGCTCCTGGGTAAGCCAAACCTGTATAATGTGGTAGCCATGCTGTGCGCCGGGCACTCATTAAATGTGTCACGTGTGTCCACCATGGCAGTTCTGAAGAGGTATCACCTCCGACCCTCACAGGAGAACAGTACATTCTCCCGTAAGGTATATGGTCCATGTAAGTGTGGATGGGGGCCCTCGGAGTCAGTATGGAACACACCCAGTCCCTAAGTTCTCGCTGCAAAGCAGACTTACTAACCTGGAGGGACAAGGACTGTGGGGAGTGCTTCTTCTGGATCAGAGAAAGGCAGATAGCAGATGGTTTTCAAGAGTGGGTTTTTATGGAGAAAAATGGGGAAGTCTGTGCTGGAGTGAGTTGATATGTCCTCATTGGACAACTTAGCCTGTGTAGCCAAATAATGATTGCTGGACTTACGGTGTTTTGATAGCTGAACCTTGGCGATCAGTCTCAGGTGGCCAAGTGAGGGAGTAGACCTTGGTGGTGGGGGGCGGGGGATAGCTTTAGGAATGCCATCTAACAGTTTAGCAAGGGAGAGGGAAGGGGAAAGGGCATCATGTTTGCCATGCCCGGGCCTTTTTTTTTTTTTTTTAAATGTGTTTATTTATTATATGTGAGTACACTTTAGCTGTCCTCAGACACACCAGAAGAGGGCATCAGATTTCATTACAGATGGTTGTGAGCCACCATGTGGTTGCTGGGATTTGAACTCCAGACCTTTGGAAGAGCAGTCTGTGCTCTTAACCACTAAGACATCTCACCAGCCTGCCCAGGCCTATTAAGAGAGAGCCCATGAGTCCTAGCTGGGGTTTCTATTGGCGTGATGGAAATACAACCAAAAGCAAGCCAGGGAAGGAAAGGGTCGATCTTGATCACACTTCCACGTCACTGTTCATCATAGAAGGAAGCCGAGAACTCAAGGAAGAAGGAGCTCAAACAGGAATGGAACCTGGAGGCAGGAGCTGATGCAGAGGCCATGGAGGGATGCTGCTCACTGGCTTGCTCCTCATGGCTTGCTCAGCCTGCTTTCTTTAGAACCCAGGGCCTCCAGCCAAGGGATGGCACCACCCACAGAGGGCTGGGTCTCCCATATTTATCACTAATCAAGAAATGCCTCCAAAGAAGACCTTATGGAGGCGTTTTCTCATGTGATATTCCCTTCTTTCGGATAACTCTAGCTTGTGCAGACATAAAACTAACCGACACATAAATTAACTGCCAGAATCACACACTAGAACTGAGATTCACATCCAGTCCTCTCCACTTCATGCCAAGTCTCACCCCATCATGCCACAGCCTTCCTCCGGGGACAGCAGAGATGAAGGAATGTGCAAGCAGACACGTGTGAACCGGCAGACCGCATTCTCCTCTGTTCTGGAATTCCAGGGAGCAGGGGTGTGTGACTGAGGAAATCACACAGCAGTCCAGTTACTGGTCCCACCCAACATGGCTTGATCATCCAGTCCTCTTTCTCGGTTCCCCTACTTTTGAAGTGTAGTTAGGAGCTGAGCACCACAACACCAGGTTGGTGATGGGCTCACAACCAGAGGCTGGAGGAGGAAAGGTCTGCGTTCTTCCGTGAGTGAGTTGACAGAGCAGGGATAGCTAGTCAAGGCAATGGAGGACCACCGTTCACTGCTGTGACATGAGAGAGTTGGGAGTAGGGGTGGAGTGAACACCATTACGGATCTGGAAATGGGGCTGAAGTGTGAGCGACGCCCTAGATAACATCATAAGCAATGGGGATCCCTGGGTATGACAGACCAGCCCCACCCCCCCATTCCCTCGCACGGGTATGAGGTGGACACATTGGTGCGTGGTTCTCAGGGTTGAGTCTCCTTGGAGTCGGTAGAGATGGAGCTTCTGACTCCCATGTGGGGCAGTCAATTTCTGCAGCCACCTACTTTTGAGAAATGACCAGCCAAGGAAATGACACCTGTCTCTCCTTAATAGGATGGTCATGGGGTTTGTGACAGTTGGTACTAATTGTTCACTTGAAAGAATCTGGAATTGCCTCTGGGCATGTCTTGGGGGGGGTGTTATCTTGATTATCTTGATAGAGGTGGTTAAGACCCACCCACTGAGGGTGTCACCATTCCCTAGGCAGGGAGTCTGGGCCTGTAGATGAGTAGGGAAAGCAAGCTGAGCACCAGCAGTGTGTGCATTCATTGCTCTCTTCTAGGGGGAGGGGGTGGTCCTGCTGCCTCAACTTCCCCATCCTGGTAGATGGCCCCTTGAGCAGTGGCCTGCTTTTGATGGGGTCTTCGATCATACACAGCAGCAGGACGAGAAACTAAGACAGGGTACCCTGATGACGGTACCACCACCCTCCATCGTGGAGCTGATGTTCCAGCAGACAAAGCCATCACTGATTATTAAGCATACAGCATGTGGGGAGAGGTGTGAGGAGGAAGGATCTGTCAGGGTAGGGAGAAAAATGGAGCAGAGGCCTTCAGGAAAGGAATTCCCAGGAAGCTTCTCTGAGAAGTCTGAAATTATGGAATATATGAGCCAAGTAGGGAGAGTGTGCCAGACAGGACACAAGTGAAACAAAGGCCTTCTGGGGACACGTGGTGGGTTCCAGGCATGGGACATGGTAGGAAATTCTTCCCAACATTCTACAACTTGGAGCAAGTCTTTGGCGGAGCTTTGTATGGAGTGAGGGTACAGTGGAGGAGGCTGTGACAAGGGAGAGGCAGAGGGTAACGGGCACGCCCTTTCCTGGCCCACTCCTAAGAGCCAGCGGCTCATGGCTGCTTTTCCCAGGCTCCTAGTTGTGTGCCCCACCCCTCCACACACACTTAGTCTAGGCACACTGCATCCTGAGGGCCCTGGACTCCACACTCTAGGGAAAGTGTATCCCCTGTGTAGAACTCTTTCTAATTTGCCCGGAACTTCGGTTTTTATTGTTTTTACCAGCTGGGAAGCAATGTGTGTGTTTGTAGGAAGTCACAATGAAACCGTGCCAGAGCGCAACTGTCTGCTCATCTGTCTCTCTTTCTGGTTATCCCCCGAGCACTGAAACAGGATGATGAAGAGGGCCGATTTTCCAGCATTCTTAACTACTCGTGGCCCTCTCAACAACCGGCTTTGCTCTTCGGAACTGTGAAGCATTTTGTTCCGTGGTATGTGGATGGCAGCAGCCAGGCTGGGATTCGAACCCAGATCTTCCTGACTTTCTAAAGCCATTCTCTCCCTCCCACCTTTTGCCACCACCCAGAGCAGAGGAACATAACTTAATAAAGCCCACCAAGACTCAGGGACTGCCCAACCCCAATTTGTGGCTTTGTTGACTGCTAGCGTATCTTCATTGGAAGCTGGCTCTCAGAGCAGGGTCTGAGGAGCATGTAGGGGAGGGCTGGGGCTCCTATTGTACCCTATCATGCCACAGAGACCTGGACAGGATGTGGGACCTCTATGGCACTGTTTCCTCCCATGGGAGGCAGACAAGGATCCTTTGAGTTCAAACCAGGAAAGACAGGTGTGGGCCTCCCTCTGCCCAGTTACTGCCCACATGCTGGGTGAAATCGACTGTCCTATCCACTGGTCCCTTCTTCTAGGTCAGCCCGGGAAGGACAGACAGAGACCAGCACCATGACAGAAGATGGGACAGTGTGGCTCAGATGGTCTGTGTCCTGGGATCAGTGTCAAGGGGCCTTGTAGAACCCCCCCCCCCACACACACACACAACCTGGGCTGCATGTGGGTGGGCCAGAGGCAGCTGAGCAAGTGGGGTGGGGACACAGGCTCATCCACCAGTCTAGGGCACTGAGGACAAAGAGAAGGGTGCAGGGAACTGTATCCAGGCCCAGCCTTGTTGCTGGGCCAGCTCTGGGGGCCTCAGGCACATTTAAGCTGGCTCCAAGTTTCCTCATCCAGGAAACAATAGATTTTTTTTTTAAGGGTTTTTCGGTTCTGCAGAATTCCTCCTCAGATGCCAGGTCAGCCTGAACCAGTTCAGATGCAGAGGCCTGGCCGGGGGCACATGGCTACCTTCCTTTCTGCACGACTCTCATCACTTGTCTGACAAGTGTATCCACCAATTACTCAGAGAGCAGAGGCAGACGGACTGTGGGAAGGCAGGCATCCACTTCACTGCCGGTCAGCTCTGATGCTGAGCCCTGCGGAGCGCAGTACTGGGTGGGGTGGATTGGGAGCCGAGCTGGCTCCGTCTGAACTAAGCCGTTCTTAACCAGGCACTGCCACGGCTGTCTTCCGTATCTCCGACAGTGCATAGGCACATCGGGGTAAGATACATTTAGTAAATTGTAGGGTTATTTAGGCCACACACATCCGCCTCAGGGGGTGATGACTGAAGCCCCCCTCCCCTAGGAAGCCTAGAAGCATCATGGAGTCACTCTCGGAGCACCAGGTTCAAAGCTGTGGCTGGACCTGGCTTCAGCCTGACCCCACAGGGGATGAGTCACCAAGGGAGCCCAGAGAATCATGGCCAACTTTAGCATGATCTCTATCTTAGGATAAGGGACTTTGCGTGCAGAAACTTGAAGAGACATCCTCAAACTGTTGAATTGGTCACGTCCCCGACTCGCCACCTGGTCCATGATTGGCCCCTGGGTAAATCACTACAGCTGGCTTTCTAGTCAGGTATGGTAGCGCATGCATGCAATCCCGACACACTGGAGGTGAAAGCGGGAGGGGCAGGAATTCAAGGGCGTTGTGAGTTCAAGGCCAGCCTGCACTACATGAGACCCCGTCTTAAATGATAACATAAACTGGCTGTGGGACTGTTTCTGTCTGCCGTCACACATGCTTGGAGATCTCACAAGGACAAAATGAATTGTCTTTCCCAATGGCTGTCTCATCGTCAGAGAGGACAAGGGTCTCAGGGACCATCCGAAGTACCTTGCCCTTGTAAGCTGAGATCTCTGGTGCCCTGGAGTGTCTTCCAGCCTGCCTCTTATTGTGCCTTCTGGGCCAGGTTTTTGCCAGCGGAGTACCCAGGGGCCTCTCATGGCTGCAGATCAAAGACTCCTTTCAAGGAGAAAGCCAGCCCTGGATGGGGAGGAGCTGCCTCTCAACCTCTCTTCTTCAGGATGCTGTACAACATGTCCATGGGTCCGCAGGCAGAGCGGAAGCCAGGGCACAGGCAGTGGAACTCACTGGCAGTAACTCGAGAAGAGCTTTCAGCATGACAGACTTGGATCCACTGGTGGCCACCTCAGAGGAACTACAGGCCAGCAGACCCAGGGTGACAGATGGAGCAGCCGTGGTTTCCTGAATGCTACCCTGTAACTCACGGCAACCTCCGTCTCAGCCATGGTCCAGTCCAGCTTCTGCACGTAGCTATGGCTACCGATCACCTGGCTCCATGCTTTCTCTTTCACGGCCATGCCAGGAGCCCTTGCCCAGAGAGACACAGTCACCCTCCGTGCCTACCTCTGACAATAGAAGAGACATCATGGCCTGGCCCATGGCACAGGTGCCTTCTACACCCACAAAGTGTAGCACCTAAGTGGCGGGGTACTTCTGTTCCTCAAGCACCCTGCTTCTTCCCAGTATACCCCTGTCCTGTTGTCTGAGGAGCCAGCAAGGCCTGGATGCTCCAGATAATGCATCCAGAGTCTGACTGCCTCATCCCTCTAACATCCCCTCCCTGGTCCTGGTACCACCTCTCAACGTCTGCTCTACTGCAGCATCCTCCCAATGGATCCCTCAGCCCTACCCCCCCCCCAATCACTCTGACTTTACTCCCTCCATCCTCAACTTGTTCTGTGCCCCTCCCTATTCACCCCTACTGACAGGAAGCCCTGCTGATCTCTGAGTTCACTCAGCACAACCCTACCTCAGGGACTTTGCCCACGGCTCCCCCACTGCCCAGCGTAGCAACGTGGCCTTCCCCACTTGCCTCGGGTTTTCTCTGTTCAGGCATCTTCTCTCTAGACAAGTCTTCCTATTGACGTGATTGCACACAAAATCGCATCCCTGTCACTCTCTGACCCTTGACCCTTATTTATTTCTCCAAGAACATATGCCCCTGCCTGTCTCCGTGGACTTCTTTGTCGCACTGGCGTCCCTGCACCCCATGTGTGTCTCCATCTCTTTTCCCTTGCTCTGAACGTCACCTCATCTGGTGTCTCCAAGTTCACGTGTCTCGCCCTGTCCTCCGTTCTGTTACCCTCCATCTCCATGATCTCTTCTATGGCATTTCTGGGAGGGAAGAGTGAGTCAGAGCGAGCTGGTCTTGGCTTCAGCCTTTAAACTCTCAGAAGCCATCCCAAGGCGAGGACACCCTCCTGAGCCTCTCCAGACAGGGCCATCGAAGAAGGAGGGGACCAAAGAAGCCTGTAGAGGACATTCTCATTCAAACTGTCACAGTCAGGAAGCTGAGAGGGAGCAGGAAGTGGGGCTGGGCTATCAATCGTCAGTGCCTGTCCTCAGAAACTCACTTCCCCCAGGGACACTCCACCTCCCTTCCACAGCCGTCCTAACTGATGCCACC
Source organism: Mus pahari (assembly GCF_900095145.1). Classification (NCBI taxonomy): domain Eukaryota; kingdom Metazoa; phylum Chordata; class Mammalia; order Rodentia; family Muridae; genus Mus; species Mus pahari. The sequence continues at coordinate 91,099,957 of NC_034595.1, forward strand.
AGATGGGGACCAGGTATTTAGACACTCAAGACTGTGGGAGCACTCACATGCACACACAAGCCTGTGGGAAGACTAACATGCAACACAGGAGCCTGTGGGAGCACTCACACTCGACACACAAGCCTCTGGGAACACTCACATCCGACACCTAAGCCTGTGGGAGCACTCATATCTCACACATGAGCCTGTGGGAGCACTCACATTCCACACACAAGCCTCTGGGAGCACTCACATCTGACACCTAAGCCTGTGGGAGCACTCATATCTCACACATGAGCCTGTGGGAGCACTCACATCCAACACTTGAGCCTGTTGGAGCACTCACACACAACACAAAGCCTGTGGGGGCACTCACATTCGACGCACAAGCCTCTGGGAACACTCACACTCCACACATGAGCCCGTGGGAGCACTCATTCCACACACAAGCCTCTGGGAACACTCACATCCATCAGCAGCAGCCAACTCCTGCTCCTTCCAGCCACAGTCACCCGACACCCGTTCTAGACCAATGACTTTGGCCTTTTAAGTGCTGGTCACCTAAGCCATCAATCACTCTTCAATGCCAATCATTTTTCAGTGAAGAGAAGCAGCCCAAGCTGACTGCTTCTCCACCTCGGGACAAGGGCCATGTCTGCCACCAGATGAGGGGGTTTGGTGGGCAGGGATACTCTCAGCTCTGTTCTGAGTACCAAGTGATGAAGACCGTTTAGAGACCTAGTCTCTGGGGGACCACCATGGATTGTACTGTGACTCGAACTAAGGGGACATGTGGTTGGTGGTTGGTAGACCTCCTCTGCTGGTTTTAAGGCTGGTGGGGCACCGATCATGGGAACCGGGGCCGCACCCATTCCTGATGCCCCTCCCCCTGCCGAGGGTCTGGGATTTATCTCCACCTGGCAGCAAGAGAGCATCATGCATTACCACTCATGAGGAGATGAGGTCACCCCTATTTCATGAAGATAAATATCATATTGCAGAGCCACCGACAGCCTCCCCGGGCTCCTGCACTGCGTAATTACTGTCGCAATAAATATTATTACAGGGAACCAATTACTGCAGGCGCACCTTACAGCCAGGTACATGGGAGTCTGTGAAATATGCCCTTCTGCGTGGCCTCACGAGTACCCCCCCCCACTGTCTCTGTCACTGTCTACTCAGAGTAGAAAGCTCCCCGTTCAGCCTCCAGACGGATGGATCAGAACTGCCTCTCATGCTCTCTTGGCCCCATTCTCCCTCAGTTTGAGAATGCCTCTCCCCAGGACCCTGCAGTGCAGATCGGCTGCTCTGTAACCTGCGGATTTGTTAATCTCACTCACTTCAGAGAGTTCTAAAATGCAAATACCGACGCCCTGTCTCTGGTTAATGTCGCTCAATTTCCCCGCCCCATTGCCTTCCAATTCAGGATCAAGTTCAGAATCTGTCAAGGCCAACTGGGCCCCTGATGAGCTCCGCTCTCCCATCCCCTCAGACTCCATCAGTCTCACATGCAGCATTCGCTTTCCTGAAACCCATCACCCACACCCACCCCCGCCAGTTCTCCAGAGCCTCCCACCCCAACCTCCATCCAGTTCTCTCTCCTCCTTGTGGGCGTTTCCTTCTCTGAACTCAGCTAGGTGGGCCCAGTTATGTAGAAGGGTCAGCATCATGCTCTCCTTGCTCCAGTAGGTTCATACCAGACGGAAGCTCGCTCCTAGGAACTCACAGTAGCCCACTCTGTGGGAGCCTTCCTGAGCATCGCTGGAGGAGTCTGCTTGGGTTCCTTTGAATATGCCCTGTGACTGATTCTCCACCCTCAGCTTCCTGGGTAAAGGCACCAGTGCGATGTTGAAGACCCCCCCCACCCTCTCCCTCCCCCTCACCAAGTTCCACTCTGATTTTTCCATTGATCTGGGGAGGAAGCTGCAGCCCCAGGAAGGCTCAGCTGAAGTGCCCTTGTCATCTGCGGCCCAGGAGCTCTCTGCCTGTTTTTGTTCGAGCCTTGGCCACTCTGAGTGACTCACGCCTGTACAGCAGCAGGCTTCCATCAGTGAAGAGATCTCTGTGCCCACTGTTCCCTCTGCCTGGCAAAACACTTCCTTACCCGTCCCAATCAGCTCGCACTTTACCAAGCTTTCATGTGGTAGCAAAGAAGCCATTGGCCCTAGAGCTACCCTGACACACGTCTCCTCTTCATCCTAGATGGAGCCTCTTAAATCTGGGTCAGGCTCCCTCCCACAGCATCTACCATGACCCCATGGCCACGCCCTTCCCAGCAAGCCAGCCATCCTGTCTCCCATAGCCAGCTAGTTGTTCCCACATGGTCAAGTGCCTGTCCCCACTATGCCACCATGCTTGCAGCTACTAGCTGACTCAAGAGACACTGGATGGGCAGGGAATGGTGAGATGCATGTATAATCCCAGAACTCTGGAGGTGGGACCAGGAAGGTTGTGAGTTCAAGGACAGCCTGGACTACACAGTGATGATACTCCATCACCAAGTAGATGAAGGCACAGATGAATAAAAATATTCTACAGGCAGACACTATTTGATTCTGGTAAGGTCTAAGGTCTAAAGTCTGTCTGTCTGTCTGTCTGTCTGTCTGTCTGTCTTCCTCTCTTTTGTTTTTAATCCTCCACCCCCTGTCCTGGTCAAACTCACTGTAGCCAAAGTTGACCTTAAACTTGCCATGCTCCTGTCTCTGTCTCTCAAGTGCCGACATTACAGACTTGAACCACTAGGTCTGGCTTACGCAGTACTGGGAATCGAACTCAGGACTTCAGGCACACCAGGCAAGCACTCTATTGCTGAGCCACATCCAGGCCCTTCTAGGCACTGTATTTGCCACCCCAACTTTGTTCTAGGCAAGAACATCCAGAAGCTAAGACGCACCTCACTCCACGAGGCTCCTGGTCCCTGATGTTCCAGCGGAAGTTTAGCTCAGCCTTGGGCTCCTAGGGGCCAAAGCACTTTCAGCACAACAGGGACATTGATGCCCCAGCCCCTCCTCCACAATTCCTCTTCCTCACCAGAAACTCTTCCGTAGAATCTCTAGCCTACTCATCAAGTCCCCTCGTCAAAGGCAATAGATGTTTGGAATCCTGGGCATATTAATGCATTATTCATGGTGTATGTATTATTTATCATTAGTTTGTTTATTTATTATTAATTTGTGCTTCATTATTGATAATGATGTAGTTATACTATTAATAAGGAGACCCTGGGGCTGTTCACAGACACCTGAGGCTCCTTCATCTCCTCACAGAAGACAAGGTGAGAGACTTTCCTTCCCATTTTATGAATAGGAGACACCGAGGCCAGAGCAGGCAGGACCTGCTCAGTTCATCCTCCTGCCTCAGAGTAAGCAATACCAGCTCATTCTATCCTTCTGCTTCAGGGCAGGCAGGACCAGCCCAATGCATCCCCCTGCCTCAGAGCAGACACAACCCTCTCAGTCCATTCTCCTGCCTCTGGGGTATCTCTCAGGCAAGGTGATGCCTGGGAAACCCCACAGAGCCGCAGGCACATATGCCTGCAGACTGCAGCTGCCACCCGTGGTACTATCCAGATCCTGTGGTCTTATGCCCATGCCAGGGTCTCTAACCCAAGTTTATGTTGGGATCCTCTTGTATGTGATATCTACTCTGTCTACACATGTGCCTTCCTAACCACACAGACTGTAATGTGTCCACACACACACACACACACACACACACACACCAGCGCTCAGTCAGGAGCACTTCCCAGCCTCCCTTGTAGATTGACTCGGCCATGTGAGCACATCCAGTCAGGACAGCGTGGCCACCAGGCCGGTGCCTGAGAACATGCCGTCCCACACAGCCCTCTCTCCATGGCCACATGCACAGAAGGGACTAAAATGATGGAGGAGGCAGCAGCTGCAGCACAGGAGCCTGTGACTTTTCTAAGTACATCTCTACGGTGTCTGGGTCCAGGGGCGGGGCTGCACATAAGGCTGGAGAGGCATCGGGACATGGAGAGGCTGTGGGTAGACAGGAAGAAAGAAGAAAGACTGCTCAGCTGTGTACACAGATGACCAGACAGGTCTGGTCTTCATTGGCAACAATTGGAGGACAAGTCCCCTCGGCCTCAGTCAACTCAACTGAGAAATGGGCCGAGGCGCTTACTTCTCAGGACAAGTGGCAAGGCTGAGAAGGGAGAGGAGGGTGTTCTGTATGGGAGTGTTGTCAGGGATTTCTGGTGCTCAGAGAGGGTGACCTTGAATTTGGGAGACACGCCCGTAGCAGCTTCTGACTTCCATGGGCTGACCATGTGACCCCGAGTGACTCATCCTGACTATCATGCCTTGGTTTCCACCTCTGTCAGATGCGGACGACTCTGTTTGTTACTGCTGGCAAGGGAAAGGCAGAAAGATAAACAGCTCAGAGCTGTGCCTGGTACACAGGAACTTGGTCAATGTGATGGAGCTGGCCTTTGCTCTGGACCTCTCTGTGTCTCCAATCACCTTCTAGTGAGACTGCTTTATGGGTTGTCACTTGAAAGCTCCAGGGAGGGTGGATGAGGTGACCTTAATGTCTCAAGTCACATTGTCCTCATTGGCTTCTTGCAGAGAGTCCAGAACAGGGACTGTAGAGAACATGGCTCACATCCTCCACCAGTTCCTGAATCTTCTATCTTTCCCTGCATCCTCCATCTGCTCCTACACCCTCCACCTGCTCCATCCTCCACCTGCTCCTGCATCCTCCACCTGCTCCTGCACCTGCTCCTGCACCTGCTCCTGCACCCTTCACCTGCTCCATCCTCCACCTGCACCTGCACCTGCTCCTGCACCCTCCACCTGCTCCATCCTCCACCTGCTCCTGCATCCTCCACCTGCTCCTGCACCTGCACCCTCCACCTGCTCCTGCATCCTCCACCTGCTCCTGTGCCCTCCACCTGTTCCTGTGCCCTCTACCTGTTCCTGTGCCTTCCACCTGCTCCTGCATCCTCCACCTTCTCCTCTACCTGCTCCTGTGCCCTCCACCTGCTCCAGCATCCTCCACCTGCTCCTGCGCCCTCCACTTGCTCCTGCATCCTCAATCTTCCTCTGCATCCTCTACTCTCACAGACAGCATCACAGGGACAAACTTGTGAACCACAGGGAGGTGTCTCCGACTTGGAATAAAACTTAAAATATAGATGATAAGTCATTACAGAATATCTTAAAAGAAAAATAGTTATTACTCAAGAAACACACACTAAGCTAGGATATAAACTGGTCTTAATAAGTAAAATGAGGCAATTTAATGAAAAAAATTACAATTTAAAATAGGCCTCCATTAAATAATAATGCCTCATAAACACAGAAGTCCTTCAGCATATAAGAATTAATTGCAAGGGCTTGGGAGCTGAGGGCAATGGAAAGGGATCTTTCTTTAATGTTTTTGTCTTCTTCTTTTTTTTTTTTCCTCAAAAAAGCAACTGGCATTGCACAGGATTACCTCATTCTGGCGCTGAAGGCTTGGAAACTTGAAGAGTTTGCGTGGTGACAATTCTGCTTCCTTGACCCTGTTATTTTAAGATGTGATCTGAAAGATATGGCTTGCATCTGCTCCAAATGAGCTCATGTGACCAGAGTTTCCTGATGATCAAATGGAAATAGGTCGGGTTTTCTGGTTTGCAGTATTCCCCCCCCCATATGTGTGTGTGTGTGTGTGTGTGTGTGTGTGTGTGAGAGAGAGAGAGAGAGAGAGAGAGAGAGAGAGAGAGAGAGAGAGAGAGATGATGATGATGATGTGTGTGTTTGTATGCAGTGTCTGCATGGGCACCTGTTTGTACATGTGCCTTGTGTGTGTGGGAGGGATGACTGTGCATGTCCATGTTTGCATGTGCACATGGAGGCCAAAGAACAGTGCTGGGCATCTTTTTCAATCACTCTTCACCTTTTTTGAGACATGCTTTCTTACCAAACCTGGAGTTCTTTGAAACAATTCAGTTAGATTGCCTGCTTAGCCATCTCTAGGGATTCATCAGCCTGCCTCTGCCTCTGTCCCTGCCTCCCCAGAACTGGGGTTACAGACACATCCACGGCACCCCACTTTTACATGGGGACCAAGTGCGGGCCATCATGTTTGTATAAGTGCCTCACCACCGAGCCCTCTGCCCAGCCCTCAGTCTAGACTCTGAACACAATGCACCTGGTCTGATGAGGTCTTGCCCCTCTATTCTATAGTTCTCAGCCAAGGGTGAGTTTTGACCTTCAGGAAACATTTAGAGATGACTTAAAGACAGCTGAGGGGAGTTATTCTGTGAAATACCTTATGGGCTGAGATAACTGAAAGCCATTTGGCCCCAGATGTCAGCAACATAGAGGGCGGGAAGCCCAACACTGAAGGAGGCCTAGGCTCCTAGACAGGTTAAGGTGAAGTCAGGGGTCCTCTGTTGCAGCAGAGAATCTTCCAGACTCAGCACCAGCCATCTGGGTCTGGAAATATGGACTGCTTGAAGTTCATCATAGCCAGTATACCATCACAGCCTGGCTAAACTTCATCTCCACCCAAGTGGGTCAGCCCCTACCTCCCATCGAGGGCACCTGTCTGGACCTCTGGGATGTGTGGTGATTTGACAACCCAGGAATGCTGTGAGAAATGTCCTTTACAGTCACCTTTGACAAAAGGCGTTCATTCCACTAAGAAACAAACCCACTGGGACTCCCTTCTCCAGGGAGCACCGGCTCCGCTCTCCTCTGCAATCACACGCTGCCTGCTCAATGGGAGAAGCAATCTGCTCCCTGTATTAATACTTTATTAAGTGCACGCAGCCTGCAAGATAAACACCAACCTATTACATTTGTTCTACGATCGAGCGCTCGCCTGTCAGTGGAGGCGCCTGGGGTCCGAGTTGATTGTCACTGGACTTCATTTTGCTAGAGGCCAAAGTCCAGGTGGCAGGTGTTTCAGAACCGGAGGGGCCAGGCCTGGAAAGGGCAGGCTAGAGGAGTGAGCAGGAGACATTTGATTATGGCCTGCGCCTAGTGACAGCCTGGGGCTCAGACAACGATGCTTGGGCTGTTTTGAGTCGGACATGAGAATTCAGGGGCAGGGCAAGCTCCAGTAATCCTCCATGGCACATTGAGCCTGTGGTGTGCACATGGTCACACTGTGGGTGATGGATGGATCCAGACCATTCTATACTGTTGATGGTCACAGGCTTGGGGTAGGGCTCAGGGAGGGAGAGATAGACAGGTCGGAGTCTTGTTTTGCCGCTTTCCTTTGGGGGGGGGGCTCAGTCTTTTCATTTACAAACTGGGTGTCACCTCCTGATGCAGGAGATTGCAGACAATATCATGCATCCTGTGGCTATGGTCTCACTGTGGTAACTACTTCTTATAGGCCAGAGCTGACAGAAAGATGCATGGGTCCCACGTGAGGATTGATGGATTTGGGCAGGCATACATACCCAAAGGGCCACCGATAGGATAGCCACCAAGAGGATCTCAGCACTGAAAGCTTTCCATCCCCCATTCCCAACAGCTCCTGATACAAGGACAGTGACCTCTTTTTCTACTGGTCATTAGGCTCAGTTCCTTTCTTATTGACCCCGTGTCAACAAGGTCACACAGCCGGGAGCTGTCACTGGCTGCTTCCACTTTCTCAACATCATGTGCTTGGCATTCCTGTCTGTGAGGAAGTTTCTAGACTGGGTTAACTGAGATGGGAAAACCCACCCTGATGAGTGTGGGTAACACCACCCACAGCCTGGGGTTCATGGTTGAATCTAGAAGCAAAAGTGAGCTGAGCTCCAAGATTAATCTCTGTCCCAGACTTGGGACCTGTGACTCCAGTGACCATGACCTGTCAACTCATGCTCCTGGTGCCATGTCTTCCCTATCATGTCTGAGAGTATACATCTTAAACCATGACCCTAGTAAACCTTCCCTCTGTCCCCTTTCCTCCCCCAACTTCCCTCCCCCCCTCCCTCCCTCATTCCCTCCCTCCCTCCCTCATTCCCTCCCTCCCTCCCTCTTTCCTCAGTTGCTTTTATCAGGGTTTTTGTCGCTTCCCCGAGAGAGAAGTGACTACCACAGCAGCCTTGGGTGGGGAGATCACCGCTGGGTCTGGAAGGTGAAGGGCACTCCCGCCATATCTGCCTGGCTCCTTCCCTTCCTCCTGCTGGCACTTGGGACATCTCCACCATCACTCACAGCCACCCCACCCTCTCTCCAAAAGCTTCCCTTAGGGAAATGCCCATAGGCCACTTGGTTGACAGAAGAACCCTGCCTGAATCTGTCCCAGGAATTTCAAAGCTAAGCCTCCCAAGCCCCGAAATCACTGCACTGCTCTGGACCCCGTTTTGTCTCCAAGTCTGTGTGCACTACACCTGGCTTTTTGTGTGTGTGGGTTCTGGGGATGTGAACTCCCGCCCTTCTGTTTGCAAAGCATCTCTCCAGCTTCTGTAACAACCACTGACACAGTGTATATCAAGAACCCCAGTCACCTGGATACAATGTAAATTACACAGGAGGGTGGGTACTGGTTCCCTGAAAATCTTACACCACTTGATACAGGGGGCCTGAACATCTGTGGTTGAGAACCGACCCTGTGGTTACTCAGGGATGACTGCTCGATTTCTTATCTTACCCCAGCTTCCCTGAGAGATGGTACTTCCTGTTCCTGCTTTTTAAATCTTTCCTTCTACTTGATCTCTTAGGTATGCAGATGTGCTCAATGAACACTCATTGGAAGGGTCCAATAGAGACTGGCATTACCATCTTGACTTTATAATTTGAGATTTTCACTCTCCATCTAGGACACTTCCTTGTGTGTGGATACCTTCCCTGTAAGCAGCACTAGGCCATGTGTTGTGTGGGCACAGGCAGAATTCTCAGCTTCTTGCCGGGAGCCCTGGACCCTCATCTCAAGACTCTGTGGCCCTGAGGGGCTGTCATGCTGTGATTGTTACGCAGTGTATCCTAGCCGGGAAACAGTCCTACCCTTGGTGGGCAGGTCTTCCATTTTAATTGATAATAATCAAGATAGTCTCTGACTTCAGAAGTCTGTCTTCTAGATGATTTTAGATTCCGTTGAAATTAACCATCCCAGAATCTGTCACGAAAAATATTATTGAGGAAGACACTTGATGCAGATCTCTAGCTTTAACAGTGCATACATGTGCACCTGTGTGTGCACACACATACACACAGGCACACAGGCATGCACACTTTCATGCACAGCAGTAGGGCCATAGTGGGCCTGTGTGACTGCACCAGCCCACTTACAAGTGGATAGTGATCTTCCACATGGGACACATGGAGGTCAGAGAAGATTCAAGTCCAAGGACTCAACATACCCTTGCTGTACATGCTAGGACCAATCAGCAGAGGGGCAGGGGCCTCAGGTACCCACTGAGAATTGACCTCTGCCAAGACCCCAGTGGGTGTGAAAGTTCTTGCTTAGAGCCTGTGGTGAAAACCAGGTCAGACAGCACAAGCTGACTTTGCCTTTGTGAGACCTACACCACAGGACTGAAGGGAGCTCTCCCTGACTTTGAACCCACAGAGCTGGAGAGATATCAGATAGAATTTATTGAAGCAGCTTTTGAATCAACTCTTTGTTTTGGTGCCATAATGAACTAACACACTCTGTGGCTCTAAGGCAGAAGCAGCCGTTGATGAATCAGTATGATTGTCGTGCCTCAGTCCCAAGACTTTACTCCTGTCATGTTGAACAGTCCTGGTAGGGTCATAGCTTGCATATCAACCCTACGTGTGTGTGCACGTGTGTATGTGCATGTGTGTATGAATGTGTGAGAGCAGGTACTCATGCATCTGGTGTGTGTGTGTGTGTGTGTGTGTGCGCGCGCGCACGCGCGCGTGCGTGCGTGCGTGCAGGTACACATGCATCTGCTTGTGCAGGCCAGAGATCAGCATCAAGCATCTTCCTCATTTTCTGTTTGGAGACAGAGTTTGTTATAGTGTCATCTGTCATTTTGACAGGATCTAGAATGACCTGGAAGACGGATCCCTAGACATGTTTAGGGAGATTATCTTGATTGCTGTTAATTGAGGGGGGAAGACCTGTCCACTAAGGGTGGCACCATTCCCTGGCTGGGATCCTGGACTGAGTCGGTGGTCTTTGCTCTGTTTCTGACTGTGGGTGTGATGTGACTGGCTCCCACAGGCTTCTGCTGCTGTGAATTCCCTGACGTGATGGGCCTCACTCTTAACCTCTTTCTCCCTTAAGTTGCTTTTGCCAGAGCATTTTTTTTGTTTTTGTAATCACAGCCACAGGAGAGGGAACTAGAACAGGGTCTCACAAAACCTCGAGTTCACTGTATAGCCTGAATAAAGAAGCCCCGTAGCTTCTTGTCTCCACTTTCCCATGCTGAGAATACAGGCTCACTGGCACAGTGAGTTCTACATGTGTGGTGGGATCTGAACTCGGTTCCTCATGCTTTCACAGCAAGGTTTTTTTCTGACGGAGACGGCTCCCCAGCCTCCTGACTGCAGTCTGAATTACTGTTTCATTGTTGTCCTGAGGAGACATAATGGCTGAAGCCACTTATGAAAGAAAGTATTTCATTTGGGGCTCTCTTACAGTTTCAGAGGGTGGGTCCATTATCATCATGGTGGGGAGCACAGTGGCAGGCACGATGATGGAGCAGGGAGCACGGAGGCAGGCAGGCAGGCACAATGATGGAGCAGTAGCTGAGATCTTACATTTAGCTCACAGGTGGGAGGCAGGGATGGGGGATGAGCCTGGTGTGGATTTTTGAAACCTCAAAGCCCAGCCCATGGGCCACAGGTCCTCTGACAAGGCCACGCCTTCTCTGACAAGGCCACGCCTCCTCTGACAAGGCCACGCCTCCTCTGACAAGGCCACGCCTCCTCTGACAAGGCCACGCCTCCTCTGACAAGGCCACNCTGACAAGGCCACGCCTCCTCTGACAAGGCCACGCCTCCTCTGACAAGGCCACGCCTCCTCTGACAAGGCCACGCCTCCTCTGACAAGGCCACGCTTCCTCTGATAAGGCCACGCCTCCTAACCCTTCCTAAAGAGTTGCATCAACTGGGAAGCAAATATTAACGTATATGAGGCCAGGAGGTGCATTATTATTCAAACCGCCATGCCCTGCTATTTTCCATGCCCTCTGTCCCAGCTACACTTGTTGGCTCTGTTGCTTGACTGCAACCATCCAAGCTCATGCCGGCCTCAGGGCCTTAGCAGGTGCTGCCATTCCTCACTTCAGGAAGAACACCCTCGCCACAACTGCACATGGCCCACTCAGTGTGCCTAGCTCTCTCACCATTGTCAAATCCCCCACTGAGCCCTTGACAACCAAGCCTGAGAGTCTCACCTGCCTGCCTTCCCTCTCCCAGAATCGCTTTATTCTTTATGAGTCTCTGCCTGACTGTACTTCAAGTTTATCTGTTGTTTATGACCAATTATGTACACGCTTCAAGCCCTGGCTAGGATGTCAGTTGAGAGGGATGGGTCTCATCTTCCCTCACTGCCTCACCTCTGCTCTGGGAACTGTATCCAGGAATGGTCGGCCATGGCTGGAGGGGCCTCCAGTGAGACTGTGTTGTGGCTTCATGTGGCCTGTGCTTAAAGCAAATAACAATACCATGGAACATGAAGACAGCACCCACACACTCAGGCTTCCCAAGGATCCCCTGGGGCCTTCCTCACCAGTCCTGACAGCTGTCACTCACGATTCCTCTCAAGTCTGAATCTCGGTTATGGTTGAGTTCAGACCCTTCCGAGGGTCACCTTGCGTCCCAGTCTCAAGCCAGCCCTCCCCTGGGACTCCTAGGTGGCAGCTATGTCTAGGGCATGGTGTTTTATTTTGTCCCCAAGCAGAGGTGGGATCGGCCGTCACACTGGGCTACTGGAGTTGTGCTGCAGTGGGTCTCGCTCCTTCTCGGCTGCTCCTCCAACCCTGCTCCTTGCCAGAAAGATAAGCAGGAGGACCCAGAAGGCAGACATTCCTCCACACTCAGGCTGCATTTGCCATGGAGCAGGCCACTTCCTGAGTGTGGCTCTGTCCTCCATGGTGTCTGCCCTCTGTGAACTCAGATCCATTGCCGAAAGGGAAAACTCACAGGAGTAATTACATAGAAAGTAAAAGTCGCTGTGACTCACAGTACAGAGAAAGACAATGTGAATACATTGGAGTTCTTTTTCCATCTGTCTGGGCCTGTTTGTCTCTCTCTCTCTCTCTCCCTCCCTCCCTCCCTCCCTCCGCTCCCTCCCTCCCTTCCTTCTTAAATCAGGACTTTGCAGCTATCACGTGGGGCATGTAAATGCCTGTTCTCTCTCCACAGTGTGGACCCCAAAGGGCTCCAGCCCAGCCCGGAGGCAGGGAGCCCCAGCCCGGAGGCAGGGAGCTTTCCATCGTGTGGCTACAGCCAGCCTCAGGCCAACCTCTGCAACACCAGGGAAGGTAATGTCGACAGCTGGAAAGATGTTTGCACTGCTGGGAGCCTCTTCTCTACAGCTCAGCCAGGAGGCGGGAGGCCATCTCCAGAGACAGCAGCCCTCCTTGGGCTCAGTACTAGCCAGGGGCACCCCCCTCTTCTGTGAAGCTGAGCTAACCCCAGTCTCTCTTTTCAGAACCCGAGGAATGAGCCGCTCCGCTTCTGGGCCTCCAGAGCCGCTCCGCCCGGCCTTCCCTCCGCTCCGTTTCTCAGCCCCCAAGCCTTGATCAGAGATGCCAAGCTCACAGTCCCAATCACAGGAAGCAGGGGAAGAGGGCAGCGGGAGGCCACGTAAAATACAGAGATGCACGTCCTTCCCGCGAGGTGAGGCAGGCGTGTGTCCTCCTTCTCCTGTGAGGATCTGTGTCCTGCCTGGTCCTTGTGAGATTCACTAGGTCGTGGGCAACAGAAACGAACTTAGCAATAAAGACAAGGAGAGTTGCTGGAAGCTGCTGGCGTGGGTGCTGGGAGGCCCAGCAGGAGCACTTCACTGGCATATGACCTCGGGCAAGGGTCTACATTCTTGTGGCTCAGTTTTCCCATTGCTTAGTGTTATCAGGCACATTCTTCCTGGTGCTGAGACCAGGGTTACAGAGCACAGATGAAGGAAATACGCTCAGAGCAGCTCTCAGCAGGCTGCACTCAGGGTCAAGTCTTGGCACTACCTGTTGTAGAAGGGCCCGCCGGCCGCTCTGGAATCACTTTGGTATCTTCAAAATGCTTAGATTTTCAGTGGTTATATTAGTGCCTGGGTGGGTTCTCCCTGGCATACAAATCCTAAGATGTCTACCATCTGACTCCTTACAGGGGACATTTCCTGACCCCAGGCTCAGAATCTGTTAATGCTGGAGTCTGGGTGCTGACCCCCTCCCATCTGTTCCCTTTCGTGCAGCCTTTGTCATGCAAGTTCTGAGCAGATAATCTGGTTCAGATCTTAATGTCCCCACCCCACCCCAGGCTCCCGTGTGGAAGGCACTGTCACCAGAAGGTGACACTGTTCAAACCAGAGGCAGGGCCTAGTGGAAGGAACTTAGGTCATTTGGAGGGATGCCCATGAAAGAGACACAGGATTCCCAGTTCTGTGATATGAGGAGTTTTCTTCCACTACCTGCTTTTGCCATGAGAGCGCATCTCTCTCTCTCCCTGAAACCATGAGTCAAAATAAACCTTTAGTCTTTTTAGACTGTTTGGCTTGGGGCATTTTGTTACAGCAACAGAAAGCTGACTCATCCAACATCAACACATCCAGCTGTGATCATTCCCTCAATGGTTCCCATGGAGCTCCAGCTGGGGTTTGGGCACGTCTCTGACTGAGGCTACAACAGAGGTCCTACTTGGTGCTAGCGCCCTACTTGGTGCTAGAGCCTCCTAAAACATAGCCTCGCACTTGGTGACTCACTTGGCAGGAAGGAACTGGTGTTCTACAGGAAAGGTAGTCTGAGAAGAAAACTCCCCCAACATCTGAAGTCTGATGCCTCTGGAGAAAGCATGTGTACCTGTCCAAGGGTCAAGCTTTTGAAATCCCACTGCCTGCCACAGCCTAGCCTTCCTCTGCAGAAATTCCAAAGGGTGTTTCCCTGCTTGGAGCCTAGCTAACCATGGGTCTAGAAGGCCAGGCAGGGGGCATGTCTCCCAAGATGACCAGCACTAGATGGTGCATGCTACACTCAACCTGTGGTCCTTTTTTGGTGTTCATTTCCTCTGCCTCACATGGGACAGCTGCAATGGACAGATACTGAGTGAGAGACCCTCTGGGTATTGAAGATAGTCAACGAATGGCAAAGAGGAACCCAAGAGGCCAGGCTCCCAGCTTTGTCCCACCTGATGCCCTGCAGGGCCTAGCATGTTGAGCATACAATTCTGTCCAGTTCATTGACTCTGAGTCCATGGGGCTGAAAGAGGCTTGCAGAAATATGGGTGTTTACAGCTTCCCGCTCATCCTGGGAAAATTGACATTAGGCAAGTACAGGATAGTGATCTTGTGTGCTTTGCAGTGTGTAAACAGGGTTAAAATAAGGCTGGCAGGAGGCGGTGGGAGGAATGACTGGAGGCCCAGATGCAATTGTGCAGGGGCTCAGGGCTCTCCAGCACCCAAGGAGCTGCTCTCTGGAAATGGGATTGGGGGGGGGGGAGTGCAGATGTGAGCTAAATGCTGAGCTCTTTGTAAATGGTGGGTGCCTGCTTACCAGACCTAGGAATATGTGCCTGGGCCTTTGTGACCTAAACTGTGGGTTTCTGGGGTTGGGTAAGGGAAAAGCTTAGTCTTGGAAGTCAAAGTTAAACCCCCAGCCATGCAATGAAGAGAAGATACAGGCAACGAGGGTTACACCTCCACCCTTGGGGCTCTTGTCCCCTAGGGTAAAGGGGACAAGGTCGGGGGTTCCAATCCTTGTCTCTGGGGGAACAGTTGGTTCCTGGGTCCCCCCTTGTCTGATGTTCCTATGAGAGGATAATGACCAGGGAAGGTGGGTTGCTGTGGTGGCTGTCACCCAGCTCAACTGAAGATCTTTCTGGGAGATTTCTGGTTGGAAGACATCTTCTTGCAATCCCAGGGGTAACCACGAGATTGCAAAGCCTCATCTTGGAACATCTTTGCTGCTGGATGAGTGGTCTGAGCTCGGATGTGCAACTTTTACAGGCTCCCCAGTGAATGTCTAAACCTCAATCTGACTCTCCCAGACCCAGTCTCCTAGGAGCTGGATCTTCAGCAGGCACACTCAGTGACTGACCAGCTCCATCCACAGAGCTGCGGCAGGCCCCCTTTTTCAAGCCCTCTCTAGTACATTCCCTCTACCCCCAGTGTCTGGTTTACCCTTCAAGGCTCAGCTCTCCTGGGCCCTTGAGACCTTTCCAACCCTCCCTCAGTGTGGAAGGGATACAGTATCTCGGCTTCTGTAAATGTTCCTCCCTCAGCGTGGGAGCGATACTGTATCTCGACTTCTGTAAACTCTCTTCTCTCTATTGCATCCCTGTAAACATTGTTATCTGTTTACACATCCCTCTGGCACAGAGCCAGATGGGGCAGGGGACCTGAAAGGGGATGCCAGCATTCCCTGGGGAAGAGATAAGGAACGGGAAAGCTCCTGCAGGGACTCTTCAGAGACAGGTTTCTGTCAAGGGCCACAGGATCCCAGGGTTGGAGGATGACATTGAGGGACATAGTCCATCTCCCCCCACCCCCCAATGCCAAATCTCTTAAAAAATGGCCTTATCTGGAAATAGGGTCTTTGTAGATGTCACCAAGCCACAGTAAGTGATGTTGGTTCCTAACAGGATAGACTGACCTTACAAAGGAGGCACACGGATGTGGAAACACACCAGAGGAGGTGACCAGGGCCAGGTAGCCACAGGCTGTGAGACACCAAACACTGCCACAGATGCCAAAACTGGGAGGTAAGGAAGGCTCTTTCCTCACAGGCACCCACCTTGACTTTTGACCTCTAGCTTTGGGGCTGGTAGGGTGGGCATCGACGGCTTCAAGCCACCTTAGGCAGGCAGCCTGGGAGGAAGAAGCAGCTGGCCACACCCAAGAGCTGTTCTGCCATTTGCTCCCCACTCTGTGGTTTCCCTGAGGCTCCTCTGTTCTCAAGGCAATTGGGCTTGTTACGCGTTTTATAAATGAAGATGCTAAGACCTAGAGAAGAGATATGGCCACCATACCACTAAGAGGAGGCAGGGGTGGGACTCGAACCCAGATCCCAAAAAAGCCTTCCCACCACCCTGCAATGGACACTGTCATGGATTCCCCAACTAGCAGGGGACACAGAGAACCCACATGCAGGCGAGGAGGGGGAGCGCCGGGCTGATGCTGGCTTCTAGACTCTCCTTGCGTTACTTGATTCAGTCACCAGACCTCCTTGGATGCATTTCGGACCATGTCATTGTCGAGGGATAGGGTCCCAAGGACAACAGAGACAGCCTCCCAAGTCCCAGCTCTGCACCCCGAAGCTGTAGACTTTATCTGGTGATGCAGTGTGGACTGTGAACCTGACACCATACAACACCAAAAGTGAGTGGACCAGAAGTGAACCGTCTAACACGGTTCCAGCAGAGATTACTCTGCGTGGCGTGTACAATGGAGACAATTAAACAGAGTCCAAGCTGCTGCTGTACCTGAGGAGGTGAAGCAGAGGGAGCAGGGACGGGGGTGGGTGGGTGGGGTGGGGGGNGGGGTGGTGGTGGTGGGGGCACGGGGGGGGGGACACCCTGGGTCACCAAAGGCCCTACTGATCTCTTTAGAGCTGTGGACACCAGGGGTGCCAATGATTAACTGCTTTTAAAGAGGCTTTTTTGAGAGGCTCTGGCCTGTTCAACTCATGCCTCTCCTTCACTATCTTAAGAGGTGCCGAACCTCAATCCAGGGCCTGAGAAGAAGAGAACAGGTAGACAGGAAGAAGGGGGAACTGCTTGAGAGCCCAGGACGCCACCCTTCCGTGCCCCACTGCACCACACTGGCCCCTTCATACGTGTAAGAATGTGATATGAGGCCGGGCGTGGTGGCGCACGCCTTTAATCCCAGCACTCGGGAGGCAGAGGCAGGCGGATTTCTGAGTTCGAGGCTAGCCTGGTCTACAAAGTGAGTTCCAGGACAGCCAGAGTTATACAGAGAAACCCTGTCTCCAAAAAAAAAAAAAAAAAAAAAAAAAAGAATGTGATATGAGGATCCAGCTGTGGCTCAGGTCTCAGCACCTGCATCTCCACCCCCGCCCCCCACAGATACCAACAGGCATCTCCGGAGACACCATCTGTGTGTCCCCAGCTAACAGACTCTAAGGAGCCAGGATCTCTCACATGAGAGGTAAATTAATTCACTTTCCTGGGATCGAACAACCTCAGAGACACTTGAAGGCCAAATGTTAAATAACTTTTTTGCAAAGAGCTAGAAAACTCTACATGGCATAAACTCCCCACCATGTGCCAAGTGATTAAAAGGCTGAAGATTCTCAGCCCTTCCCTCTTTATAGATGAGGAAATCAAGACGACACAGTAAGATTAGAAGACAGGCCACGTGGCCCAGCTAAGATGAAGTCAATACATGAGCAGTAGTGACACGTGTGGGGACATTCCACATGCCAGTTACTGTTCTTAGCCCTAGTTTCCTATAGACCCTCATGTGGTAGCTTTGGTTATTTTTTCAGATGACGGGAGAACTGAGGCTCAGAGTGGCTAAGACACTTGCTCAAAGTCACACAGCCCCTGAGTGTCAGAGCTGAGATTTGAAGCCACTAAGGCCTCCAAAATCTGATTGGGCATTCTGTGCTCCTCAGCCCACCCTTCCCTGCTCAGCCTGTCTGTGGGTGCTGGGGACGATCCCGCTGCTACCTGGGAACCTCTGAAAGTTCACGGGCACTAAGAAACCCACTTATCAGCACATCTGGTCTGTGAGTGGCTGGGGAATAAATGGAGAGATGCTAATACAAAAAGTGTCCCAAGTCCAGAGATGCTCAGGGATGCATTTAAGAACACAGAGCTTGCTGTGGGCTGGTGAAGATCTGAACCTGAAGTCAACCTTCCTCATGGGCTTCCTCACTCATCGTTCCTTGAAGGGACCCGTCCTGCGGTGGTCCAGAGTCCACTCAGCTCACCAACGTCTCTCTCTTCTGCTCCAGGCTCCATGTCCTGCAGGCGTTAGCACAGTTGGGTTGCCTCCCCATGACCTTGGGAAGGGACGAGAGTGGTTTTAGCAATCTAAACACTCTCCTTCCTCGCCTGGAGATGCCTGACTGTTGAGCGATTTGTATGCTCTGAGCACGTCACCTCCTTTCAAGAGACAGAGAGGCTGCCTGAAAAGTCATTTTTCAGCATTTGACACAAAGTCTCTTTCGCTCTCTGGCGGAGCCAGATAACTATCAGCAGCTGAGCCGATTAGAAAAAAAATATATACCGGGTACCGGGAAGCCAGGGAAATCACGGAAGCCAGTTCGTCCTTCCTCCTTCCCTCCTACTGATGGGCAGCTGCATGCTACCACTTGGCTCAGCTCTGCAGAGCTAGGATGACCAGCTTCCTGGGGACATCTCAGGGTGGGAGCAGCAGCCTGGGCTGAGAAGGTGTGAGAAAGGGTCCCTGCTATAGCGCTGTGTGACCTGGGATGTCACGCCCTCTCTGAGCTTGGGTCTCTCTATACCTGTCAGATGGACACCCCCTGGGACTGTCAGACACAGGTTGGATACACAGAATCTGCCAACAGAGAACACCCTAAACACATACCAGAACAGCTCCAGAACCCTGGAGGACACCCCCAGAAACTCGGGGTCCCGCTGTTGAGCTGTGAGGACAGACCTTGAGCTCTCCAGCTGACCTCCAATTCATGCATTGTCCCCCAAAATCTGACAGAAGCATGCATCAGGAACTCAGGGCCCAAGCTCAGCCTCCCCGCCCCTAGCCGTGAGGTTAGGTGGAGTCCTGAGGGGTCAGAACTGAACGCAGTTCTAAGGTTCTAGTGAGACCCACTCTCTCCAGCCTCCATACCTGGCCAGCCCATGGATGTCTTGTTGTTTAAGGATAGCTTCTGCTCTGGGCCTCCCTGCCTCCAGACTTACTCTGCTCTAACAGATTATACCCTTGGTCCCCTGCTTTAGACACACTTGCCTCACCCCACCCCTGTGTTAGCCTCAAGAATAAAACCTGTCTGCCTCACCCAGACAGTGTCACTGTCTCCCCTCCCTACAAGTCTCTGCCACATCCTTGGGTCTCAATCAAGGTGCCCTTGGCTCTGAGGTTCTGAGGGCTCAGCACCTGCTGCTCAGCCCTGCAGAGCCGACCTCCCCTCTCCTCCCCAGTGCAGCTAACTCCTCGTCACGCTGGCTACCACCTCTCCTGGAAAACCTTCATGGCCTCCTTCCTTCCTACACTAGGTCTGGACCCAGCCCCCTGCTGGGCTTTGTGGACCCCTGAACTCACCCCACCACTCCAGGACTGGAGTCTCCAGCTATTAGATTCCCCACCACCCAAGTGTCTCTCATTCCAGCTTGCTTTCCCGCTCCTGGGGCATCGCACTCAAAGCTCTCTGTGAAGGGAGAATTCACAGCAACCCCACTCCACACCATCTCCAGAGTCAGGCAGCCGCTGGAGAAAGTCAAGCGTAGAGAGGCCAGGTGTGAGAGCCTTGGTCAGAAGGCAGAGGATGAGGAGAGGATTTCCACACCAGAGAGATACAGGCATCGAGGGCCCGGAGGATGCACACATCCAACAAGCCACAAATGGAGAGTGACGCTCAGAAGGCTGAGGAAAAGCAGAAGGGGCTCCTTGGCCTAACCTCATTCCAGTTGACCTCCTGCCTCGGCAAGCTCCAGCCATCTGTAGCCCCCCACCCTTTAGTCAACTTTCATGACAAATGGTCCCTTCCCTTCCTGACCCCTGGGCTCAGTCCTTGTTGCCTTCCTTACTACCCAGTCTCCCTTCCATTTGCCAAGAATATGAATGTCGAGAGCTCTGTTCTCTCTGGGGCATTGCTGCGGGGTCAGAATGCTGTAATGACCAGACCTTTCCCGCCCCCACCCCCGCACCCAGGGCCACACCTCCCACTCCCAGATGCTCAAGTGAGATTTCTGACGAATGAATGGAGCCAGCTTGCTTTGCACTGTGTTTTCTCAGAAAGGCTCTTGTGCTGTTTCCTATCCAATTCTCACCAGAGAGAGAGAGAGATTCCTCAGACCAAAATGGAAGTCAGGACTGGGAGTGGGCAGCCAGAGGACTCTGGGCCCACCTGCATCCCCAATCTCCTGCATCCCTCTCCTTACTGCAATGTGCTCCCAGCAGGCCTGAGCAACACAGTGGTGATCCCTGAGAGCCCAGTGGTGATCCCTGAGGAAGCCATTGCCTTCTCTGTGATTTCACGGCAGCCACGGACCAGGATCCCAAAGACACTAGGTCGGGATGGTGACGATGATAGTGGCGGTGCTGTGTCAACCATATACCAGGCGTGGTTCTCAGGGCCTTGTGGACTTATGAGTTCATCAAAGATGCCCAACAGCTCTAGGCTGTATCTTCTTCCCATCTTCTGCATGAGGGAACTGAGGCTCAGGGAGATGAACTGAGGTGTCTGGGCGGAGCAGGATGCAGACATTAGCCTCAGAGCTCTACCCCTACCCACAGGCAGGAAGGATTGGGATAGGCCAGGCCACTAGTCTCCTGTGGTAGCTCAATCTGGACTTATCTCCACTGCACAGAGGCAAGGGACAGGCCAAATGGCAGAGCTAGTCCCACCTAGGCTTGCTGGCCCTAAGCAAGAGATGGGTGTGGCCAATCTTTCCTGCTATCAGAAGTCAGGCAGGAGACAATGCTGCAGTGGACAGGAGCCATTGGCAGGCCTAAGGAAGAAGGGAGGAAGGAAGCGGCCTGCCAGGCTCTCAGGACAGGCCAGTGCCACCTGCTTGTGTCAGGAAGACGTAGGGTCATACATTCCAGGAGGACCTGTCCTTGTCCTGCCCTCCCCCACTTAGCTGCTGGAGCCAGAATCACCTCCTGCCCCTGGAACAGATGCCAGGGTTGCCAACAGATCTGAGCCACGGGGCGGGCCAGAGGGAGCCCCAGACAGATGCCAAGTTGAAAGGGAATCACAGGCAAGCGGTGACAGTCGGAAGCTCGGCACAAAAGGGTCCAGAGTGACAGGAGAAAAACAGGGCCAGATGGACCCAGCCTCCCCCTACCAGCGAGGCAGCCTCAGATCAGCCCGGCCTGGGCCGTCTGCTCTCATGCCCCTGTCAGGGCCCACACTGGGGCCCGACACTGCCCTCCTGCAGACGCTGTCCCCTCTGCCCGGGATGTACTGTGTCTGCTCCATCCCACCTGCCCCGGAGTCCGTAGCCGAACTTGCCATCTCCTTGTGGTTTCTCCGTCTGGCTCTGTCACTTCTGAGGGCCTGGCACCCCACAGTTTTTCTTCTAGAATGTTCTCCTGCTGAGTTGCTAGAAGCTTTCAGCCCCTATCCACAGCTGTACTCCCCCGTAGCAGGAAGTAGAAGGAACTAGGAACGCTATACACCCTAACATTACCCACTCCAATATGGTGTCAGGCCAGGCCCCAGTATCCCCAGCTTCCTCAGTGGACTTCCTGTAGTCCGCCAGGGTCCCCCACTCTCCATCCAATCACAAGTCATAATCAACAGCACAAGGCTCCCCTGGGAGCACCCAGGCTCCTTCTGGGAGATGGCATGATAGCAGCCATGTTTTACAAGCTCAAATCCGAGATAAAGCCAGCCAGACGCCTGGCTCTGGAGAGATAAGCTGGTGCCTCCCTCCCCCTCCCTCCCAGGGTCTCTCTAAGCACCCACACCAGGGTAGAACACAGAGTGAGAGCTAAGGTCTGGTAGATGCCTGCTCCAGTCCCCATGATGGCTACCAGAGGAGGGAATAACACTCGTACTTGTGAGCCCCTCTGCAGGGAGAGGAGGGAGACATGGTGGCTTGGGCTCAGTAGTGTGTCAGGAATGTTCAGGAACACATGGTGTGCCCAGAGTGGTGCTAAGTAGACACATTACATACATACACACACGCACATGTAAAAGCATACAACACATGCATACTCCTCCCTCCGTATACACACATGTATGCACACATAGCTTACTTGCCTCCAAAAGGCCAGGTGCACTAATGGTCTCATTTCATGCTAGGACAGGAGACTGGGAGGGAGGACACCCACCGGCCAGTGGCTATCTGCTCTGGGCAGAGCTATCTGGACTGTGCGCAGAGGAAGAGCGGTGTGCAGGGGCGTCCTGAGGGGGGTGTGTGTCTCCTGGGACAGCAACTGTGTGCCATGGAGAAGGAACAAAGGGGACAGGGTTGGTCCCCGGGTGCTATGGAACAGAGCTGAGACTGCTGGTGCACAGCGACCTGAGTGGATCCTGATACCATGACTGGACCATGGTCAGCAGTCAGCTGTGGGCAGTTCTGAGACAGGAATTGTTCTGGACACAGCTGAGAGTGGCTGGCATGGTGTCCGTTGTGCCACCCAGGTCACATGATTTAGGTGTTAAACTGGAGCCTGGGTATGATAAGCTGTAGCTCTGAGCCAAGTGTTAGCATCTAAATTTAGGGTTCTTTTCTCCAGAAAGGAGGAGGGGAAGGAGAACAGGGCGGCAGCGTTGGGGGGCCGGGGATGAGACACCATCGAGAGAGAAGTGTTTGCTGTAAACCAAGACTAGAGGTCACTTTGGAGCGCTGGCCCAGTTTTGCAGGTGTTCAGCTCTGCAGGTGCCCTACGGTGTGGCTCTGAGCCTGTGCTCTGATATTAAAGACTGGGCTGAGCCCTACAGGACCCCGCAGGGCTCTTCCTGGGACTTCCTCCAGGAACCAGAGGAACCTGCACGGTCCAGGCACTCACCAGCTGGATGGGACACAAGGGGCGGGGGGGACATCTCAGTTGCCTCACGCTGTCATCCAGCCGAGGACAGCGCATGCTTTGTCTTGTCAGTCCCCTTTCCTCATGCTGACAACTTTCAAGAAGTCCCTAAATGTCATTGTCATTAATTTCCTTCTTTGCTCTCTCTCCTCCTGTACAGATTTCTATTTCCTTCACCAGGCTGTGGTTAAGTCCCCGGTCCCAGTGAGCGGCGTCCTTGCTCTCTCCACAGCGATCTGATCGAAGGCCGTATTTTACCGGCTTGCACCAACCAGAAAGCCATACTTCACCCCCTGATCCAACAGTAAACTGTATTTCCAAGGTGGAGATGGAAATTCATGGTTATATCTCACGGCTTGAGATCTAATCGTCGGGCAATATTTCACAGGTGGGCTCGCATCCCAGAGGTGTCGTTTACGGCTGGGAGATCAGAGAAGTTCCACGTGACTTCCTCTCCTCTTTTGTTTTTTTTTTCCAAGTGTGCTTCTACGTTTAGAAGAAGAAAGGAAAACTCTACAAACCACTCAGAACTCCGCAACCGGGGAGGTGGCTGCCAATCAGAGCCAGTGTCTCTGCTGACGGTGATTTAGCTTTGAACTCACAGACTGCTTGGGACATCTGAGGGAGCTGGGGTTCCAGTCCAATCCCAACTGCTATCCAAAAGGACTATTAATTTTTTCCAATTATTTTACTTAAAAAAGATTGATTTCTATGCTTATGCGCATGTGTCACACCCATGTGTGACCTGCTTAATGTGATCTTGGGATTTGAACTGAGGTCTTGTGCAAGGGCAGTGAGCCATTTCTCCAGCCTGCCGTTTTACCCTCTTCGCTCTCTTTCATGTGATCATTCGTTCAAATGTCTCTCGTGTTTTCTTTGAGCCAAGAAACTGAACTGGGAACCAACGATCCAGAATGTTCTGCCTGCTAACAACTGAATGTGCTGTCCCAGAATTTATACATCAAACCCCTAGCCCCCAGCATGAGGGGATTTGGAGGTGAGGCCTCAAGGAGGTAGAATCATGAGGGTGGGTCTCTGTGGTGGAATCAGTCTGCCCGTAAGAGGAAGACTAGAACCTTCCCTACCATCTCTCTCTCCCTGTGAGGACACAGTATCGAGGAAGGGTCTTCATCAGAAGCTGAACTGCAGGTGCCTGGCTGTGAACTTGACCCTCCGGAGCTATGAACTGTGGGAATGCAGTGTCGGCCCTCTGTACTGCTGGGCTGTGGCAATTGAGTGGCCCCAGAGCTCACGGTGTGGTTTTGCTCAAGAAGCAGATGTGAAGCCAAAGGTTTCAGAGGGGTCATGGAAGGAAGGCAACGGGCCCCAGGACTCTGAGACGCTCACTCAGCAATTGTGGGAAATGGTGGTTTGAAGAACCAGCGGATGTCACCCAGAGGTGAATAGACCACGAGAGGAGACAGAGAAGTCCGAGGAAGTAGGACAGATGAGAGAGACTCTGAGACTGGCTGGAGCCTGTGAGCGCAAGGAGGCCGGGAGCTTGGCATGGCTGGAGGCAGCAGAGTGCCACGGAGGTGGCCAGGAACACAAGCTAGGCTCGGGGCTAGGGTTTCTTGGCTGATTTTACTTTCCCCGTCTGTAAAGTAGGGTGCCACCTGGGCTTTCTGTGGACTGTGGGCCTTGTTCTATAAATAGGAAAGTCCACTAAAGACTGAGGAAGGACCATGGGACATTTCGTAAAGGTCTTACCATCTGCTGCTGCAGGGCAATGAACCTCCGAAGACAGGGAAAGGAGAAATGGGGTGGGGTGGGGCCTCTGTAGACATTTAAGAGAGAAGCCTGGATGGGGTCTGGCAGCTCACAGAGGCTCTGGAGGGAAACTGGGCACAGAAAGGGACGTGGGAAGCAAGGAGGGAAAGGGGAAGAAGGAGGAAGGGAGGGAGGAGGGAAGGAAGGAGAGAGAGAGAGAGAGAGAGAGAGAGAGAGAGAGAGAGAGAGAGAGAGAGAAATGGAAAGTCTGCAATCCACTTCCCCATCACTCAGTCACACACTGTGGGACATACTTACCTGGCCCCTCTCCCTTTGTGCCCTTCCCCATAACTATGTCACCTTCCCTAAGCCGATTCTGAGCCAAACAGTCTTAGACATAGCACCCTATTTTACAGGTGACCACATGGGGTCACTTACTCACGCACAAAGTGCCCTGCCTGGGATTCGAACCCATAGTCGGTGTACCAAGAAGCACTGCTGCTTTGTCCAGCCTCTCAAGAAGGCTACAAAGCAGGGTGTCTCAACCTGGGGGTCTCAACCCCTTGGGCTGGGAACCACCCCTTCATGAGGGTCACACGTAAGATATCTGGTGTATCAGATGTTTACATCACTATTCATAGCAGTTGCAAAATTACAGCTACGAAGCAGCAACGAAAATAATTTTATGGTTGGGGGTCACCAACGCATGAGCAGCTCTGAAGAGTCGCAGCGTCCGGAAGGTTGAGATCATTGCTATAAAGAGCTCCCATATGTCGAGGAAAGAAACCTGGCACGCGTTCCACACAGGGATAGATGGTGGCCAACTGGTCACAGACGGGCTGGCTGGGGGAGGGGTTGTTTTTGGAGCCCTGTTTCTACTTCAAGAAAAACATGGGTGTAGGGACCCCACCACCACACACCACCCTACACCCACACACCGAGGCTTGGACAGATGTATGGGTGTCGGTCCCTGAGGCTCAGAACTTCTGATCTCTGGGTCCACTTTCTTCTTAAGACAAGTAGCCCTCCCCCATCAATGTGACAGCCTGTTGATAGCTGGGGACAGTGGGAGCCCCAACATGTGTCTCATCTGAGTTTCACTGGTGGAGAATGATTAAAGGTTCAGCAGGATTAATTTACGTGGAAAGATTAAAACAAGCAAATCTCCTAGGCTGGGCTTAACCATGACCGAGATCAGGGACCTCGGGGACATTTCCCAATATTTGAAGAGAATAGAGACCCTGGGGGTGGGGGATGGGATAGAGGGGGAGGGTCGGCATGGGGAAAGGAGGGTGAGTGAGAGCCAGACACCATGGCAAGGGTGAGATCTTGAGATTGGACCGCGGTTGCTCAGCGGATGTACAGCCTGAGGCTCACAGGGATCACACAACTGGGTAGACCGTGGTCAGTGATGTCTGACCCCGAAATGGGAGACCGAAGCCCACTCAGGGGAAGTTCCCCATCCAACGTAACATAGCTGGTGAGAATGGTGTGCCCTTGATTCTAACCCTGAGTCACCATGTGACTGCCTGGACCCTTGGTCAACAAATCCCCACTCGCCCCCTCTTCCCTCTGCCCGTCTCATGGAGGTGGGACTCGGTCATGTCACTTGCTTCGGCAATGGGATGGCAGAGGCAAGGACATGGTTCAAATATGCTGAGCGATGTGGCACCCTCCTACTTTCTTCTGAGAGGAGCATCATCGACTTGCAGACCCGGCGTGGATACACAGCTCAACCTGCATTCTTGAGCTTGGGTAACTGAACCCACAGCTCAGACAGCACAGCGGAGCCCAGCTTCAGACGCCCACGCCCACCTGACATCAACCCTGCCCTAAGAATACATGAGGGTATGGGTGTTTTTTGTTTTATTTGTTTTTTGAAGACAGAGTTTCACTGTGTAGCGTGGGCTGTCCTGGAACTCATCCTGTAGATGAGGACTCACGGCGATCCTCCTGTTTCTGCCTCCCAGGTACAGGTGCCGCCACTGTTACCACCCTGCTTGGAGTGTGTTGTAAGCTGCTGAGTTTTGGCCTGGCCGTCACGATGGCAACTGTGACTCTTACCACACTGTCAGCATTCCAGCTTACCTCCGACCTCGCTCCTGTCAGTCCCAGAGGCCAGCTGGCTCCTCTGTGTTCCTATAACATTTTTGACTGTCATATATCTTGTGTGCATGCATCCATTTTTGCCAGCTACTTTGAGACACCATCTACAAAAAATTTTGCGGTTCACACTCTTGGACTGCCTCGCCTGCAGGTTCCACACTGTGAGTGGAAAGGGGACAGCTCCCAGATCTGAGAGCAAAATGGTGCTTTAAATGTAAAGTCCGGGGCTGGAGAGATGGCTCAGCGGTTAAGAGCGCCGGCTGCTCTTCTGAAGGTCATGAGTTCAAATCCCAGCAACCACATGGTGGCTCACAACCATCTGTAATGAGATCTGATGCTCTCTTCTGGAGTGTCTGAAGACAGCTACAGTGTACTTACATATAATAAATAAATCTATCTTTAAAAAAAAAAAGAAAAACCAAAAAAAAACCCAAAAAACAAAAAAACAAAAAAATAATAATAAATTTAAAGTCCATGGTCTGAAGCCTCAATACTTTATTCTATTATATAGAGCTGATTTTTCTGAGCCAGGAGTGCGGCAGAGCCAGGTAGCTTAGTTTTCACTGAATGCCCCATTCATGAGCAAACAGAGCTTAAGAGTGAGTTGTGTGGGACATTCATTCACCATCCATCCATCCGTCCATCCATCCATCCATCCATCATTCATCCATCCATCAGCACATCCATCCATCTACCCATCCACCCACCATCTATCCATGCATCCGTCCATGCACCCATGCATCCACCTATTCATCCATCCATATGCCTGTTCATCCACCCACCCATCCATCATTCATTCATCTTTCCCCATTCATCTACCCATCAATCACTGACCCAGATATCAATCCATCCATACTTCCATCTATCCATCCACGCATCCAAACATCTGTTCATTCATTCATCCATCCATCCATCTACTCTTCTACCCAACATCCATCCTCCTATCCACTCATCTATCTATCTATCTATCCTTTATCTATGTCTTTATCCACTCATCACGCATTCATCTTTAATTCATCAATTCACTATCTATCCATCCTCTCATCCACCTACCCACCATTCATCTATTTATCCATCTATCCATGCTTTCATTCACCCACACATCTATCTATTCATCCATTCATTCATTTATTTATTTATGCCTCCATCTATCCTCTCTTGGGTCTATCCATTATCTACCCATTCATCAATACATTAGACATCCATCTTCTCATCCATCTATCCATTCATACACTCAATCACTTATCCATCTTTCCATCCATTCATCTTCCCATCCATCAATCCTTCAATTTATCTACAATCCATCCATCCATCTAACTGTTCATCTATCCATCCTCACATCCATGCCACCCATCTCATCTCTCCTCCCATCAATCCATCTGTCCATCCTCCCTCTCCCCCTCCACCCTATCTATCCTCTGACCCATCCACCCACCCATCAGCGATGACTGAGAAAGTATAAGTAGATGTTCATTTGAGACTCAGGAGTCACTGAAGAGAAGAAGTCCCAGGTGTAGGACAGGCTCTATGGGGCACACAGGACTAAGGAAGAGCAGGAGGAGATAACCCTTAAGAAACACATTGCAGAAATCAGGGAGTTCCCACTTTCTGGTCAATAAGCTTTATTTGTCGAGCACTCTAGATTTTGCTTCAACAAACAGAAGACTCAATCCCTATAAGCAGGAGAACAGAAACCCACAGACCCTTCTCTGAGTCCAGCTTTGGAGTGTAAACATATATATGTATGTAAATATATATATATATATATATATATATATATATATATATATATATATATCTCCATTCTCTGAGTCTACTTTCTTCTATTCTAGCAGAACTTACCAGACAGAGCTGGCACAGCCCCAACCTCACTCAGTGTGTGCCTGCATGTTCCACTGAGGTGGAAGCTTGAACTTAATAAAGGGCCCACGAGTGCCTAGGTCCAGGGCCCCCACTGCCCCATGGAGTCAAAGGTACACTCTGCAGAGATGGGAATAAGGTGATGATCCCTAGAGAAGGTCTCCTCTGGACCACCAGCACCCACCGTCTTTGAACACTTGGCATAGAGAGAAGGGGCTGGCATTCTGCCTCTTTCCAGGATGTGCTGGGACGAGCCAGTATCCATAGCAGGAAGGGTCTGGGACTGGAAGACAGGATGCTGCTGGTCCCTAGAGACCAACACACTATTTCATTTAATGCTCCCAGTCCTTAAGAATGTCACTGGAGTGGGCACATGGAAGGGAGAGGTCCTAGGGGGATGAGGGAGCCAGGTGCTGTACCAGCAGAACAGAGTTCCAGACTCTCTGGCTTGAATGTGCAATGCCTGCCATGAGCTTACAGGCTGATTCTCTGTCCATAGCTGGTAAGACTATCTTGAGGGGGGTGGTGTGTCTGGAAACTTGGGGAGGTGGAGTCTTGCTGGAGGAAGTGTGTCAGTGGCGGTGAGGTGGGGTACATTTGAGGGTCGTTCCCAGTCTCTGATGTTCTCCTTCCTCTCTGGTCCACCAGGCTGTGAACAGCTTCTTTCTCTCCCACTTCTACCACTGTGGGGCTCAGCTTCACCAGGGACCCAGAGACATAGAACCAGTGGCCGTGGACTGAACCACCCCACCCCCGTCCGTCCCTGTGAAGTATTCGGTCACAGGGACAAATGTCTGAATGGGTCACAGGAGAAGGAGGTCAGACATCAGGACCTTGAGTCTTGGGGATGCTGGGTGGTTTCCAGAAGCCGTGAGGACCCCTTGCTTGTCTGTTAAAGCAGAGTGCATAACTCATGCTTAGTATTGTGTTATTTATTGGCCTAGTATTGATCTGTGATGTGGGCATGAAAGGTAGGACCAGCTTCCTCGTGCTCCCAGCCCTGAGGCACGTAGCCTGTCCTGGGTCCTCCAGGTCAGCCTGACTCCACTTCCCTCGATGTGGCATCGGCTGCCCAGACAGAGCAGGGAGAGGCCTCCAGCGGCTTCCAGGAGAACGGTTTCTGTTATGTTCCTCTTGGAAGGCTGGCTTAGTCCGTGTACCTGTGGGCGGATAATTAGGTCTCAGCCTGGCTCACGTCTGTCTTCACAAAGCGCTCGTGGAACATACTCACCAGCCCTGTTACATGGGGAAGCGCCACCGAGGCCACGGCAGGCAGCCGCTCCTCTCTGAGCTCTGGGATGGGAAACCATCTCCTGACAGGCACTGTCTCTCCCCCTCCACCCTCTGCCACAGCCTGAGGCTGGAGCTCAGACTAGACACCTGTTGAGCCATCACAAGACTCTTAGAAGTCACCTCTGCCACCTGCCGGCCTCCTTGACAGATGGGGTCTCTGGGCGGCTCTGACAGAACCGGGTGACCGATGAGCTGTCCTCAGACTATACACTCGGCGGCATCTCTCCTTCGAGGCTGCCTGTTTCTTGCTGAGCCCCCCCCCTCCTTTCCCCTCAAATCGAGAGACGCTGTGATTTAATATTAATATTTATTCATGTACTCAATTCTTTCCCTGTTAAATAATTTCTCAGCTGTCAGAGGCTTCTGAAGGCTAATTTAAAACAGGTGTCATGGTTATCTAACTTATGCCCTCTGAGCCTCAAAGAGAAGGAGGCGGGGACAGGCATCCCTGAGCTTACAGCCCACTGCTCCAGCTGTGCCAGGGCCCCATGCACCTGTCACTTGGGGGGACCAAAGCTTCAGGGTAGGGGATAAGAGGGGGTACAAAAATTAACCCAGAGTAGCATCAAAGGAGCTGAGGTCACAGGAAGGAGTGAAGAGGAAGAGAAACAGGAAGAGGCCCCTCCCTCCCCTAAGCTCAGACTAACCTTGAACTCTCTATCCACCTGTCTCAGATCCCAGGGCGTTCTCTGCAGCTGTCCTGTGAGTCTCAGGAAGCATTTCTAATTCCCCTGAGTCCAGATGAGGGAAGTTAAGGAAAGTGGACAAGTTCTTCAGCAGGAGCTGATAAGAGTGTGGGGACGGGGGCCTCCAAGGCAGGCACTCGGCTGAAATCTTGGTCCACTTCTCAGGGTTTCTATTTGCTCTAGTGTAAGTGGAGAAAGTGCAGTTCAGTGCCAAGAGGGCCCAGCGGGTCCTGTGCATCTCTGCACTGACACTGGAGCTGCCTCTAGAGAGGGAGGAGCGACCTTGTGGCCTTGCACATAGTAGGTGTTCAGTGCCTGTGTGCATGAGTGTGTGTGTGTGCATGTGTGTGTGTGTGTGTGCATGTGTGTGTGTGTGCACGTGTTTCTCTCTTTCTCCCTCCTTCCTTCCTTCCTTCCTTCCTTCCTTCCTTCCTTCCTTCCCTCCCTCCTCTCTTCTCTCTCCTTCCCCACAACCTCACACTTCAAGGTCATAGCTCACTAGCCTGATTAAAACCCAAGCCTTGACAGAGCTTGATAAAGCCAAGAAGCTGCCCCATGGCTCCTTCTCCTCGGCAGCTGCAGTCACTGGTTGGTGGCTCTCAGTGGCTGCAGGGGGCACTTTTTGATCTTTATGTCCCTTGTCCCTCTAGATCCACACCCTGACTTTGGGACTCCTCAGCCCACCCCCAGCAGCTTACCGACTGTCGTTTTCCAAAGTGACCGTGGCCCCTGCTGGTCCGCTCACCCTGGCTATCAAGGGTTCTGCCTGCCTAAGCAGAGTGGGAAGTCATCCATCATTCCTGGTGTGGCAGGAACAAATGAGGTGCAGGCCTGTCGTCACTAAGTACATTTGAAGGTGTGAGTCAAGGGACCAGGGAAGGCTGGGAAACCCCACAAGGTCACATGCCAAGGAAGCAAGTGATCTGTATCCTGTGGACATCTGAGGACCTCTTGGAGCTTAAAAGCCATTCGGGGTCCCTGTGAGGACTCCCCATGGACGTCTCTGGATAGGAACTAAACCCCAAGGCCCAGCTGCCGGGTTCTGGGCTTTCTGGAAAGCATCTGTGATTCTGGTCCTCCAGTCCGTCCACCAGAGTCTGAGATCATTTGTTTATTGGGGATGCGGGGAGGGCAAGCCCTAAAGTTCAGCTGTAAGCCTCCAGGATCAAGCAACATGTGTTCCCAGAACAGCTGGGTCAGTGGACATCACTGAGACAATCATGCTCACAGCACAGACTGGTGAGTGATCATGCTACTCCGCTTACACCCCTGCTAACGAGAAGGAACACCGTGGACACCCTATGTCCTTCCTGTTTCTAGGACAAAATACCTTGCCAGAAAAGCAGCTTAGAGGACAGAGGGTTCATTTCTGCTCACAATTCTAGGTTGTAACTCTTCAGTTGGGGGAGGGGGCGGTGTCAAGGCAGGAGCGTGAAGCAGCTGGTCCCCTCCCAGCCCCAGTCAGGAGCAGGGAGAATGGAGGCTTGCCTGTTTACCTCAGCTGCCTCCCTCTACTCTTACACAGTCCAGAGACCAACCAGGGCAAAGTACTACCTTCCTTCAGGCTGGACCGTCCCACATTAACTAAGGTACTGAAGACAAGCTCCCACAGACATGGCCCTGTGACTGAGGGTGATCCCTCTTTGGGACTCTCTTCCCAAGTGATTGTAGGATGCATCAAGTTGACAGTTAAAACTAACACACAACTGCCAACCTTGGAAAAGTCACAGGACAACCGAGGCCAAGGCCTACAGTGCTCTATAAACCCTGGGTGTGACCAGAGACATCGTGGCAAATGCAGATGTCTGTCCCATTGGCTTCAGAGGTGGCTGTGGAGTTCCCTTTTATGTTTATGGTTGGCAGTGACTTAGAACACTTTCTCCTTGGGGGACCTTGTTGGGCCTGGACCTTCCCTTGGAAGGAGAAACAAGGTCAGAATTCTCCACAGCAAGATGGCTGTCCTGGGGAAGTGTTGACAGAACAGGGAGACTCTTACACGCTGTACTGACTGGGTTTGTATGTCAACTTGAGTCAAGCTGGAGTTATCACAGAGAAAGGAACCTCCCTTGAGGAAATGCCTCCATGAGATCCAGCTGTAAGGCATTTTCTCAATTAGTGATGGAGCAGAGAGGGTCCATTGTGGGAGGTGCCATCCCTGGGATGGTAGTCCTGGGTTCTATAAGAAAGCAGGCTGAGCAAGACAGGGGAAGCAAGCCAGCAAGCAACACCCCTCCATGGCCTCTGCATCAGCTCCTGCCTCCAGGTTCCTGCCCTTTTCGAGTTCCTGTCCTGACTTCCATTGGTGATGAACAGCAGTGTGGAAGTGTAAGCTGAATAAAACTGCCGCCAACCTGCTTTTTGCTCATGGCGTTTTGTGCAGGAATAGAAACCCTGACTGAGATATGTGCCTTTCACATGTCGGTCCTCACAGCAGTAGAGGGAGCCCAGTGTACCCTGCCTGATATTGGTCTCAGGTATCACTTTTTAGACTTGCTTTGTGCTAGAAAGAGATGAGCCACCCTCACCTCACCTGGCTTGAGGCTGAGCCTCACAGAACCAATACCCTATATGGGTTCCCATCCGCCAAGGGCAGGTCCTGCGGAGGCTGCCCCACCCTCAGCAAAGATTTGCGGACATCTGGCTGATGTGGGGACAAACCTAGTAACCATCACGAAGGTCTGGATGTTGCAGAACATGGCGTACTGCAGACAGCTACCTCTGCAGGAACCAGAATGAAAACATGGCCCAGTGTGAGGTGGACAGGAGTCTTGCTTCCTCCCTGGGGGAGAAGGTAGCCTCAAGGGGGCTGGGTGGCTTTGCCAGCAAAGGATCTCCTCCAGGCAGATGCAGGAGTGGGCCAGACCAGCAAGTGAACTCTGTGAAATCAGAGGGAGGGGAGGTGACCCTTATGCAACCTTTTACAGACAGCAGGGCAGGCGTGTGGGGAGGGACGCACGGCCCGGCATACACTTCTGTCCTGCTCTCTCAAATGCAGACGTTTCCCACTTCAAAGCCACCCACATCCTCCTCAGCGGCAGGGAGGGCGGTAACGAAGCATGAAGGTTTGAGACTAGATAGGAAGAGGACTAACTGGCCATCTGTGAAGACGCTAAGCACCGGCTGTGAAGACCGAGGAGTCCTACAGGGTTCGGGGCGCGGACTCTCCGGTGACACTGAGGGACCAGAGCTATTTGGAGTAGGAGCCACGTGTCACCTCTGGCGGGCAGCACAGATGGTGGGTGACTCTTGCAGAGAGGAAACTGGATGCAGAGAGCAACAGACACGAGACTTCATGAAGGCAGCAGGTCACGTTAGGATAAGCCTCTATCTGACCTAGTGTCACTCACGGTAGAATGCTGCTCACCCCTAAAGGGGCTGGGGGGGGCAGTTACAGATCTGTGTCTACACAGGGCTGAATCCGGAATGCGTTAAGCTAAGAGGGATAAGCCAGGCCCTCCAAGACAAAGCTTGCTTGGTTCTATAGAAATTCTAGAAAAAGCTCACCTTTGAGACAGAAGTGGGTCCACAGCCACCTGAGCCTGAAGGCGTAATCAAAGGCAAAGATTACCTCAAAGGCTGTGGGGTATACTATATTCCACATCTTTAAAAAAACTCTCTATGTGTATGATGCATGTGTGCACATGTGTGAGTGCAGGTGAACACGTCAGGGCACACACGTGGAAGCTGGAGGAACAACTCACCTGTGGGTCTACCTTCCACCACGTTTGAGGCAGAATCTCTTGCTGTTATTGCTAGGATAAGGGAAAAGGATGAATGTACACACACACACACACACACACACACCCCTTGTCACACACAGAGTGACTGGAATAATCAGACTGGTCCTGACATCTCAGCCCCATCTCCCTGCAAGATGGTCTTTGCAGAAGTCACATCCCTTCTAAGCATGTCCCCCTAGATCCATACACTAAAGTTCCAGTCTCCCAGAGTGGCCACATGTGAAGTCAGGGCATTAAGGAGACCATGAGGGTGGGGCCCAACTTGATAGAGTTGGTGCTCTTATGAGCAGAGCCACAGTTCTCCCTTCCTCTCCATCTCTCTTCCTGTCTCTGTCTGTCTGTCTGTCTGTCTGCCTGCCTGTCTATTTGCCTGCCTCCCCCCCCCACACACACACTTACACACCACAAGGACAAAACCACAGAAACGACCCTGCCACACTCTCACCTCAGACTTCCAGACTCCTATGGCTGAGCCCCAGGCTGCAGTGCTTGGGGAAGGCAGCACAGACTGACTGATGGAGACAAGTCGGGTCCTCCCTTCTGCTGTGCTGCTGTGAGGTGAAATACGTATGCGACTCTCTCCAGGACTAATCGATGCTTAATAAACTTTAATTAACGCAAGGTGTACGGTAGCTACTTCTAGTTCAGGTAAGAGGAACCCCAACAGGGGCTTGACAATGGCTTAAACGATGCTGCAAATTATCTCACATTGGCACCTCGGAGCTTGGGGAACGCTAAGACTGATTTATTCAGTAGCTCGGGCCCCCCCTCAAGGTCCAGGTCTTGTCTCTCATTCTTTTTTGCCTTCCTCTCTGCCTGACCACCTCATAGCTGCAAGATGGCTGCCATAGTTCCAGTCATCAACTGGACACAGCAGATAAACCCCTTCCAATGAACGAGTGTTCTGCTCCAGGTGTCTCCCTAGCAGAACTCCTGCCATCAATTAGAGCTGTGTCCTAGGCTCATACTGCAACCCATCACTAACAGAGGAAAAGAGACAGCTGAGATCGTCTTAGCCATTGACCAATCAAAGTAGGGGCTGGGCGTCCTGAGGCTGGGCGTGCTCTCTGAGGAGTCTAACTCTTTAAGGAAGTCCTTCCTGATCGTCCTGACCTGCTCTGACCTCCCTGTTCTCTGAACCCAAGAACACAGGCTGACCAAGGAGCTCCGAATCTGCATCTCTGAGAACCGCGGACAGAGGGAAGGTTGCACAGAGAAGACCACCAAGATTGCCCCACCCTTCTGAAGGACTGGTATCATAGGTACAGAAAGTACAGGCTCTGGAACCAGGCAGCGTGGGTTCAAACACTGACTCTGACATTTACCATGAGGTGGGGATGTGGTGGTGAGACGAGCCTGCCCTGTGTGGGTGCTGGGAACTGAACCCGAGTCCTCTGCAAGGTCTGCCCCTCAAGTCCCCATAGTAGGTATTTTGTACCGACTGAGCCTCTTTTGGGTGTGAGATCCGGGCGTCTGTGTCTTTGACACCACCTCAAATGAGTCATTTGTAGCTAGTCAGTGGGAGTTCAAGCGGGTTTTATGGGAGCCACAGATCTGCCTTGTCCCAAATGAGAGAAGCTCTACTCACAACCAGGTCCCCTTTGAGATGATATCACCTGGTCCCTCAACTGGATCAGGCCCGGGCTCCGCTGTCCCTCAGGGTTTCCTCTCTTCTTCTCCACCAGGGAATCCTGTGGCTTGAAACAGGACGCCCAGGGCCATATCTGACCCAGTCCTAGGATCCCTCATAATTACAGCCACTATCAAGGTAGCTGCCTGCTGGGACTCCTATACTACCCCTCTCCCCACCCGCAATCCCCACACTTGTAGGTCTGACTGAGCACCCCAAACCCTTCAGTGCCTGGATCACCAGCTACAAATCTCCCCTTACTGTCCGCAACTCCGACTTGGAGAATTATTCCCACTCAACACACAGTGTCCTATTTCCACCAAGCGCACCCCACACAGATCACGACCATCGACACCTCTTGCGTCTGTCCATTTACTTTTGAGACACGGTCTCACGGAGCCAGAGTGGCCTCCGACTCACTATGCGGCTGAGGATGGCTCTGACCTCTTGTCTCCACCTCCGCAATGCCAGGATCACAAGTGTGCCCACCATATTCTGCTTATGCAGTGCTGGGGAATCGAACCCAGGGCCTCAGAATGCCCTGTGAGCACTCCGACCAAGGAGCCACGGGCATTTTATTGTATTTCGAGACAGTGTTTCACTCCGCAGGCCATGCTGGCCTCACACTTGCAGACATCCTCCTGCCTCAGCCTCCTTAGTGCCAGGATGGCAGGCATATGCCCATACCCTTCTTCCTTTCTCTAGTTTTGTTTCTCAGCCATCGAGGACACTGGCTATCTAGTCCTTGGTACACAGGAAGCACCTGTGTCAGTGGACACTGAAGCCGGTGGTCCCTGAGCAGAGACTCTTATCTACTCTAGCCCACCCTGGCTAGACGTTTGGTCGGGCCAGTGTCTTGTGGTCGGGCCAGTGACTCTTGTCAGGCTAACACAGCTGCCCCACAGACAGGATGCTGAGAGCCCTACCGTAGGGCACCTCAGCCCAGAGCCTCCTCCACAGGCCACTGTGATCCTTCACAGATCCTCCAGGGAGGAGGGAAAAGTGAATTGCTGAGCAAACACTAGTTGTCCGCTGCCTCCGCGGCTCATTAAATATTAACACTGTCCATTGCCAAGTGCAGCGTGGATGTGTGTGCAGCCTCTGAGTGAGCACCATGCCCTTGACCGCAAGCCAGCGAGCCAATCAAGCGCTCAGCTC
Organism: Mus pahari; assembly: GCF_900095145.1. Lineage (NCBI taxonomy): Eukaryota > Metazoa > Chordata > Mammalia > Rodentia > Muridae > Mus > Mus pahari. Next base: position 91,136,895 of record NC_034595.1, read on the forward strand.
CCTTCCTGGCTCTCCTCTCCATCCTGGGCTCATAACTACCAACACCATCTATGCCACAGCCAGCCCAGAGCCTGGGTTTCTACAGGAAACGGCAGCACCAGGGAACACTAGCCTGTAACAAGATGGGGCCCAGAGGCCTGTCCTGGAGGCTCCTGTCTGTGAATGGACAGACCTACAGCACGATATAAACATGAGGGTTTGCTGTGATGTCTTGAAGAGGGTCCAGCACCTCACACGTGACCCCAGCAGGTGGTCACTCTTTCCCCAGCCCAACTTCAGTCCTCATGCCCTTGGGGGATTAAGGACAGGGAACAGACAGAGGACTGGAGGTCTCCCTCTCAGTGCCTCTTGTCCCAGAGATGGCAGTCCTGAAAGGAGACCAGGGCGAAAGCTGGACCACACTTCGGTGCTGCCATTGGTCTACTTATGCAACACTGCCCACAGGTTTCCGGCCGAGTGCGCGAACGGCTGAGTACTGGCTTAAGAGCAGCCATCGATCACACCGAGAGCCTTCCTGGGCAGTTTGCAGGAATGAGAGGTGAGTTAATGACAGTGTTTAAGGGTTATTATATGTGAGTTAACAGCCTCGTGGTCTCCTCCGGCCGTGGAGGGATATGAAGGGCGATTGTTAGCAGTGCCCGAGACCCTCCCTAGAGGTTAACCATTTGCTTTGTTTTTACAGTCCTGGATACACATGCGTGCCAAGGCGACAGGAGGAACCTGTCTCAGTCTGGAAGCACTCGGACCGTGATACCAAGCCAGCCGTCTCCTCCCACCAACCCACAAAGACCCATAAAGGCCAATACTAAAAATAGCCCTCCAGGAGGAGGCTGGGGAGCAGGCTTTGTCAGTGGCAGGCGTGCCAGGCAAGCTTGAGGACCCAAGGGGGGAAGTGGGTGTGGGTGTGGTTGCGATACCCGTGACAGGGAGACAGGTGGGTCCCTGGCCCTCAATGGCTGCTGAGCCGAGTTTAACCAAATCAGTGAGTTCTAGGTTCAATGTCAGACCCGGTCTCAAAACCTAAGTTGGAAAGTGATAGAGGAAAACTTCCAGCATCAAGCTCACTAGCACACATGCACACAGGCACGCTTGCACACACACACACACACACACACACACACACACACACACACACACACACACACACACTAGTGATGCACGCACTGGGTGAGGGATTTGTGTCCTAGTGGAGACAGGGAGAAATACAAGGGTCCCACAGAAGAACTGGCCTGGGGGTCCATGGAAACCAGCTGTACATTTTGTGGTTTCCCCTTGGGGTGTGTGAGCCCCCATCATGCATGACTTCTCTTGTTGTGGCGCACAGTGTAAGCTCTGCTGGGTCAGCAGGGAAGGCAGAAATACGATGACCTGTGCCCTGCAGACCATGAGGCTGGGCCTTTCCCTGAGGGACCCAGCAGGTGAGCCATGAGGTCCGGGTTTGCTTTAGGGAACACTGTGCCTGACAGTCCGGTGGGCAGGCAGGAACCACCTTTCTTCACTCTGCCACGGATCCCAAGACAGTTCTAGCAGGCATGGGCCTGCAGAGCACTCTCCTCTTGTTTCTTGCCCAAACTCCAGCCTCCTGTCTGTCTCCTCACTCTGTATAGCCAGGCCAGTGATGAGGGTGTCACCCAGTATGTGGGCGTCACCCAGTATGTGGGCGTCACCCAGTATGTGGGCGTCACCCAGTATGAGGGCGTCACCCAGTATGAGGGCGTCACCCAGTATGTGGGCGTCACCCAGTATGAGGGCGTCACCCAGTATGAGGGCGTCACCCAGTATGTGGGCGTCACCCAG
>NC_034595.1:91138731-91148481 GCF_900095145.1 Mus pahari
GTGGGCGTCACCCAGTATGTGGGCGTCACCCAGTATGTGGGCGTCACCCAGTATGAGGGCGTCACCCAGTATGAGGGCGTCACCCAGTATGAGGGCGTCACCCAGTATGTGGGCGTCACCCAGTATGTGGGCGTCACCCAGTATGTGGGCGTCACCCAGTATGTGGGCGTCACCCAGTATGTGGGTGTCAGCAAGACTCAGAGGATACCATGCAAAGCCACCAAGCTCCTTTCTCTCCTGTCATCTCCTGGAGCTATCCTGGATCTGTCCTCACTACATCACAGAGACTCTGGGCTTCCTCCACTCCATCTTGGCTTGATGCCACCTGTGCCAAATCGTACTGTCTCCCTGCCAGCGCGGTGTCCTCCAGGGAGCCCTTGATTGGCCATTAGTCCCCAGTGAGTACACACGAGGGCTTCAGGCTACATTTGCTTATTCATTCTTTCTGTAGACAACTAGGGTATCATGGCCCAACTGCCTCCGTACGACGGGTGCTTGATAAACGCCAGTTTCTATTTATCAGGGCTCCAGGAGCCACAACCCGAGAGCCCCACCCATGCGGCAGGCTGGGAGCCACACGCTGGGCAGACATCACCTCACCGCGTCCTCCAGCCCCGCCGCTGGCTATCTTTAGCTCATTTATAGAGACTCTGAGACGCTGATGGGGCAGAGTGATGCCCAAGGTCGCCGGTCTGCCTGTCGCTGGCGCCTTCAGGTCACAGGAATGTCAGAGCCCTCTGCTGCATCCTTTCCCCTGGGCTCCATGGTCTCAGAAGACAGACTGGGGGGGCTGGGGGGGGAGGGAGAAGCCGTGCAACCCAGGCATTCCAGTTCAGGGATCTAAGAAAGCTGTTCTGTTCAATGAGTCTGAGAAAGACACAGACGCAAAGGAGAAAATAGAAACATTTGGGGCTCTGGCATGGGCTGAACTTGGTGATCCTGAACCCAGATATTGAAGCCCTGATATCCCCCAGGACCCCAGAAGGTGACTGCGCTGGGAGACAACAAGGAAGTAATGGAAATGAAGCCAGTAACGTTGGCTCAAATCCAATGGATGGCTGCTCCTACCATGTGGAGAAAATGTGAACACACGTAACAGAAAACACTGGTAGATGTAGCACAAAAGTGGTCCCCTACCACACAAGTGGCCACCTACCACACAAGTGGCCACCTACCACACAAGTGGCTATCTACCAGCAACAGAGGGGGAAAAAAGTCATGCCCACACCTTGTTCCTGGACTTCCAACCTCCAGATCTGGGAAAGAAATTCATTTCTGGCTTTTTTTTTTTCAAACTGCCTGGCTTGTGGTGTTTTGTTATGGCATTCCTGGAAACTGATACAGATCCCTATTACCATAAATATCCTGACTATATAAAGAGTTCCTGGAAACAAATAAGAAAAAAAGGTGCTAACCATGAAACACAGTCAAAGAATAGGAAATAAATTCCCCACAGAGAAACTCAAATGTCACATTTGCATAGGAAAAGTTGCTCATTCCCACACAGGATAAATATCAACCCACGGGTGACATAGTGGGAAAAACTGAGGAGCGAGAGGAAGAGACTGGGGTTCTAATGTTTCCCTCCATTTTTCCACAAAGTCCTAGCCTTTAAAGGCCTCTCACCTCCCCACAGTGACCTACCCAGAGACCAAGCCTTGGAGGCTTTGGGGGCCACTCATCCAGACTGGAGCAGTTTCTTCCAGGCCTGGGTTCAAGCCTGAGACTTGTTAGTACTAAAATTTTAGGTGGGTTCCTTGCTTCATCTGTGCCTCAGTTTCCACACCTGTAGATGGCATAGTAACTGTTTGTGAGCCACAGTGTGCCAATGCTACCACTCTTTGACCATAGGCAGTCTTGTATTGGCCCTGTTCTGGTTTCCTTCTATGGCTGTGATACAACACTCTGACCAAAGGCAATTTGGGGAGGATAAGGTTTATCTGGTTTTCCCTCCCAGGTCACAGCCCATCACTGAGGGAAGTCAGGCCAGGAAACTGAAGATAAGACCTGTTTGCTCTGCCAGGAGCATTTAAGGAGAGAACTCACTCACAGCCTGGGAAGTACAGAAGGGACCCTGGAGAAGTCTACTGGCTGGTTCCATCATGCTCATGCAAGTCTAGTTGTCTTAAAGAGCCCAGGACCGCCTGCCTAGGGAATAGTGCCGCCCATGGTGGGCTGGGCCCTCTTGAATCAATTAACATGCCCTCCAGGCACATCCATAGGCCATCCTGGTCTGGGTGATTTTCTCACCTGAGACTCTCCTCTCAGATGACTCTAGGCTGTGACAAGTTGACCGGTCAGAGGGAAGCTGGCCGACTTTCCTTTCCTAGGTCTCTGCTTGTTTTGAGTCAAGTGATTCTGCATATCAGCAGTTTGGACCTGATATGAGTGACAGCTGGCTTGGTCTCCAGATCCCGAGAGCCGAGCTCGCTATGGAGACCGTGAGCTATGGAGACCGTGAGTGCTTTCCCTGGGTGAGGCCCTCTCCTCCACCGCTCTGGTAGCAAGGTGGTACAGGGAGAATTTGCCTATGCCCTCAAAGCTGGCGACACAGAGGGCGCTGTGGGGAAATGGGGAGAGAGCAGTGCTCAGATTCAGATCCTTTCCATCCACTATTGTGGAGCCAGGGCAGCTGCCTGAAACACACCTACACCATGGTCCTGGGTCTAGAAGATCTACCCCGAACTGGCCTGATGCCACCCAGAAGGCTCCACCCACCCAGAGCCATGAAGGGAAGGATTATGGGCAGATTCACACGCCTTCGCAAAGCACACCCTGCTCCTCACAGACCTTCCAACCCCATTTACCCCTCCTGAGTCACTGCCCTAGCCGAGACCCCAACAATTGCACCGAAACCCACACCACTTCCTGAGCTCCTTACTGTGCACATTGGTACTTTGCTGGGCTCTGTTTTTGCAGTGACCTTGCCAGGTGGGTACAGTGGTCGCCCTTGTGCAGCAAAGGAAGTGGCTCAGCCAAGCATGGACGACTTGTCCAGAGCCAGCAGTTAGGAACTAGCAGAGCAGAACACACACATACCGTCTGACCCCACATTACAGCCTCGGCTCCGGCCCACTGGGAACCACAACAGACTAATGGGACCTACTTAACCTCACCACTCAAGAACCGTGCACGGGCATCTTTGACTTACTCTGCATTCAGCTCCAAGCCCCCTCCTAGTGACACACCACAGACCACCACCAAACCCTGGCTTTCTAGAACACAGCTGGTACTCCCCCCCGACCCCCCGAAGTCAAAGACTCTGCTGGAGTTCACTCCTGTCTTCAAAATCTTCCATATATCCTCTTCTCTCCCATCGTTCTAGCCTGGGAATTGAGTATTCTTTCATAGCCTCGGCTAGCTATTGCATCCAGGAACTGGAACAGAATGGATGCTGACTGCGTATACCCCAGGCCTTGGGCTGTTCCTGCCACACAAAAGCAAGCCCTCTAAGCGGCCTTCTTTGGCAGGTGAGCAATCTGTCAAAGGAGGCTCAGAGAGGTTAAGTGACAGGCCCACGGTCACACAGCTCCAGAGGGGAAGCTGGGACTCATGCCCGGGTTTGTTTCATCAGCTCCATCCAAATAAATGTTTGATTGGTGTTGGCCTCTTCTACAATGCTGCCCCGTGGGCTTTGTGAGTGCAGACTGATGAACGGATGCCTGACATCGTTCTGTTTGACTTTTCTTTGCTGTTTCAAGGCTCTCTTATCTTTTAAGGCTCTGATACTAACAACCCCCCTTTGCTGTCCTTGGTTCTGAGACTGGGCACATGGCTTTTCTGGCCCCCTTGTTGTGCCCTTGGGACAAGGTGAGCCAGTGTACTTGATATAGCCTGGAAGTGTTTCACAAGAAGGTAAACGGGCCTCTTGGCCTCAGGATACTTTGGGGAGTAGAGCGGATGTCACAGACCCAGAGGAGGGCAAAGGTGGAGGGTCCTACAGAGGCATCCTCTATAGTCCGTCCCTCCACTGTTCCCATGGCACCACACCTTTCTTCTTCTGAAGATGATATGCATCAAGTAGCACCTACTGTATACAGTGCTCACTCTATAGCACTTGCTGCATACAGTGGTCACTCTGTAGCACCTGGTGTGTACAGTGTTCACTCTATAGCATTTGCTGCATACAGTGGTCACTCTGTAGCACCTGCTGTATGCAGTACTCACTCTATAGCACTTGCTGCATAGTGTTCACTCTGTAGCACCTGCTGTATACAGTGGCCACTCTATAGAACTTGCTGCATACCGTGGTCACTCTGTAGCACTTTCTGTATACAGTGCTCACTCTATAGCACTTGCTGCATACAGTGGTCACTCTGTAACACTTGCTGTATACAGTGGTTCTTCTGTGGCTGCTGCCTTTTCCTCCTAAGGCCAGCAGGCACTGTGAGTCCTTGAAGATTCTTGGTGGAGAAGGCAAACCACAAAGAATGGAAGGCAAAGGTGGTAGAGGTGGGGTGGGTAGCATTTCTCCCCTTCCCTGGCTTCCTAACGTGGAGCCATCCACATATCTCCAGTTCAGGCCCAGGAGACCAAACCCCTGTAGGACCAGAGGCCCTAGGGTTGTTCCCAGCAATCCACAATCCTTTCCTGGTGTCCATGGTGTGGGAAACACCAGCCACAGTCACTTTCTACCCCGCCCAGGGAACCAGTACCCTCCAGGAAGCCAGTCTGTCCTTGAGTCTCACAACAATATCCTCTTGTAAGCATTGAACTGTGCCCCCTCCTCTGTGCTGAGCGCGGTCCTGGGTTTGTGGCTCAGATCTTCAAAGTCCTCCCCAAGGCTCCAGTTCTGAGCACTTGGTCCCCAGGTGGTGGGACTATTGGGGAGGCTGTGAAACATTTAAGAGGGCCTGTGCTGGAGGAAGTGGGCACGGGGGCCTTTTAAAGTGATACCGGGCCCTGGAGTCTCCTCCGTTCTTTGCTTTCTGGCTGTCCAGGATGGGAACAGCCTCCACCAGACGGTCCCTCTGACATAGCCCGAGCTGCCTTGTCAGACCTTCCATGCCATGATGGACAAGCCAAGCAGGGACAGAAGGGATGGACAGGGCCTCTTTCACATTCTGTGTTATACAGAGAGTCCTGGCCTCCACGTTGCAGAATGGGATCCCTGCACCTGTGTATCACTAACTTAGCATGCACACACACTGTTGATGCACACACACTGCTCATTGTGGGTTAACCTCTCCCAGCCCAGACAGCACCAGAAGGGGCAAGACTGGTACTGGCAGACACTATCTGATGAGCCTCAGTAAACGCCTCAACCTAGCTGAGTGTGGGGAAGACAAGGAGAGGCCCAGACACGTGGCCTCAGCAAAGTGGCAGAACACCTGAGCAGGGAGGGGGTGAGCCTAAGCAAAGAGTGATTGACAGCCTTTGTCCCTACCTCCTTTCTCCCTATGCCGTTTGGCAGCTGAGATGAGATGGGATGGAGATTTTTAGGATGCTAATCCCCTGTCTTCTCAGATGCCTGTCTTCTCTGAATAAAGCGTGGCTTAAAGAGTCGACTCTGTCTCGGCTCATTGGACTGTGACAGATGTCACGGGCCAAATTCTGGTTTCAAAGCCAGGAACCTAAACAGACTGAACCCCCTTTATGTAGTTCCCTTCAGATCTCATCCCAGGATGACAGGGCAGATCCAACATCACCTGGACCCATTGTCACTGACTCTCCAAGAAGCTCTCTGAGGGAAACTTCTGCCCATTTTACAGATATGCCCATTGAGGCTCAGAAGGCCACGACACTGGGAAAGGCTCTATTCTAGAGGCTGCTAAGGACTTTTGACCCTTATTATACTCTGTAAGAGAATCCTGGATACTTCTGGTACAAAATGACTCTTTCCTCTTCTCCTGGGTCCCCCTTCCCAGAAGACCCATAAATTACTCCTGAGTGTTCCCCAGAGAGACCTGGACCTGGTCAAGGTTTGGATGTTTTAGGGCTAGGGAGATGGCTCAGTGGGTAAGAACGTTTGTTGCACTAACTTGCTTTCAAATCCCCCACACCCATGTAAAGATGGGAGTGGCCACACAGGTCTGTAACCTCAGGGCTGTGGAGAAGAGGTTAATGGGTCCTGGGAGCTCACCAGCCAGCTGCCCAGCTGCCTAGCCCGATGCTTCTGTTTCAGAGAGAGCCTCTGTCTCTGGGGAATACATCAGAGACAGAGGAAGAATATCCAATGTCTTCGCAGATTGGGGGACAGGCAGACAGACAGACAGACAGACAGAGGGACACAGAGAGAAACAGAGACAGACAGACAGACAGAGACAGAAAGACAGAGGGACACAGAGAGAAAGAGACAGACAGACAGAGGGATAGACAGACAGAGAGACACATAGAGAAACAGACAGACAGACAGACAGACAGAGACAGAAAGATAGAGGGACACAGAGAGAAGCAGACAGACAGAGGTTTTACGTGCCCAGAGGGAAGAAGAGGTCTTACACCAGTCCGCCAACCCTCTGCGTAGAGTCCTCTTGCCTACCTGCTCAGGAACTCAGACCACACCCTGGCTGAGAGCATGCTCCGTAAGGAGATCCAGCTAGAACCAGGCCCACCCACTTGCCTTGGAAATTTACCCTTGGATAAATGGGCAAAGTGAATACTGGGTTTCCAGAGCTGTCCAAGGCCCAGGACACAGGGCAGCAAAACCGAACAGCCCCTGAGGAGCTCTGAACCGGATGGTCTTGGTGACAGACAAAGGCAGTAGGGGCTGGACAGAGGCCATTCAACCCAGGACAATGGCGCTGACCAGGAGACTGAGGATCAGGGGTTGCTTGGGGTATATCACCAAACTGAGCCCAGAAGGATGGGTCCCCTGGAAGGGGACCATCTGTGTCCCCGTCTCTCCTCCAGGCTGCCCCACCTCCTGCATATGTACTCCAACTTCAAGACCCACGTCTCTATCAAACCTCCACTGACACACAGCCCTTCTTAGTCCCCCTTGAAGAACAGGAGGCTCAGAGAGAGGGACAGAGCTTAAGCAAGGTCACACAGATTCCTAAATATCAGGGCAGAGGGCTGCTGGCATAACCCCTCAACAAGGAAAGGCTGGGCAGGTGTTTAAGATACCAGTATACATAAGCCAGAGGGGACAGTGGAGCCTAGACAGGTGGGCAGCAGTGGCTCAGACAAGCTGTCAAGAGTATATTAACAGGCCATCCATCCAATTAGAAGCCAGTAATTAGAATTCCTCTTCCCTCCTAGCACACAGTATTAAACCAAACACTTCATTATCCGCCTCTTACCTTTCTGATTAGCATAAATGGGGGAAAACTCGAGAGCAGGCAACACTAATTAACACCCGGGGTGCCTGGGGCTTGTGGTCTGTTGGTAATTTCTGCCCCGGCCCAGGGCTGGTGCTGTTCAGGGCACAGCTAGGCAGGGGCCATAGCAAGAGGTCCTGAGGTTGGGTGTATGGTGTGCATATGTAAGGCAGTCATAGTCCAGCGACTTGCGGTCTGATGGAGGAGGCATGGTCCCTGACTCTGGGAGCTCCCAGTCTGATGGAGGAGGCATGGCGCCTGCATGGAGTGAGGGAGTGAGGGAGCCCGTTCTGATGGTGGGAAACGATCCTCTGGGCAACTCCCTAGTCTGATGGGGGAGGCCCCGGTCCTTCCTCTGCAGGCTCCCGGGCTAGTGGGAACTGCGTAGCTTCTATCCCTACGCAGTCTGTAGTGTCTGATGGAGGTGATACTAAGGTAATCCTGCGTCCAGTGGGAAAGCATGCATGCCTGTGAGGACCTGTCCATCAGAGGCAATTTGATGAAGCAGGAGAGCCATGAGTCTGGAGCCAAAGGATCGAAATCTGTGACCCCAGGAAAGTTCCTTAGCCTTTCTTAATTGCTGCTTCCTCGTCTGCAAAATAGCCACTTAGTGCCCATTAACCCTGCAGCCAATAGGAGGGGTCAAACTTGCCTAATTCCCAACTGCTGGCCTGACCCCAAGGCAGCAGAAACAGGAGCAGGCTCAGCTGCTGCAGGAGGATGACCTGGGCTCACAGAGAACCCAAGCCCCTGCCTAGGGCGACTGCAGATGAGGTTTGCTGCAGAGACCCACAGAGCCACAGCATGTGGACCAGGAAGCCACAGGGTGAGGTCCCTCGCTGCAAGGACATGGGGCAGGTGAACCACTGGAACCTTGGTTCCTGGGCCAAGGGACAGAAGAAGAGGCAGTGTTAGCCCTGCCCCTTTAGTCCACAAAATCTAGGAGAACCAGAGAGAAATGGGTTGGTCTGGCGCTGTGGAGGAGGAAGACACTAGAGAGACTGGCAAGGCTGGGTGAGGCACAGCGGCAAACTGAGCCTAAGGTCCCATCTCCTTCAGCTGGAAGGATAAAGAAAGCTGTAGGGAGAGGTTCTCACCGGAGCTGCTGAATAGGAACCAGGCCTCAGTTTACCCTGGCCCACCAGGAAGCTGCTCTCTGGCTACACAGACTTGTAGGGCAATGGAGGTTGCATGCCTGGAAGTCAGTGGAACCTGGGGCCTCTTGGGGCTGCTGCTGGCCAGGATGCTGCAGCCTCCTCCTGTATCCTCAGCATGAGGCTCGCAGGGGAGGCCTCGGCTGGGGTTCAGGCCTGGGAAGTGAGGCCTCAGCCTCACTTTTCTGAAGTCAGAGCTCAGGGGGAAGCCAAGCTGGCTCAGACGGGAATCTCGGTCCTGCCACCCACTTGCTGTGCATCCCTGGCCCGGTTGCTTAGCCTCTCTGAACTTTGTCCCCTGGTCTGTGAAGACGACATGGGAGAGGTGTCATGAGCAAGAAGATGGATGTGTGCGCTCTCCTGGGGTTTTGCTTCCTTTCTCAAGCGGGACTTTCTTCATTGAGGTTACACCTCAGACAATGGCAGAGGAACCAGCCACAGTCCTGGGCAGGAGTGTACCCAGTCAGACTGGTGCCCTCATGGTGAAAAGAGCCAAGCGGGGTTAGCCTCTGCTCCGGGGTCTTGGAGGAGCCTGGAGCAGCGGGCAGCTTTACTAGATCAATTCCCGCTGGGTAACTATTTACCCAGACTGCCATTGGCAGACATGAAATTATGTGTGTGAGCACTAATATCTCACCTTTCACCAGCCCCGTGTCTCTCATCAAAACACAGCCCGCCATTAATCAATTAGCCTTCCGGCCTTACACCCACGCCCCGTTAACTTCCTCCTCCCTCGGCCAGCGTGCCAGGCACACCAAGGTCACGTCTCAGCTCAGGCATCCAGAAAACTCAACCCGCTCTGCTTCCAGGTCTGCCAGAGAGCTTTCCCTGAATCCGCGGCCACCGCGCAGTCTACCCTCAGCCCCCAGCCGCCAGTTGAGGCTGGTCATCTTTGAGTCCACAAAACCACCCTGTCCCTGTAGGCTGTTGGGTGGAGGCTCTTCTGCGCAAACTCGGCTTTCTGAAGACCCAGAGCCCTTCCCATTCTGGGGGGGGGGGAGGGGGCTCAGCAGCAGCACCCGTGGAAAAATGGGGAGCTGGTGGTAGCTGCTCTCTGCGATGCAGCTGGTGTTGGTTGGGTTCCTAAGAACTGCCCAACAGGGTGTGCATTGAGGCTGGGGGTTCACTCCCATGCAGCCATGTTAGCCAGCCATTATCATCTCCTTTGTGCACGTGGAGGAAGGGCAGAAGCTCAGAGGGTGATAGGTACTCAAGGTCACACAGCACAAAGAGGGTAGAGCTGGAGCCGGGCGTGGTGGCGCACGCCTTTAATCCCAGCACTCGGGAGGCAGAGGCAGGTGGATTTCTGAGTTAGAGGCCAGCCTGGTCTACAG
>NC_034595.1:91149676-91200045 GCF_900095145.1 Mus pahari
GGGGGGGGTGGGGGGGTTCCCAGCGGTAACTTCTCTATCTGGTGTTTGTAACAATGTATCTGAACAATTCCTCAACTCCTGCTTTTTGTTGCAGCTGCTGTTTTCTTAACTACAAAATCTCCGTTGAATACTGTATTGGGGTGACCTTGATCTGCGCTCCCCAGCCACGATCACTCATACTTGGCTGCAGAGTAAATCATCTCTCCTCCCCTTTGAGATGACAGCAGGGTAAATGACAACAGGTCTGGATCTCTGACCAACTAGAACCAGAATCTTTGTCCTTCCTTTTCAGGTGTCCCTCTGTCCCTCTGTCCCTCACCCCCAACCACCACCACACTCCGGTACAACTACCATCCCAAGCTGTCCACTCATACAGGTCTCCTGACCTCCCTGACCCATGCAACCTTATCTATGAAGTGGGGTGGGAGTCCAGCCCGAGGGTGGGAGGAGAGGAGGGGCGACTGGGCTCAGGGTGAGAATCCAGTTGCTGCTGTTTAATTAGCAGCCACTGTGTTGGCTACAGTGTGTGTGTGGGGGAGAGAACCTGGTGCCGGGGCTCAGCTGAGTGCAGAGGACAGGCCTGGGCACAGCACCTAGTTGAGGCTGGGTGTGGGCTGGGCATGGGCCAGATGCATGGCTGGATGGGGACTGAGCAGGCCTTCTGTGCCCAGTGAGGATAGGGGTGTCGGTGATGGTCTAGGAAGGGACAGCCCCAGGAGGAAAAAGCTACACATACGCTCCGTGGGGAGGGGAAGAGCCACCCTTTCTAGTACCCTCCTCACCTGCTCCAAGCTGGCATGATCTTGGGACTCAGCTCCCTTCGGTGCCCAGTGGCACTGCTGCTGGCAGCTAGTGCAGGGTCCATATGCCCCCAGAGGTATCACCATGGCTGCAGCACACTGAGCCAGGGCTCACCATGTCACTGCTGTAGGCAGGCTCTACAACACTAATAGTCTCTCTGCTGGTCCTTACCTTTTCCCCAAAGACAGTTCTGATAGTCTTCCTGTGGGGAAACAGGCTTGGACAGACTAAGCTGCCTCCAGTTCCCTTAGCTCCTAAGAGGCTGAGCAGAGACACAATGGGTCCTCAGGTCAGGAAACAGTGCCTGATTCTCACTCTGTCGCAGAAGTAGCCTCATATATCAGGTGAAGACACTGAGGATCTGAGAAGCCCGGGGCGCTGAGCGAGCACCGCTGGCCAGAGCATTTTCCCCAACACTTGTCCAAAAGGCCCAGGTCACAACCCCTCCAACTGAACAGTTATCTGTGTGTCCATGATTCAGGAGCCTGGGAAGGGCTCATTTCTCACTGCTGTGTCAAGAATCCTGACATGAGGAAGAAGGGTTGACGGGGTTCACATCCACGGTGGGGTAGGCAGGACAGCAGGAGCATGAGGTCTTTTTTTTTTTTTTTTTTTTTTTTTTTTTTTTTTTTTTTTTTTTAAATTTATTTATTTATTATATGTAAGTACACTGTAACTGTCTTCAGACACTCCAGAAGAGGGCATCAGATCTTGTTACAGATGGTTATGAGCCACCATGTGGTTGCTGGGATTTGAACTCAGGACCTTTGGAAGAGCAGTCGGGTGCTCTTACCCACTGAGCCATCTCACCAGCCCGCATGAGGTCTTATAGTCCAATCAGGAAGCAGAGAGAGATGGATGCTGGTCCTCACCTCACTTTCTCCGTTTTCTTCAGCCCTGGACCCTGGATGGTGCCGCCCACATCCAGGGTGAGTCTCCCCTCCTCAGCTAACGCAATCTAGAAACTTCCTCACAGACATGGCCAGAGGCTTGTCCTCTGGGTGATGCCAGACCCTGTCCAAATGACAACTAGGATTAGTTATCATCTAAACACCAAATTCATGTTGGCTTTACACGTGACACAGACACAGTGTCATGGTAACTTCATACCATCGTGTGGATGGATGAAGGGTGGGTAGATGGTTGGATGGGTGGGTGGGTAGGTGGATGGATGGATAGATGGATGGATGGGTGAGTGGATGGATGGATGGATAGATGGATGGATGGGTAAGTGGATGGGTGGGTGGATGGATGGGTGGATGGATGGATGAATGGATGGATGTATAGATGAATGGAAAGACTGATGGACAGACAGATGATTATTTTTTGTAGTGTGAGTACATACTAAGCCACACCATCGGGCCACATACAATGCAGAAAACAGTTTCCCAGTGTGAACCTGGACCTGCACTTGGATTTGGGACCATTTCAGATCTAGGGTTTCTTGGATTCCAGATGCTCAGAGCCCACATTCTTCTGAGGGCTTCACTGGGGTTCTCAGAGGCCTCAGGCCCTACAGTACACCTTAAGACTGTCCTTCTATAGAAAAGTTACAAGAGAGCACTGAGCCATGGTCACAAAGCTGAGGCCAGATGAGTAGCTAAAGCCCAGGAGTGCTGAGCCCAGGGCTTACCCCGCTGGGAGTCCCCTCAGCCACGTGTGGTTCTGGCTGCTGTGTGCCAGCACTGGGGACACTGGTGTGCTGGTCAGGCATCCAGCCAGCTCCATGAGACACAGCACACCAATTTGAAGCCGCGACAGTCCTGTGTCTCACTGAGGCCAGTATTGACAGCACTGATTAGTAATTAGTAATTTAGCCATGCAGCCAAACACCTGCACTTCTTGATGTCTCTTCTGCTCAGTCACCTTCCCTCCCACACAGGGCACCCCAACCCAGGTCCCCAGGACTTTTCAGCCTTGGCCTTCCAGGCACCCCAGCCACCCTGTGCTCCTGTCTTTCTACACATCATTACCTCCCCCTCCCCCACCCCCATGGCCCCATGGCCCTGCAGGCTGCTGGTCTGTGTACCAGCACTGACTGGCAGAGCTCTTGAAGAACATGTGTGACACACTTAGCTCCTGTTGTCCCAGTGAGATGCTTTTCAAACCAATACAAACCCAGAACCCTGTCCCTGCACTCAGCCTGTTGGGGACCTGGGGATACAGCCACATGCCTTCCAGCAGGCTGCCTCACAGGGCCCCAGGCATGGCCTGCTCAAGCTCATGCCACGGGCTTTGGGTCTGAGTTTGTAGCAAACACTGGTCCTTTTGTGTGGGGTGGCCATGCCACACTGCATACAAATAGAGCCTCAATCACTGGCAACAGCAAAATGTTCCCTAAGTGACCCAGACTCCCCTCTTCCACTCATTTTTGCTTCCTTGGATGTGGCCTCTGAGGGCCCCTCTGGGTCTTGCTCATTTGGGTCCATGTCCCTTTATCCTGTAAGCACACCTTGCCCAGGACACCGGAGACAATGCAGAGAATACAGCTCAGAGTCTGCATGCTGAGCGGAACTGCCCAGGGTTCAAATCCGGGCTCTACCACTAACCAGCCGTGCCACCTCAGGAACGTTACCTAACATCTCTGATTGCCCAGCTCCTCACAAGAGGTGTGGGGAAACAGCCAGGAGGCCCTAGGGGAGCTGAAGCCACAAGTGTGTGAGTGAGACAAGAGAGGAGGTAAGGTTGCAGAGGCAGCAGCCTGCACGCGCGGGATGATGAGCTGCGGGATTAGGAGTCAAGTACAGCAGCCTTGGAAGGGTTCAGCCTGGAAGAGATTGGATCTGATTTACATTTTAATAATGTGTCTCTGGGCACCGTGAGGAGCTGAGACAGAGGGTGAGCGGCAGCCAGGGCCAGCTGGGAGGAAGCAGATGGTGACCTGGGTGGGGGGCAGTCATGGCAACAGAGAGAAGCAGTCAGATTTGGACGTGGGGTGGGGGAGGGGTGATTGAGGAGAGGAGGCGCAGGAGGATCCGGACATTGGCTTCACTGTGTGACCTTGAGTAGTCACCTAACCTCTCTGAGCGATCCGACCTGGGGGAGACCACGTGACCTTCACAGGATCTGCTAGAAGCTAGTTAAGGTTGAGAAGGGTGCTAAGGGGGTGGGGGAGGGATGGAGGATGGATCCCTACAGACTCCTGAGACCCTCCGTGGCTTCATCATGGCATAGGCTGGCTAGGAGACCCCACCCTGCTCCTCTCGCTCCCTCTGGATGAGAAGAGCCCCCTCTCCATCAACGGCCAAGGGTGTCCGGTGGGAGCAGCTGGCTCTCCCCTCCCACAGCCCACCCTGCCGGCTCCCCGGAAGGGATGGAAGGGAGGGAGGTACCGGCTCAGTTAAGTCCACCAGGGTCACCTCCCGGGCACACACCAGAACAGACACACAGTGATCCGACATGGCAGAGTGGGCTAGAAACACAGGGTTTCCCCTTGGGGCTCTGAGGTAGATTCGGCAACCGGTGTGGTCCATACAAGTTTGCAAGAAAGTGGGCAAGTGACAGGGGCGGAGGCACTGGTAGGTCTCACCTCCAGCTCTGCCTGACTCTTCATAATGCCAGATCTATTCCTCATAATTGTCCCCACATCAGAGAGGGTAGGAGGACCTGTTCAAGGTCCCATAGCATGGGCAGATTCGACCCTGGCCCACCCTGCTCTAAAAGAGCGGGCTGAGTTTCTAACCCTCCCAGCTGAGAAGTCTCTTAGGAGGAAGAACACAACAGACCTTGGAGATGCTGAAGCTGCACTAAAATTTCTTCCACATCTGGGCTTTATTTCCTCCCAGAGCCCTTTGGGAGGCCAAGGACACACTAAGGACACACACACCCCTCTGGTCTGTGTCCCTCTGGTCCGGGCACACATGCACACTCACTGTGAACTTGAACCACTGACTGCCTTCCAAGCCAACATGAGGGATAGGACTGTCCCGGTCCCTACTCATCTTTCTGTGGGACTTCAAAACATCTACATAAATTATGACAGTATTTATTGCCTGTGTGTTGTTGGGCAGACATGAATGTCCCTATCAGGGAGAAGGTCACCCCCAGAACGTCCGCTGCCATTATTCCTCATGTCCCAGGGCCCAGTGCCAACTGGGGCAGCAGAGCCTATACTGCCAAGCAGGAGCTGGGAGGGACCGGATACTGGGCACAGGGAGGAAGGTGGGTTTACAGCTGAGTCTCCACACTGGCTTTGCCATTAACTTTGAATGCCTCTGTCTGTCTATAAAGTCCCCCAGGTGGTTCAGGAGGCTGCCTCCAGGAAATTGGTGGTGGAAACAGGGTAATGGGTGGCTTTTAGACACCTGTGTAAGAGCCAAGGAACAAAGGCCGGGGCAGCCTCCACACCGGATGCGGGATGACAGCTTCGAAGGTGGAAATCTCTCTGCTCCCTCTGTTTTCCTTCCAGCTGACAACCCCCCCCCCCCACGCACAGGGATGGCGGCACTCGGGGATAATGATACCCGGTGACGGCGCTATTTTCTGTTGTATGCCTCAAAACATGCTGTGATTACCGGCAGCTTTCAGGCTTTGCTGTCACAATCAAACACCCGGAGAGTTCCTTTGTAAAGTGGGCTCCTCTGAGGCTGTGGGAAGCCCTGGCTGCCCAGACATTTCCTCTCCCGGGACAGCGGTGGTTGCCGCCAGATTCCAGGCCACAGATGGGGAAATTGAGGCACAGAGGAACTCCTGAATGTCTCCCTTGGGCCTCCCTGGAGCCAGCGCCCCGCCTGGCACAGGTCGACCTTCTGTGCTGGGTCAGCTAAGCGTTGCTGAATGCCTGCCTACAGACTAACAACCAGAGGCAGCGATCTTAGCTGCTGGGTCGGGGCCCTGAGAACTTCCCACCTGCAGCCCAGACTGGAAACCCATGCCAAGCTAGGGGTTTGGTTCCCAGGCTCTGGACCTGACTTTGCAGCCTGATGCTGTGTAACAAAACGGACAATAGAGCAACCTCTCTAAACCCGTGTCCTCATTTGCAAAGCAGACAGCGCGGTCCAGTCAGGATGCTGTGAAGATGGAAAAGGCCTCAAAGTGTGCGGTGCAACATGAGACTACACAGGGTCTCCTGGCCCCAGACACAGTGTGTGTGTGTGTGTGGGGGGGGGGGGGGGGATTGTGGCTGTGGACCGGACAGTTCTAGATGGAAACTGAAGACAGAGTAGAAAAAAGCAAGCAGGATTTGCTATTATGTCTCCATTTTTTTGTTTGTTTGTTTGTTTGTTTTTCTCCCCAAGACAGGGTTTCTCTGTATAGCCCTGGCTCTCCTGGAACTCACTTTGTAGACCAGGCTGGCCTCGAACTCAGAAATCTGCCTGCCTCTGCCTCCTGAGTGCTGGGATTAAAAGCGTGCGCCACCACCGCTGATGGAGACCCAGAGAGGTGAAGTCATCTACCTCATTCCTCCAGCCAGAGCAGAACAAGGAACAAGGCCCCCCAGGTCCCTTGCAGCCACCTGCTGGCTCTCTGGATACCAGCCTTCCCACCTCCTCTCTCTTCCCTCTCCTGTCTTCATGTCCTGTACCCCAGGCCCGGGCTCCACACTCCCCTCCCCTCCCCCTCATCCCACTTCCAGTCAGTGGAGAGCCAGATCACCAACCTTGCTCACCCAAAGAGTGGGAAGAGCCTTCTTGTGTCTGATCCCAATTTTTCTTGCTATAAAGCCAGCTTGTCATTATTAGCAGATGGAGCCTCGATCACCACCCTCCCCACCTTTTGCCACGAATGCTTCCATCCCCATAGATGTTTATCCAGCTGGTCTGTAGGCAGCCAGGCCCCGTGCTGTCGGGGATCCCTGATTGGCCTTGATTCAGAAGCACTATGGGACTTAGACTCTCAGCTCTGGGGTGGGTCCTCAGACGGAACTGATCTTATAGTGGAGTGGAGGCACAAGAAAAGCCATAGTGTTGGGGCACAGACAGAAGCAGGCGCAGTTAGCTTAGTCAGCCCATCTCACTGGGAAGGACACAGGCCCAGAGCAGCTGGTCAGTTAGTCCTGAGTCACATCCTGGAACACAACAGGACCAGATATAGCACAGGGTCGGGCTGAATTCCCGGTTGCACCCCAAGTTGTCTATTGGGGTGCCAGCACCGGGCTCCAGATTCCCAGCTTCCAGAACTAAAAGTCAAATTAACTTCCATGTTATTAATGACACAGCCTCTGGCATTTTGTTACAACAGAAATCAGACCAGCAGTTACCAGCATGGCATGGGACCTGCCCACAGCCACACCCATCGGGGTGGCTCTTGTGTGTCAGAGATAAAGACCTTGAGGATGCCAGGGTGCCAGAAAGAGGGTGGGATATCCCAGAGGCCATGAGCCATTTGGGAGATGAGCAGGTGGGAGACATCACCCAAGAAACCCTGTAACCTTCCAGCTGTGGAGAGGTTGAGAGTCCCTGACTGTCATGGGGCTGTCCCAGGCGCGGCCCCACCGCAACGATCGATCGTGAGTGAGCCTGCACCCCTGTTCTGTTCCCTGCCTGACCATGTTCCTTCCTCATGAATTCGTGTAGGGGAAGGGACAGTGAAATTACTCACGCAAAGCATTTTATAGAGGTTTAAATGTCACGTGCTGGGGTTGCATATGCCACAAATTGTCTTTATGGAACAGAATAAAAGCATCTGCAATTGGGACCATCTGTGAGATTCAAGAAAATACAGACCGAGCCCGGGGGGGGGGGAGGCGGGGACAAAGGCGCCTTCATTTAGTCCCACAGAGGCCACTGTCAGGATTCAGGCCACCAAGCAGCAGAGGACACACACCATTAGTATTTCGTGATTGGCAGCCTGAACCCTGCCTTGGTCACAGACTGGGGCTTCCTCTCCATGCCTCAGTTTCCCCATCTGGAGAAGCTTAGCCATCACACTGGGTACCCCCTACACATGTTGTCACAGAAGAGGAAGCTGCCAGCTGTGGGGCCAGGAAGGACTTTGTGCTCCAAAGTATCCCTGGCCCACCAGTCTGGTTGCCAGTCTCCTCCTGCAGCTGTCTCCCAAAGACACCGGTACTGATCAAACTCCCTGTTTCCCAAAGCCTCGTGACCCTGTGAAGCAAGGGACAGCGTGTGTTCTCTGGCCCCGGGCCACTTCTCAAGCCTGGTTATGGAAGACGCAAAGCCCACACCCGCCCAACGTTGTAGCTGGGAAAAAAGGCATTGCGGGGTGGGGGTGGGGATTATGTTATATCCACACAAAATACAGGTCTTAAAGCTCACCAATGCTGCTGCCCATGAGTTAATCCCTGCCCTGGCAATCCTACAGCATAGAATCCCTGATCCTTAGCCTCAGCCCTAGCCTGGGCAGGCACAGGTGCCTGAAGGAGTTGCAACCTCATGGTCTACCTCTATTCTTCACTTGCTATGTGGCCTTGAGTCAGTGTCTTAACCTCTCTGGGCCTCCATTTCCTCATTCATAAATGGAGGAAACAGTAAGATCTGATGGAGGGTTTTTAGTGCCGATTAAGGCTATTAATATTCATAAGGTGCTTCAAAGCGTGCCCAGCGCACAGTTAGTAGTACATAAATATTTGTTAAATAAATATGTCTTGCTTACCTCCAAGGGTTGTGGTGGGGATCATCAGAAGATAAACATGTGAGAAGCTTGCACTACGTGGTAGAAATCCACACACATAGAGCACAGCTGTGAGCTCAGTTAAGTCTCCATTTCCCTGGAGGTGGCTCCTGTCACTAGGCGGGGTGCTAGGGATGGTAAGAGCCACAGGTGGAAAGGGATTGTCGGGACCCCTGGAGGTGGTTGCTGGGTGGCTGGACAGGCTTGGTGATGTATAACAGCAAGGCTCGGCTAGAAAGGCGCTGGCCGGCCAGGCACCCAGCTTTGGGCCGGGAGAGGCGGCAGGTGTTTATCCTAAGGATCTAGCTGGCCCTAATGTGTTTGCCCAAATGCTCGCTCCCAGATAAGAGGCCTGGAGATGAGCCGATAAGCTGGGAGCAATTAACTCATCCCAGAGGGAGCCACGAACCCATCGTACAGAGGGGCTGTCACAACGGCCCACACACAGGGCTTTGAGGGTCACGGGTATGAGGATGGGTGGATGCCTAGCCCTGGAGGGGCCTAGGTGATGGACTCAGCAGCTGGCAGAGGGTGGCCAGGGTCACGTCTCCACAGCTGTGCATGGACTCCCCAGAAATGCAAGTTGTGGGTGGGCTGAGGGGGGAGGGGCTGCCTTCCGTTCACTTCTCTGTCTAGTCGCTCATCCACGTGTTCCCTTACCCACTCCCCCATTCATTAACTCACCCATCCGTTCACTTGCTCACACACGCACACACACACACACATACACACACACACACACACACACACACACACACACACACACACACGCTTACTCGCTCTCTCAGTCGCCCACTCATCTCTCACCCTTTCTCTCATGTGTCCACCTCAGCGCAGCACTGTGCTCCCCAGCCACTCCAACACCTGCTCTCCCACTGGCAGAGGCTCCTGATTCTGAGATGGATCTCACTTGGTCCTTGCCTGCCAAAGAGAAAGTCCCATCATGCCCTTTGTGCCTGGGATGCTAAGGCTCTGAGAGGAGGGAGACGCTGTGGGCATCAGGAACAGACCCAGTTGGTCTTCAGGGACCTCAATGGTCCTCAGAGTCCCTGTTGTGCCTGCGCAGTGGTCTAGCCTGGGCTGGTTTGGGGAAGGGGAGGGAGGGAGGGTGTGCAGCATGGAGGTATGTCACTATTGGCTAAGGTGAGGGTCACACTTTTGGTTCCCATTCTGTGCTATGGTGGCCAGGTATAGGAAGGGGAAGGTTGCAGGTCGAGATGGGGGACAGAAGGATTTGTAGTCTCAGAGACTGTTGACCCAGGACAAGCACCTATAATCCAAAACTCTGAAATTCAAGTCCAAGGTGTGTAACTTTCTGAGAAAAAAAATGTGTCAGGACATCTGTGGGAAATTCCACGCTGGGAAACTTTGTCTTGTGCCTGAAACCATTTTGATCTTGTCTGACCTTCCCTGTGAGGAAGTTACTTCCAAGTTACTGTTTGGAGCCCAGCCCCATCTCCAGAGAAGCTTGCTAGGCACATGCAAGCCCAAAGTCCAAATTCTGAAAACAATTTCACCAGGCCATTTCTGCGGGTGCTCAGCCTGCCCGGCAGCCAGCTACACACACTCAGCAGCGCCTGCTCACACACCATCTGATCCCATGTGATCGCACAACGGGCTGTTAAATGCAGACACTGTGGGCTCAGAGAGGTGGAGCAATTCGCTCAAGGCCACACAGCAAATGTGCGTGAGTTTATTCTATCAGTCTTCTTACATAGCTTCCACCAGCAAGGCCATTGGGGAGACCCAAGTCTGGAGTCAGCTAGCCAGCGGGCCCCAGTCATCAGAGGTGAGGTGGTGGTGGTGGTGACCCTGGCTGGCCAGCTCCAGCTCTGGTCAGAAGCCTGGCTTCACCCTCAGCCTTGGTGAACCTCTGCTTTCCCCGCCCCCTCATGTAAGGAGACTCTAATTTTAGCCAGCCAGAGAGAGATGGAGAGAGCTTTTAAACCCGGACTGATTTATGTTTTTCCTTAATTGCTCCAAAAAAGTGCTCTGCATCTTAGGGGGAGGCAGGTTGGAGACGACTCTATTTAGGTTAAGGATTGAAAGCTAAGTTCTCACCAGCCTGGCAAAGAAGAAGAACCCACTCAACTTGTCACGGTGGTCCCCTCCTGCTTCCTTCTGCCTGCCTAACCCCCTAGACTGTCTGTGTGCCTCACTGGCCACCAGGAACACCCCAGGTGGTAATGTGAACCCCCAGGACACTTGCCACACCCAACACAGTACCCTCCACAGCCTCTAGCACAGGGGATATTAGAAGGGTAGCTATAGCTGGTGGTGGGGTTGGTTTTCAGGGCTCTGCCAAGGAAGGAACAAGAGGGTTCATTCTTCACCTTGGCCATCTTCCTGGTCCCCACAGAGGCCCTTACTTCACAGATATGAAGCATGTCATTTGCGCATGCGTGTGGTGTTCATTCTAGTCTATGAGGCAGACTGGAGGCTGTGTCCCCAGGATCACACAGGCTACCAGTAAATCCTAGGAGAGCCACAGGCCCTGTGCACTGGCCCAGGCTCTTTCTGTCCACCAGGCCCCGTGTCCATCTCATGCTGCATAAACACTGTGCCCAGATCAGTGCTGGGGCAGCAGCAACAGAGACTCAGCTGTCACACAGAGCCAGCAGGAAGAGGACGCATGGGGCTCCGATGACAAAGTCCAGAAACCCATGGCCTCCCTCAGCAAGGCTGTCCCACTTGCCTCTGCTATCCCAGTGGCCCGTCTGTCCCCAAGCTGCACACAGGTGTGGCAAGTGACAGATGCTCAAGCGAAGGATGTGGGTATCAAACTTTACTTTTAGGAAAGTTTTTAGGAAAACAAAACAAACTTTTTAGGAAAGACTTCTCGCTCTTTTCTCCTCCATTGGGGAGAAAGCAGGGAGATGCAGACCCAGGGGGGAGCATCAGGGCTGCCGGGGGGTGGGGTGGGGGTGGCGCCTGGATCTCTGTGACTCTGTGTGTGTGTGGAGGAAGGCCAGCTGCAGTGGGCCCGTGTGTGAGCATAAAAACAGACAGGCGAGCCCTCTGAGGGCAGCTGGAGACTTGATTGTTACAGCACCACATGGCTAACTGCTACTCCATACAAAGAGCCATTCTGTGAATGAGGGAATTAACTTATTTTGACTTTTCAAAACAACCACATGTGACAGCTGTCCCCCCTATTTATACCCTGGAAAACCAAGGCTTATGGAAGTGAACTTACTCACTCACCCAAGGCCACACATGGTCCGGACTGGCACCTGACTCCCGCATCCACGATCCAGGTGACACGCTCACAACAGGAGGTGTGGATGAGGGAGTCAGGATTGAGGCTGGAGGGGTTATGTCGTCCCTTGCCTCTTGCTGCAGAAAAGGGGACAGGAAGTCAACCGTAGGCCACCAATGTTTTCCTATTTCTAAGGTACACGGGAAGGAAAGAACAAAACTCCATATCCATCCTGTCCCCACGCATGGACAAGAGGGTCCTGGGCAATGCCTGCTTTCCTAAGCAGTGACCATTGTCTTGGATAGCCTTTCCCAAACCACAGGGAACCCCTTCTCTTCTGAGGAAAGAGGAAGCGTCAGGGTAGGAGGTGGCTCCATGGGTAAGGTACATGTGAGAGTGAGAACGTAAGTTTGTATCTCTGGAGCACACGGGAAGCTGGGCATGGTGGTGTGTCCACTCTCCTATGGTGAGATGTGACAGGAGACTCCCCAGAAACTCTAGGGACAGCTGCCCTAGAGTAGGCAGTATGATGGGGTCTCAGAACAGAGGAGGGGATTACTGCCCCCCGCCCCCCAGGATGCCGTCCAACCTCTACATGCACGCTGCCACGCAAACCGGAACTTGCTCTTGTGCGCATAAATGTACCCACCGTCCTAATTGGTTGGAAGCACTGAAGGCCACACTCACTCAGAGTAGCACCTGATACCCACCATGACTGGGATCCCTACCCTGCAGCACCGTCTAATCTTGGTCAACCCGGCCTTTCACGGAGAAGCAGGTGCAGTTTAACCTTGATCTTGACCCTGGGTCATCCGGGGCTGAAGTGACACCCCAGCCAGACCACGGGGATGAACTCAGGTCTACCTCAGAGTCCCAGTCCCAAGAAGACAAGAGACACACAGTACACTAGATCTATGACAAAGACACCAGGAAGCTGGGCAGGGTCGCCTGCTGACCCCTTGACTGCAATCCACCCTTGCCTCCCTGCCAGGCATCCCCCCTCCACACACCCATCACACACAATAGCCTCTCCCTCCCAGGTCTGAGTGTGGCTTCTCTCAGCTCCATAATGCTACACCACTAATAAGATTAAAACGTATCTCTCTCACACAGCATCGATTCATAGCCCTGATTTACCTCTGCTTCGCGGCTGCTACAAAACGGATGTGCGGGCCGACACCTTAATCTCTATCCATCTCCATGGTGGCAGCAAATAACTGCTAATTAATACCTTTCTGCCTCCAGTCGACTGCCAGCTCCGAGGGACATCAATACACATGGCTCCCTGCCACCTAGCCCACGGTGCCCCCGCTGGGGCCCGAGGGACTGGAGGCCATCGGAGCCAGTGGCGCTGACCAGGCGAGGGGTGGGTCCTCGCTGCTCTGCTCCACTCCCAACCCATCAACACACACAGCCGGCTAGTGGGAAGCAGAAGTGTAGTCAGGAGTGACCGATAGACATGGGGGGGGGGAGAGGGGGTACCCAGCTCCCCTAAACAGCACGTGCCATGGAGCTGACAGAAAGCCATCCAGGGTTGGTCCGGCATGCCTTTGGTCCCATCTCGGGCCCTGTGGTTTTGTGGTTGTTTGTTTGTTTTGTTTTGTTTTGCTTTGTTTGACTCAGAATGCTTTGCTCCCAGCATCCAAGGCCATAGAGCACCAGGGACCTGCAGATGACAGGTAAGAAGGACCCACAGAGGAAGACACCAGTGGCTAACACACACATCTCTGGCTAGAGCTCGGTAGAGCTGAGCTCTTGCCGCTTCCTCTTGTCCCCTAGTTCAGCTCAAAGACACCTCCTCCGAGAAGCCACCCTGGATTGTCCTTCCTTCCACCCCCAGACCCTTTACTGACTCTTGCTGCAGGGCCACAGCCAGATGTTTGCAGCTGCTGCGTCTGCTCCCGCATCAGTCCTGGGGTCCTGGTCAGTGCCACGTCGGCCCGCACATGGTAGCTCAGTATGAGCTCAGCAAGTTGCAGATAGTAATCTTGGCAATGGTAAGACAGAGAACGAGATGCCCCTCCTCCCTCCTTTCTGCTAAAGACACCTCCAGTCCCTCAAGGAGACTCTGTAGACACTGCCATCTATTTGTTCAATGGCTCCTAACAGAAGTGCCACGCCCTCCACCCTGTATGGCCCCTGTCAGCAGTGGGGAGAGGGTGGCTGCTCCGTCAGATACAACCAGATATAGAAGCTTTTTCTGGTCCCAAAGCCAAACTCACGAGTCGCTGGGTGAGCACCAGTCATTCCCATGGTAAGCAGGGGACAGAGAGTAACTCCTCTTGGGAGAGGACACTGGTCTGGTCCTAGATTTTACAGAGACCCCAGGGGAAGGGTC
This sequence comes from Mus pahari, assembly GCF_900095145.1. Taxonomy (NCBI): domain Eukaryota; kingdom Metazoa; phylum Chordata; class Mammalia; order Rodentia; family Muridae; genus Mus; species Mus pahari. The sequence goes on from NC_034595.1 coordinate 91,163,587, forward strand.
GTGGACTCAAGACTAGGGCCCTGTACCCTGTGCTGTGTGACTCTGGCTGGGTCCCTCAGCCTCTCTGAGCCTGTTCTTCGCATGGCCAGATGGGTTAGAGCTGTGTGAACACCTCACAGGGTTCTCCCTCTGGAGTCCATGTGCATCTGCAGGGTTTCCTCCGCACAGCAGCACGTAGCACGTAGCACGTGGCTCAGGCCCTGCTCTGAGAGGAGGGGTGGGAAGAGCCAGCAGCTGTGCCAGCCAGAACCAGCTCGGATGCTCTTAATAAAACACAATGAAGCGTGGGATCCTAGGACATTTCTGCTAATTCAAGGCTCCCGTGAGGCGAGGCGGGGTTGTCGGTCGTCAGTGGGAAGGGCGGGGCTCGGGGGGTGCCTTAGGGAAGGGCGAGGAGATGGGGCGAGGCACCTCCACAGCAACCCCACGATGCTGCCTGTGTGGTGGGAAGAATCTGAGGCATTTTATGTCCTTCCTGGTGGCCTGGGAAAGCTCACGGCTCCCTGGGCCTCAGCGTTCCCAGAGAGTGGAACCTGCACCTTGCAACCTGAGGTTGGGACCACCACTCACCCTCCTGCCCACACCCCTGGAGCTGTGTGACTCCCAAAGTAAAGTCTGGGAAGTCCAACTGAGAAAGCAGAACATGAATCCCCGCATCAGGAATGAGCCACCTCTCAGCTACCATTATGGCCCATGTGCCAAGCTGCCACAGAGATGCCATGCCACCTTCCGCAGTGGTACCAGGGTATCCCGTGGAAGACTGGGGATTCCAGGGAGCGCAGTCTGGAAGCTGTGAACTGGTCAGATACTGGATACCCTTTCCTGCTTCCAAGGCTTCTCAGTGCTCACTGGACTTCCATTTCTTCACTATAAAACTGTGAGCCCAGCCTCCAGCCACGTGGTCCCACCATGGCGACCCACTGGTGTGTTGCTCGTGTGCAGCTTCAGAACCTGAAGCACAGCAGACGTGCAGTGGAGGGGACTCTGCACACTGAACCCACACGTGGCCATCACTTCCTTCAGTCGCCTTCTTGCTCCTTGCGTGTGCCTCTCCCCTCTCATGGAGACCCCTGTTCCCTAGTTCTGCCCCTGAGAAGGCAGTTCAAGGGGGAAAGCCTCTACCTTAGTCTCATTCCCCACGTGTCCAACACCTGCCGTGCCACTTGTAATACGGTGGGAATCCAGTAAGTGCTTATTGGAGAAAGACGATGGGTGGGTGGGTGGGTAGGTGGATGGATGGATGGATAAATGGATGGATGGATGGATGGATAAATGGATGGATGGATGGATGGATGGATAAATGGATGGATGGATGGATGAATGGATGGGCAGATAATTGGATAAGACCATAGATAGATGCATGGGTAGATAGACACGTGGGTAGGTAGATGGGTGGATGAATGGATGAGTGGGTGGGTGGGTGAGTAGAGGGATGGATGGGTGGATGGGTAGATAGATCGATAGGTGAGTGGGTGGGTGGGTGCGTGGATATGTGGGTGAACCCATGAGCAGATGAGAGGATGAATGTACGATAGATGGGCAGACAGACACAATAGACAGATGTATCTATGGATAGATGAGTTGGGTGAGTAAATAGAGCATTAGGAAGTTAGGAACTCTCCCCTCCTTCCTTACCTCGTGAGCCCATCCATAGCTCTGGGTGATGCTGGTGTGAGGGTCCTAGGCTCCCGGGGGTGGGAGCACATATACACATCTGCCATCTCCCCAAATTCTGCAGGTCTCTGCCTTGTCCCAGGACCAGGACCAGTGTATGTGAGAGGGGCTGAAATGGTTCATAAGGCATTATTGGGCTCCACAGTGTGTGAGTATGTCAGGTGACCCCCAAATTGAAGGAAGGAAGGAAGGAAGGGAGGAAGGAAGGAAGGAAGGAAGGAAGGAAGGAAGGAAGGAAGGAAGGAAGGAAGGAAGTGATGCTTCAGAGGAGACACATGTCACATGTAAAGGACTCAGTTCAAATGATGTGGGTTTGAGCAGAGGATGTGGCATGTACAAACGTCAAATGTCCTGTGCAGCTCAGAGCATGGGAAGGCAGGCCCTACTGTCCAGTTTTGAGTGACCTCAGTGTAGGCCACCCATCCTCCACTTCATCCCAGAATGCTAAACAATGGGTTTCCTTGAAGCTATGCTCTCTGAAATCCCAGGAAGAGAGAAGAATGGCTGTAGACCTGTCTGCTCAGAGACGACAGAGCACGGGGAACATCTCCCATTGATGGAGAGGCACAGAAGGATGGGCCCAGTGACCTCCCCCAGTGGCCCAGCTGTGAGTCCTAGGGCCCCAAAGTCCCACCAGGAGTCCCACGGGACCTAGCAAAGCTCTAGTTAAACCAGGCAGAGAGACAAGCGGGCAGAAAACACGGCCACACACTAGGCAGAGTGACTTCACACCTCTGGGCGGCTGCTGATTCCACACTAGCAAGTGCTTTGCAGAGGAAGGCGTCCCAGGAGTGGATTCACAGAGTCAAGAGCAGACACGGCGCTGGACACGAAGAGGAAGCTTGCTGGGCCTTTGCTGTTGGTACTGCTTGCAGTGGACCTGGGCCTGGGAGGTTTCATCTTGGACCATGAGTCCAGAACTGTGCCCTGGCGCACACAGCTGACAGAAGAACTAGCAACCACTGGCTCCAGAGGCCTGTTCCCTGGGAAAAGAGACTCCTCCAAGATCCAGGGTGGAGCTGAGAATACAGCTGCACCTTAATCCCTTTGCCTGTTGCTGTGACTAAAACATCTCAGCAAAAGCTGTTAGGAGTTTCAGTTTACAGTTCAAGGCTGCCGTCGGTTGTTTGTTTGTTTGTTTTTAAATCTCAATCGGGTATTTCTACCCCATCTTTGATCATTCAGTTCACAGATAACAGGCACAAAACTTTTATATTTATAATCAACCTTAGATAGCAACAGAGCTGGGCAGATATCTAACCTCTAAGCTATTAGAATCTACTTCCCCATCAGTAACTCTGAGTTATAGCTTGTCATGTACCATCTGGGCCGCTCTTACTCCAACTGGCCAGCCCTCATGGCCAGCGTTTTCTTGACTCACCTACCCTGGGCGTCTTCTCCTTTCTCCACCCTCTTCTCCCTCCTTCTCGTGGTCTTCCTCAGCCCCCAAGCCCTGGAACTGAAACTCCACCTTCTGCCCAGCTATAGGCTGTAGGCATCCTTATTCACCAATCAGGGATAACTTAGGGGGAGGGTCAAGGTTGCATAGCATCACTAGGGTCTATGTGAGAATCTCCTCCCTTGTCCCTGGGAGCAAGCAGGACCAGTATTTAGCATTACAATACTAGCAACAGACCTCAACAGCAGTCTGTCCAACACAGGAGGCATGTGTGCTGGAGTGTGAGACAGCTAGTCACATGGTATTGACAGTCAGGAAGCAGGGGGTGAAGGATGTCGGTGCTCCCTTTTATTCTCTCCAGGACCCCAGGTGTACCCCACCTTAATGACTTAATTGGGATAACTTACTGATGATGTGCCGAAGGCTAAACTTTTTTTTTTTTTTTTTTGGTTTTTGAGACAGGGTTTCTCTGTATAGCCCTAGCTGTCCTGGAACTCAGAAATCCACCTGCTTCAGCCTCCCAAGTGCTGGTATTAAAGGCATGCGCCGCCACCACCACCTGGCTCTGAAAGCTAAACTTAACCGAGAAAATTCCCACAGACGTGCCTGCGACTTGTCCCAGGTCCCGTCAAGTTGGCTATGAGCGCCAGGGAAACCTGCTCAGAGCAGGTCTAGCCGCCTTCCACTAAAGCCATCTGGGACCTGCAGTGTGTCAAAGCCTGCCTCACTTCTTACTCCATCTCCCAGAACTCCAGGTACCCCCAGCCCTTTGTAGACAAAGATTTTGGTTTTTGTAGCTCCCACGCCTCTCATGCAAACTCCTATGCACTCTTCAAGACCCACTCATGTATGGCCTCTGCGGCCATCTTTGGCTGGCACATACATCAGTGATTTCCCCAGCCTGTGTGCCCCATGGACTTGGTGGCTCTTCCCACTTTAGAATTTCTAACAGTAATGTGTCTGTGTCTGCTTGAAAACAACGATCTTAACCAGCTTTAGCCTCAGCCCAAGCACAGGGCCCAAACCAGAGCTGGTGCTCACGGAAATGGGGGGTCTGCGCTCTGCACCATGCATGGTATCAGGGTATCCCATTTCTCTCTTACATCTGCCCTTGAAAAGGGTCTTTCCGGGGGGAGATGTTTCATGTCAAAAGACTGCAGTGTCTGGAGTAAGTGGCCTAACTCCTCTAAGCCAGTTTTTTCCATCTGGAAAACGTGGGTCCCTGCAGTAGGAGAAACACCAGCTGAGTCTTTAGGGGCTCTTGTGGACACAGATGGGACTTGCCTTCCACACTCTGCTGTGGAAGATTCCCTGGGTTGCTCTGATCCACCCTCTCTTCAGCGTTACAGGAGAGCAGTTGAGAGAGTGTATGGGGGTAGGATGTTTCATAGACATCAGCTCCTGGGGCTCAGGACCCCCAGACTGGGGGTCTTTCCAACAAACCAGTCCTTCTCAAGGTCCCTGCAGCCACCGAAGTCAATTAGAAACTGTCTCTTGGAAAGCCAGCCACGTGGGTGTTTGAGTATGAACTACAAATGACTCACTCGGTTTAGCAAGGTGTACATTATGTACATTATACCCGGAGCGAGACAGATGAACGGGTGGAGTCACTCCAACTTGACTTTCAGCCGTGTGTCATGTGAAGAGCCGTGTGTTTGGGTGTGGCAGGAACAAAGGCCGTGGAAAGGGGACGTGGGTTGGCTACCTCAGCAGAGTGCAAGGCAGGCAGCATCCGGAAGCACCCAGTCCCCGGGGAAATGGGATCGTTGGATGGACTAGTTCTCTGCCCAAGGAACATGTACAGTGACTCACTCACTGTCTCAGACAGGGTTTCTATTCCTGCACAAAACATCATGGCCAAGAAGCAAGTTGGGGAGGAAAGGGTTTATTCCGCTTACACTTCCACATTGCTGTTCATCACCAAAGGAAGTCAGGACAGGAACACACCCAGGGCAGGAACTTAGAGGCAGGAACTGATGCACAAGCCATGGAGGGTGCTGCTTACTGGATTGTTTCACCTGCCTTGCTTAGCTTGCTTTCTTATAGAACCCAGGACTACCAACGTAGGGATGGCTCCACCCACAATGGACCTTCCCACCCTTGATCACTAATTGAAAAAATGCCTTACAGTTGGATCTCATGGAGGCATTTCCTCAAGGGAGGCTCCTTTCTCTATGGTAACTCCAGCTTGCATCAAGTTGACTCACAAAATCAGCCAGTACACTCATAAGACACAAAAGTGGGTCCTTATTAAACAATTTGAACAGTCTAGCGCAGAAAAAAGGTAATGGATTGGAAATATCGCCTGCCACAACTTGGTCCCCAAGGTGGCGCCAGATGTCCCAAAGGGTCACGCAGGTCACAGAACCAGGCAGCTTGGGGGTGGGGGGAGGCAAAGGCTGGGATAGGTCCCACTCAGAAACAGAGTCAAGGGCGGTGCTGGCTGAATGGACAGAGGCGAGTCAGCTTGGGACAAGGGAGTTCTGTCTTGCCCACAGCATTTCAGAGAAGGTGCCAGGGAAGAAATTGCTGTTGGCATTTGTCAAGGCAATTTTCGCCGATCGTGGCGTGCATAAGCTTCTCCTGAGTTTCAACTGGCAAAATTAGCCTCCATCAAAGTCAATTTGAACCTTCGGGTAGATGGAGACGGGGCTGGGATGGGGAAGTTGGGGGTCAGGGGACAGGGAGCTGAGTGGGCAGGTGCAGGATGTTCTCAGAGGAGACTTTGGGGTCAGCTACTCCCTACTGAGAGTGCTCTTTTAAAAAGCCACTAAGTAAAGCCACCTCGATGGCTCACTCATGGGCCTTCTCCCCCCCCCCCCCCACACACCCGCGCATGTCAGGCCGAGTATCGGCTGGGGAGCACCTGCTCAGAGCAGTGAGGTTGGAGCCTGTTTGTGACGACTATGGTTTGGGTGGCTGTGGCAGGAGCCGGTGGGGTTGTGAGGAGAGATCAGAATGGATCTAAGAAGAAAAGAACATCTCTGTGGGAAACAGAGTGGAAAATGGACTGGGAATGACGAATCAACGCGCCCTGGGGTGAAGTCATCCATCAGCGAGATGGCTGGGGATGGGGTGGGGGGTGGGGATCCAGAGACGCACACGGCAAAGCCTGTCTCAGGCCAGGGTGGAAGCTGGCAACCCTTGCACACACTGTAATGTCCTAGAGAAGCAAGCTCACCTCCTTTGGGCTCTGTCATTGTGACGCTGTCAACGGGGAGGGTCCGTCAGCGTTAGCATACCAAGCCTGTCTCCTGTCACCACCACCATCACCCCAGGCCTCCACAGGGAGCAGCTCTCTCTCCTGACAAGTGGGGAAACTGAGGCTGGAACAGGAGAGGGTAACTTCTCCCACGATGGCAGGAAAGCTCACTCGAGTACCTCGGAGGCCGACCTGGGACGTCCAGGTGTTGCTCAGTGGGTACCGGTAGCAGACCCCACAGGCAACTTTCCCCTCTTCAGGTCCCCCCCGCTAAGTCAAGTCCCTTCTGGCCAGCCCATCTTGCCCTCAGGCAGCATCTATGCACATTACTTCCTGGTCTCCATGGTTCCCCCATGCTACTGAGGACACCCCCCCCCCCATAAACAACCCTGAGATGGCCCCTGCTCTGGGTCCCCATGCTACCCTCAGGCACTCACAGATCATGCAGAATGTTCCCCCCCAAAGCCCAAGCCCGTTGCTCCCTCCAGACCCAGTGGCTCACGGCTCCCTCCCAACACCACCTCCACAGAATACCTGATCCGCACCACCTGCTCTGCATTGCATTTAACATTTTTCTTTAACCTTGCTCGTTATTTACTTAGATAAAGCCACTTTAAAGAAAGAGAGAGAATTTAAATCACAGCCCCAAATGGCAAGCCAACACCAGTTGCTTTAAATAGACCCAGGAACCAATGGCAAAGAGAACCAAACTGGAACATGAGACCTCTCGCTCATAGAAGGCTTGTGGCCCCAGTGAGGCAACTCTCCTTTGTAGAGAGGGCCCTGCTATGTAGCCTAGGCTAGCCTGGTACTTGCGATATAGCCCAGGATAGCCTCCAACATATAATCCCCCTGCCTCAGCCTCATGAGTTCTAAGATAACAAGTATGCCCAGCCCAGTTCAGCTTCTGGCTCATTATCTTTTTGCTGAACGGGGAGGTTATAGAGTGATGGCAGAGATCTCAAGATGGCTGGCGTCCCCTGAGGTACCGTCTTGGGCGGGGGGAAGGACAGCCTGAAAAAGGAAAGCTACAAGAGCATCCGCCTCAACCCCACTTATAGTGGTAGCACCTGTCCCCACCTCAATGGAACTCAGCACAGCCCCGCCCACCCGTGGGACTTGCTAAGGTAGAAATGTCCCTCCGAACCATTCCCCACAGCGGCCAGCGGCCACCAGCACCTATGAAGTTCTCACCAGGTAGAGACTGAATTTGGTTAGTTCATTCTGTCATATGGACACTGAGAGACTTTATTAAAGGTTTATCTTTTTATTTATGTGTGTAAGTGTGAGTTTGTATGTATGTATGTGTATATATGTGTGTGTATATGTATGTTTGCATGTATGTATGTGTGTATCCTGCATGTCTATGTGTGTATTGTGTGTGCATGTGTGTATGTATTTGTATATATATGTGTATGTTTGTATATATGTGTGTTTGTGTGCATGTCCTTATATGTATGTATATATGTATGTGTATGTATGTATGTGTATGTATGTATATATGTATGTATGTATATTTGTATTTGTGTGTATTCATGTGTATTTGTGTGTGTGTGTGCAGGTGTATTCCCCAACCCCCATGCAGGCATGTGTGGAGACCAGAGGCTGATGTTGGAATATCTGTTTTCAGTTTCTTCTCCATAGCTCCTCAAGGATTCCCGGAGGCTCTTTTGGCTAGACTGTGAGGTAAGCAAGCCCCTGGGATCTGCCTGCTTCTGTCCTCCCTCCCTCCCTCCCTCCCTCCCTCCCTCCAGTCCTGGGATTATGGGGGTGCACAATGCCTGGCTTTCTCATAGGTTCTGGGGATCCCACAAAAAGTACTCTACCCATCTCTGGGTTCACAGTCATGGCCCCCAGTGGCTGTGGCCCTAGACTGTATGTCCCACCATGGTGCCTGGTCCCAGAACCCTTCCATCTTCACCTGCGGCACAGAGGCAGAAGAAGGGAGGAGGAGGAGGAGGAGGAGGAGGAGGAGGAGGAGGAAGAGGAGGAGGAGGAGGAGGAGGAGGAGGAGGAAAGATCGAGCAGGTTCCAGAGTCAAGAAGCCACTCCCTGCAGTTCAGGCTATCCTAGAAGCCACTAACCCCGCCCTCTCAGGCAGCTCTAGCCTCAGGAACCTTCACACAGGCTGCCAAGCCTATGTCTCACCCCACCTCAAGCTCCTCAGGCAGGCAGCAGGCCCCATTCCCCCCCCACACACACGGCCTCCCCTCCCAGCAAGTAGCGACCCACTTTTCGGCAGCAGAAAGGAACAAAGAGGTCTTTGTGAAGTGGCCATCATGGGCTGTCCCCACCCATGCTCCTTCCACCCCTGCCTGGGACAGTAGGTGCCCCGTGACAATTAGCAGCTGTTCACCCGCTCTCTGAAGCCAGGCACCTGGCCTTTGGCTATTCTATAGCTTGAATCTCTGCTTGAGGAGAAATACCAGCCAGGCTGGCTCAGGCGAGGAGGCATGAGTGCCAGCTACAAATGCCAGTGCCAGCCCCCTGCCTTTCCCCTGCCTGGCCTTTGTGCCCCCTAGCCTCTGTGCTGCCCATCCAGCCCAGCAAAATGTCAGGGCAGCCCATGAGTGCTTTCCTTTTGGGTGAGGTGAGTGAGAGGGAAGGACAGACAGATGGAGCTGGCTGGGGAGACAATGGTAGAGTCCAGGACTAGAGGCAATTAAGGCCATCAGAGGAGCCTCTGCAGCTACAGGAACAAAAGTGCAAAGGGGACAGCCTGGGGAAGGAGGGGATACCCAGCAGCTCAGCTGCCTTACCCTCTGGCCACTCCTGGAATTTATGAGGCTGGAGACTGCCCACCCTACTCCCCTGCCCCATGTGCTGCCAAATCCCCACCAGGCACTGGGAATCCCTGCAACTCTTCACACTGGGCTCTTCAGGCATGGGAAACTGGACCATGCCCACCCACCCCGAATTACTCTACGTGTGCTGAAGAAACAGCCCTCCCTATCCCCCCCGCCTCCGGGTTCACGTCATTAACGGGGAAGGACAAGTCGGGTCCATCTTACTGAGGGGCTGGGGCAGGAGGATTGTGCAAGCTCAAGGCCAGCAGAAGCAATTTACTCAACCCCTGTATCAGAAAGAAAAAAGTCCAGGTATGGTGGGTGGTGCACGCCTTCGTTCCCAGCACTCGGGAGGCAGAGGCAGGGGGATCTCTGTGAGTTTGAATCCAGTTTGGTCTATATTAAAAAGCTCCAGGACAGCCAGGGCTCCATAGAGAGATTCCATCTAAACAACAACAACAACAATAGCAATAACAAAAGTGCTGGAGGAGGCAAAGCTCAGAAGATCACTCACCTATCACACACAAGGCCTCCTGTCCTGAAACAAGTAAAATTTAAAAAACAAAAACAGAACGGTGAGAAGATCAGAAAACTTCCCTCTCCTCCAGCCCTCTGCAGCTCCAAGAGTCTGGAACTCAGTAGGTTCTTTACAATGCCAGCTTGGATCTGCACTGTGTCACCTTGTCCCAGCACTCCCTGGGCAGGGTTTGTGGCTACAGCAGTCGCACCTCACTCACCGGTCCTGAACCAGACGTCACGGCTTCCTCCTGCCCCCCGACACGCCTATCCCAGCAGCCCTCCCTGACTTTGTGCCTTTGGGGAAACCAAGGCTGAGAGCAACGACTGCCGCCACGGGGGCCCATGTTGGAGACAGGCCTGACTAGTCAGGTACCTTTTAGTTCCAGAAGTTTCTCCATGGACAGCCATCCATCTTGGCTTTGGTTTGGACTGTGCGGCCATGAGGATCCCAGTCAGAACATCAGGAGCCATGGGCAGTCCCTGAAGGGCAGTGTATCTTTCCAGAGGCTACCTCACCTCTGGGATTCCCCAACAACCATTCATCACCGATCGAAGGTTCCAGAGAGCCCCCAGCTACAGGGCTAAACTCACTCTGGCTCCCAGGTTCTAAGTGCTGACCAGGTCCTGAGCCTGGATAACAGAAGGCTCCAGCTGCCATCCAGCCACAGCAGCCATACAGTCTAACACCTGGCTCCATCGCGGGCCATGCCTTCTAGGCTCAGTGGGATAATTTTGTTCTTCCATCTTCCTCGGACTTCTCTGCATTATCAGACATGTCCAATGTCTTGACAGTGAAAGACATTGCAGTAAAATCACATACACACACACACACACATACACACACACACACTTAAAACTTTAGTTTATGATTTTATGTTGGGCCACACTCTTAGCAATTTGAGGCTGGGTGTGACCCTGTGACCCCTTGACCAAGAGCTCTCTGCTCGGGTTGTCCTCAAAGCCTTCCTGAGCTAGCTCTCTCATCTCCCGGCCATTCCTGTGTTGTCTGTTGAACGGTTTACTCTCTCTGACTGTTTTCAAGCCAGGCGGTACTATGTGGGGCGTCCTCACCCTTGGGGTCCTCCACGGAGGTCCCTTTGGGTCAGAGGTAGCTGTGACGAGTGGAGGGCATCTGCTGATAGATCCAAAGTCAGCCAGCAGTGTGGGCAAGTGAAGGATGGGCAGATCCCGGCAGCCTGTCAGAAACTCCCGGACCACACCACCCCCAGAGCCCACTGCACAGGGATTGTGTCATGTCAAATCTCACCCTTCCACCAGTCCCTGCTTTTTATTTGTTTATGTTTATTTATGTGAAATAGGATCTCCTGTAGCCCACACCTGCCTCAAACTACGTTGGCCTTGTGGGTCCTTGTGGGCCAACACTCTGACGGAGCCACTCCTCTGTCCCCGGCTCTTGCTTTTTAAAAGGTGAAGAAGCTAAGACTGAGGTAGACAGTGACAAGGCCAGGTATACTGTGCCAGGCAGTGGCCTGCTCTGAGCCCAGTCCAGGGGGGGACAGGAGCTCATGACCACTGGGTCATAGGGAAGAAATGGAGGTGGACCCAGCAGGCCTAGCTGTCCCACCCGACCAGTGTTTTCCAGCCGGTTCTTCTGGAGTCCTGGTTTCAGCGCTGGCCGTGCCTGGATGTCAGTGTACCCAGCACAGGGAGTTTCCCATCAGTAACTGGGAGCTAAGGAGAGACAGGTAGAGAGATGCCTGGGGTAAACCAGCCTTCTCGTTGCAGGGTAACCTTGGGTAGGCCACGGGAGCTGCCCAAACTTCATAGCCATAGCCTAGTCTTGAAAATGGGGACCAACCTCACAAATAGAGGTCCCAGGGGGTGTAGCACAGACTGTGGGTGCATCTGTCTGGTACATAGTAACTGCTTAGCAGTAGCTTTCCCTTCTCGTCTCCAAACTCTATCACCAGCCAAGGGCAGTACCCTCCCCCAGGGGAGCCCACTAGCAATAGGAAACCCCTTGGTCTTCCCATGGTCTTCTTCAGTTGACCGGGTCTGCCCAGATACCAGTCAGAGCGTGTACATGCTGACACGTTCTCACACTCCCAGAATTGGTGGAGAGACAAGCCAGACCCAGGGATGACATCATTCATTCATCTGACTACCCTAATGACCTGCCAGGCTTCTACAAGGGAGCCTGTTGTCCCAAGAGCAGAAAGCTTTTGTTACCAGGAAGTTTGGGTGTAAGTCCAGATAAACCCCACACGCTGCAAACCTTCTCAGGCCCCTTTATAGAAACAGAAAGCTGCTTGATGGGTCTTCTAAGCCAGGAGGACATGAGTATCTAAACATTATAGTTATAGGTGACTTATTGAGCCAAATAGCCCTGCGTCGAGCATCCACTATGTGTTAGGGTAAGATGTAATAATGAACAGACACGAACAAGGCTCCTGTCCCACTCAGCAGAGATGATGGTGTAGTTCTTAGCACTCAGTGGGGCTTGACCTCCAGGGAAAGATGGAGGACCAGCATGGGACCGGCCATCTCCAGCCAGTGGACAACACATGGTCCTCCCGGTGTTACCGGGAGCAGTCTAACACTGTTTCACGGACAGGGACCAGTGCTGTTCTTTGCAGGAAGTTGACCGTAGAGTCCAGTTCCAGAGGGGCTGAGGAGGAGACTGGGGAGGTGTGCACCCAACACCTGCCTCTTGAGCTGGACATACTCAGAGATGACTGGTTAACACAGGGACCCCTCCCCCGAACCCTCAGGCTATCAAATGTTCTAACTGGCTCCCTCTCAGCCTCCTCCCTGAGAGGCAGCTCTCATCAACACCAGGCCCTGGAAATGGCAGAGGGTAGTTTCTGAGGGCTTCGTTGGCAAAGGAGAGTGGTTCTCTCTGTCTTCTTGAGTCTGCAGACTGTTCAGGTCCCAGAGAGCATCTGATGTCTGAGGTCTTACCTGAGGGCCACAGCTGCCTGTCACTGAGGCCAGGTCTCCCCTAGAGACACCTGAGGGTGTTGGGAAGCAGCTCTGGCTGGAGTCAGGCAACCCAAGGAGGCTCAGCTCCCTCACGAACACCCAGTCTGGAAATGTGCCTAAGTCAAACAGAGGGGCTATCTGGGTGCCTAGGAGTGGAGAGAGGGCTGGCACACATGCCAGCTTCCTTCCCTGGCTGAGATCAAGCCCACACTTCAGGACCCCCCCCCCCGCTGTTTCTCTGCTGCCCTGGGCTCCATAGCCTCTGCCTCCTGGTCCCAGCTTTACGTCCAGGAGAGGCTTACCGAACTTGGGCCAGACGGTAGACCTTGGGGACTAAGGGCCACCCTCTTGCCTCTCTGATCCACTGGAAGCATGCAGTAGGGGTCTGACACCCTGCTTGTTCCCTGGAACTTATTCCTAAAAGGGGGCACCTCCTAGGGGTGACACTACAGGCCCAGCACGCTTAGCACATGCTCTAAGCGGCTGCATCTGCCTCCAAGGAGGGCACTGCAGCGGTGCGCCGACCGCTTCAGGCCTGGCAGAGACTCCAAGTCTCTACTCACAGAGGAGAGTTGCAGCTTGTCTGTTGTTTTAAGGGATGGGAAGGCAGGGGAGGGCAGGGGAGGGGAGGGAAAAGAAAGAGGGGGAGGGGAGCAAAAATAAAGGAGTGGGAGGGGAGGGGAAGGAAAATAAGCAAGGGGGAGAGGAGGGAGAAAGGGAAAGGAGAGAAGGAGGAAGAGAAGGGAGGAGGGGAAGGGAAAAGAGGAATGAGAGACATTCATCTCTTCAGGAACATGTGTACACACATACCTACACACACACACACACACACCTACACACACCCCCACACCCCCACACCTACACACACACCCACACACCCACATACACCTACACACCCACACCCACCCACACCCACACACACCTACACACCCACACCCATACACCCACACACCCACACACCCACACACACCTACACCCCCCACACCCACACCCACACCTACACACACACACCTACACACACCTACACACACACCTATACACACACGCTTACACACACACCCACACACACCTGCACACACACACACACACACACACACACACACACACACACGGGGATGAGGTCATGCCTGTTGGCCCTTCTCTTTGCAGATATACCCTGCCCCTCCCCCCAGCAGATGCCCACTGATTTTCTTAATGATGACAGTGTCTAGCGGGGACACGCCCTCTCCCATCTGTGCAGATGAACACACTGAATAATCCTTTCACCTTGAGTTTGGTGAAGGATGAAGTGCGCACATTGGATCCCTCAGCCATCCTCCGGGCTGGGCCCAAGGAAAGAGGGGGTGCCAGACTTCCCAGGGAGTAGAGCCCAGGCTGGGAGGCAGACAGCACAGGGCTGGCCCCCTGCTGATCCCTTACTGGCTGAGTGACTTTGGCAGTCACCTAACTCCCCTGAGTCTCAGTTTCCTCCTCTGCAAAATGGGACTGGTTTTATGTCTCAGAGAGGGGATAAGTATTAAAGGAAACATGAAAGAAAAAAGCACGTAGCTAGGATATTCACCATTCCATCCTCCACTAGGCAAAGGATCCACCTCCCATGAAGCTGTAAGCATCCGTCAGGGTATCCAGGAAGAGAGGCATCCTTAGAGGGCCCCTGGCAGCCTTGGCCAGCATACCTGGAAGTCTGCTGCCAAAGGGAACGATGGAAAGAGAGCCCGGGGCAAGGCCCAGGGGGAGCTAGAAGGAGCTCTGCTTGTCTGTGGTTAATCTTAAAGAGTGGAGCCTCAGTTTCCTAAACTGTAACAATAGGGGTTGTAAAGCCATCTTGCAGTGGGAAATGAGGACATATTGATACAGTGGAAGCTGTGGAGAAGAAAAGCCCAAATTCAAAATACCACCCAATTCCAGGAAGGGAGTGGTCTTGGGTCGCTTTTAAAACAAACAAACAAACAAACAAACAAACAAACAAACAAACAAACACTGTGACCCAAGACTATTCCAGTCCTGGGCACTGACCTGAAGGGCAGCGCAACTGCACAGCTCCCTGCTCAAGGCACTGGGATATTAGGGCTTGAGATGAAAGCCACAAAGTTCGGTGACCCCGGAAGTCGGAAGTCACTCCAAGCCTAACTGAAAAGCCCCAATTATATGTTTGACCTCCCAGGAAAATGGTCTTCTGCGTTGAGGGGGCGTGGCTCGGAAAGGGGTGGGGCCACGGGACGTGGGCGGGGCCACGGGGATGTCCACGAGTGAGATAACCAGACCCCTTCCAGTCCTCAGCCGTGGACCGGAGACGCACGGAGGAGTGTGGTGTCCCCACGCGGCGGGGCTTAGAGAAGACAGAAAGAGGATCATCTATGAAGCCCATCTCCCTGCAGGCAGTAGCAGCTCCGCATCGTGAGCCACAGAGTCAGCCCTCAGACCATGCCTGATGACACCCAGTTGCAGACCGGGAGCTTGCAGGCCCGGCCCACCCTTTCCATCCTCTCCACGGACTCCAGACTCCGACAGGCCAGGTCTCTGGATCCTTTAGCTCTAATTAGGTCTTCCCAGAGCTCCCTGCTTTCAGCGGAGAATATTCCAGAGCGTAACCAGTCAAGTCTAAAGAGCCTCGTCGCCCCCTCTACCTCCAATGCCTGGCTCTTTTAGAGTCACTGCGAAAGTTCAAATATGCAGCTTCCCATTGCCCAGTTCAAAGTGCTTCAGGGAGTCCCTAGGCGATGTTGGAGACCAGAGAAATGGGCCTTCTTTGAAGAGCCTAGTGGTAGGGAGTGGGGTACGGGAGTGTTGCAAAGGGTACACAGCTCTATTGCTCTGCCACCCCACTCCTCCTGCCCCTCCCGCAGCAGTGACTGTGTCCCTCTCGGGAAAGGCCAGTGAGTTTCTGGGTGAAATCCACCCTCCCATCTCTTCCCGGGCACCCCCCTGGCTGGTTAGCTCCGCAAAGCTACGCCAGGTGCATGAATCGTGGGCATCGCCGCCGCCTGCTGAAAGGGCGCCCTCCTCCGGCCCAGCCCGCCGCTCACGCTCGCGAGGACTCTTCCCCTTGCTCCCACCTCGCATGGTGGCACCTAGCCTGGAAAGGAAAACTGGATCCCACCCAGAGGATTTCGCACCCCTACAGAGAAGAACCTTGGAGCCTCGGGGGTCCCCGCGCCCAGCACAAAGTTTCGAGTCCGAGATCTGGGCCTGCGGAGCTGAAAGGAGGCGTGTACCCCCACCCACGTGCCCTGGTTCCACGCGTTCACCCCGGAGCCCGGAGCAAGCGCTTCCCGCAGCCTGCAGAAGCTAGCGAGCCGAGTCAAAGATCCAGGGCGCCGGAATAGCTCTCCGCAGCCAAGCTGCTCAGGCGCCAGCTCGCAGGGTGGGGTCCTGACGCAGTCGGGGTTCCCCACCCGGTTCTTCCTCTCCCCTCCCTCCGCTTCGTTACGCCGTGCGCATCCCAGGTTGAGAAGAAGGGGTGCTTCCAGTTCGGTCCCCAACCCCCAATCCTGCTCCCTGCAGCGTCCAGGTGAGGGCTCCCGTGCCTTTCCACAAAGCTTATCGTCTTCTCCGTGGCGCTGGAACCCGGAGCCTCCCACTTGGAATCTTTCCCTCTAGAGACATCCATCTCAAAGGGGGGAGCTCTTGTCCCCAAAGTTACAGTGAGATTTGATATACTTCAGAAAGTATTGGCACCCAGAGAGGGTAGGGGGGGCAAATTACCTGCCTGACATTCCTTTGGGTCTCACCAGCCCCTCCCCCACTGCCTACAGGACCACCTCCCAAGGCTCAAATTCTCCCATAAGCGGACCAAGCTCTCTTCAAAGACTCAGGCGGTTGAAGGGTGTAGGTTATTTTAGAGGCACGCCCCTTGGAGGACTATCTCAGAGCTCATATAGGTTTTTCTCAGTATGCGGGACAAGAATTGACCCTCCACCACGGCCTAAATGGGACAGAGGCCAAGGCTCCATCGGAGACAATGCCTACTTTTTCCACACTCTCCCACCTCCCAGGGTGGCCATGCTCTGATTTCAACCCCGATGGTTGGCTGTGACTTGACCTGGACAAGGAGCTCCTCCAGTCCCCATCCCCCACCCCCTGGAATCCCCCACCTATGAGACTCTGTGTTGACCCTGCCTCCGCCCTGCTGGGCTGGCATCTGCCCCCTGTCCCTGCTCAGAAGGCACTGGGGCGTCAAGTTCGACTTCCACATCATTTAAGACCCACCAGAGGGCGGCGCTGGGCAGGGTGCCCCTCCTCCCAGGTAGCCCTAACCATACATACACTCGAGAACTGCCCCGCACTGCTGGCTCTGGGCAAGCCTTTGAGCTCCAGTTTCCTTCCATCTGGTTCAGCCTAGGCCATGGCCAAGCCCATGCGGGACACACACAGAGACGCGAGCCATACCCTTGGAACCCCTCCAGCCCCAGATGTGCTCACAGTTCCCTGCCCAAGTTCCCTCGATCTGCACCTGCTCCCAGACTCAAAGCTCCTAGGACCTCAAGTCCCCGTACTTCCACGTGTAGCTGGGTACACTCCTGCCCAGCTATAACAGAAATACAGTCACCAGCTGTCACACAGCCCTCTAGAGACCAGCAAACACACCCGGGATCGGCGTGAACCGCCACACCTCAAACACCCTTTCCTTAACAGGCGGCGGCGACGCTCACACACTTACCCTCGTGAAGGAGTTCACACCCCCAAACACTCATACTTTCTCTCTCACCTCTCCATGCAACTGATCTAGACTCTCTTTTACCTCTCACACACACCATCACACAGCCACATCTAAATGTACTCCCGTGCCCTCCACACATAACTGATTTTCGGACACTCACAGACCCAACAAAGACACACACACACACACACACACACACACACACACACACACACACACACACACACACACACACACACACACACACACACAGGCACAGACCCACGAGGGCTTTCTCCAAAAGATCTATCCTCTCTTGCCAAGCTTCGCTGCACGGAAACCCTCCTGGACTGTGCCTACAGCCGGAGACTCCCAGAGCCATCCGGGCCCGCGCCCTTCTCGGTCTCTGCGCGCATCCCCCGGCCCCGAGCTCCTGCGGGAGCCCTCACACTCACCGCGCGCCAGGTCCAGAATCGCGGCGAGCAGCAGGCAGGAAGCGCGGCGGAGGCTTGGAGCAGCTTGCATGGTGCCCAGAAACTGGCGGCGCTGGCCGAGGCGGCGGCGGCGGCGATCGCGGTGGCGGCTGTGAGTCTCCTCGCCATGGGCTCAGAAGAGCTTGTGACCCGGGCCGCCGGCCGTGGCGGTGACGAGAGGCGAGGGGAGCCGAGGGGAGGTCCCCATGCTACCGTAGCCGGGTCGTCAGGCTACCCGGGGCTGCTCTGGGCTGTACCGGGATGCTCTGGGCTGCACCACCAGGCTACTCTGGGCTGTAGTAGGATGCTCCGGGTTGCACCAGACGCACTGGCTGCTCTGGGCTCCACCGGACCTGGCTGGGGCGCGCAGCTGCTCCCGGCTGGTTGGCTGCGAGCGGCGGCCACGGCGGCCCGAGTCGGATCCGTGGCGGCAGTGGCGGAGTTTGGAGCCGAAGCTCTACCGGCGCCGCCGCGCTCTGCCCCGCGCTCGCTCTTCTCGCGCCCCCTCCTCTCCCTCCTTCCCTGCCGCCCCGCCCCCGCCCCCCCGCCCCCCGTGCTGCGCTCGCTGCCGTATTCTACAGACTTTTCTTTAATCCGTTCTGGGCTGTTCGGCTCTCGTCCGCTAAGCCGATTTATTGCAGAGAGGAGAACTCGCCCCCCTCCCTCTCGGTTTCTACCCTCTGCCCCCCACCCCCATCTCATCACAACTGCTTGCTTGTGAGCCGCATCCTCCCATACACACACACACACACCAAGCTTCGCTCCACCCGAATCGCTCCCCCTACCCCTCCACCTGGCCGTGTCCCTGGACGCCCCTTTTCTCCGCTTGGTGGATGCAAGCACCCTTCTTCCTTCCAGGAGAGAGAGATGCTTTCCCCGGAGGGATGTAGGTCCTCAGGGCTTGCTTTAAGACCTATGAACATCCTCTTTAGGGGCTTCAGGGCTTCAGTGTTCTACAAATAAGGGCTACCCTCCCCAGCCCGCGCCCCGCGCAGTACAGCTGCATTGTACATGCAGGCAGAACCGGGCAAGGGAGGCACCGACTTTTTCTTCTGACTGAGACCAAGATGTCACCTTTAAAAAAAAATCAGGGCTGATACCCCAGCTCCTCCACCTGAGAACCTAGGTGAAGTAGAAACTTGTGTCAGATCGTTGCTTTGATAGTGACCCACGGATGCACACACACCATTGAGCCTGGGTCCTGGGGTCTCCCACGTGAGGAAGAGGCAGGTGCTCCTAGCTCTTAGGGTGGGGGTGGGGACCACCAGGAGTTAGACCGTCAAGTTCCAGAATGAACAACAGAACCTGAGAGTGAATCTGAGCCCCCAAACCAGGACCCAGGTCTCCTTATGCTGCACTCTCCAGGGAAGTCCCAGCTCCCCTAGCTCGACTAAGCTGCTGCATCCTTGTTGCTCAGTTTACTTAGCCGGGCAATGGGTACACTGGCAACCCCACTGGCTGCAGGCCTTGGGAGAGGGGAGGGCAGTGAGTAATGGCCTGGCAGGTGCTACTGGGAGAGACTTGTTCCAGGATGCCCCACGGAGTGACCCACTCCCCTCCTTTACCCTCCGCAGCCTTGGCAGCACATGGCCTTTCGAGGCAGTCAGCTAGCTAGCTGCAGCTCAGGGTCGCTCAGACTCCCTGCTCCAAGGAAGTAGCGATTTGCATTTATTTAGATCTGAGTGAATACGTTCACCTGACAGGCTTTAGAATGATCCTCTCAGTAAAATAATAATAATGATCGTAATAAACCCTTATAAATAGGTGTTTGATTACAGTTTGTCCCTACGTGGGTATTTTTTTTTTTTTTTTGAATCACACTAATTGGTTGCTAGCCTGATTGGGCTGGATCTGGCTTGAACACTGGAGTCTTGGGCCTTTATCCTTTTCCTGGCTGTTCTCCACTCCCCCTTGCTACGCCTCCAAGTCTCATCTTCCCCAAGCTACTGAGGGTGAGCTTGAGGGCATCTCCCCTCCCCTCCAAAAAAAGCCCCTCGCCCTCCCCTCCCGCTAAGCCAGCCACGGGAAGAACACAACCCTTGCCTGTCTGATCCTGCCAGTCTCTCCCTCCCACCTCTCTGCCTCTGGCTCAGGATAAAGCTATCCAGGATTCTAAGCCCTCGGTGAGAGAGGTTCCCTGGCCGAGGAGCTCCAGGCCCAGATGCCCGCCCTCCACCTCTTCCCCCTCCCCGTGCTGGGCAAGGCTCTTGGAGTCTAGGTGCAACAGGAGCGAGGCAGGTGAGGGAGGACAGGCAAGAGCTCTTCAGGTGAAGGCCAAGTGGGCGTGGCTTCCTGGCCGCACCCACCTACCATTGTCCTTGGGGGAGGAGCTGAAAGGAGCAGGTCTTGGTGATGCTACCCATCAGTCCCATGCTTAACCAGCTGGTAAAGAGACCCAAGGTATTGTCTCCTCGGAGTCCTCTAAGAATGGCGTCAGTGGAGAGGGTGGAAAGGAGAAAAGAAGTTTAAAACCAGGGCCTGGAGTTTTTATACCTTAATGGACCCACCTTTATTCCCAAATCGTCTTCACTATCCACGCTGTCCTTGAACATTACCCTGTGGAAAAAGTACTGTTCACCCTGGCCCGTGGCACATAGTAGGTCTTCACTGAGTATTGGATGGATGGAAAAATGAATGAAAGGCTGAATGAGGTTGGATCGCTGGTTGGTTTGTTCCTTAGCTCTGAGCTCAAGCTGGTACTCGGTGGGTGCTCAGAGGCAAGATGTAGCCATGAACCTTCTCAGAGATCCAGATTGTGACGCCAGCCCGGCCCACTAAAGAGCCCACCCAGGTGCAGAGTTAGTCTCCCCTGAAAGGTCCAGGCTGCCAAAGCATGCCTAATATCATATGGTAATGATAATAGCAACAGCCCGCCTCCCAGCTCGGCCAAAAGCCCCGCCCCTTCGGCTCCATAAACCACAGCACTGGAGTCCTTTCTTCTGCTGCATGGAAAAGTGACTCCGAAGCACAGTCAGTTAACAGGGGGCTCTGGGAAACTAAGGCAAACAAGTCACCCAGGGCAGCCACAGGCTTTTAATTTAGTTTATGTCTACTAACGGATCTGCTGCCCGCCAGAGGCGGTGCTTGCAGTTTGCTCTCCGGGCACTCAGCGAGTCACAGAGGGCCACGCCTCTCTCTTGGGCTCTGGTCCAGTAGGAACCATGAGCCTCTAGGCCGCCAGGGTGCAGCTATCTACCTGCCCGCCCGCAGCAGTGAGCAGGGCCTAGTCCTCTGTCCTTGGTGCTGACACGGGCTCTCCCGACAGAGGGTGCTAACGCAAAAGCAACCTTCTCTGCCCTGCTCCTGATGGCCACCCGGAGGTCACGATGGGGCTTTAAGTTCTCTTCTCCAGGAAGAAGGTATCACTGGCTCTCACAGCCTTGTTTCCAGAGGGTAGGCTTTGTAGGTTTGGGGACAACTACTTGGTGGAGTAGAGAATATGGGGACCTGCCTCTGTGGGCTGGGCGCTGCCAGAGACTTCAGCGTGTGAAACAGTAACCCATCAGTGTGTGCGGCACGACTCCTATTTTAAAGATGAGAGGACAGAAGAACAGAGAGGTAAAGCAGCAATTTTTCCAGGGCACAGCTAGTGATGGACTCAGGTTCGAACGCAGGATCCACTTCAAGGCTAGAGCTTTTGCCATCTGCAATAGCCACACAGGGATCCAAATTCATACATACACAGGGGCTCCTGTGTGAATACACATACATGCCAGACAGACAACTTTCATGAGTCCATTGTGTCCATTTATTGTATCCCATCTAATCATCATGAAAGTCCTCCATGGCAACTTTGTGTACACATGACTTACAGATAAGGAAACTAAGTTGCAGAGATGCCAGATGAATCATGAAGATAGGGTAAGACAGAAGATTCTGAGCATAGAACCAGGTATGGGCTTCCCTGTGTCGGGATGATCTCTCTCTCTCTCTCTCTCTCTCTCTCTCTCTCTCTCTCTGTTGCCTAGCTTCTCTTTATGATGGCAATCAACATTACCGGCATACATCCCACGCAGGACCAGTTTATCTAAATTAAACACAATCAGAAACGATGGCAATACCCAAACCGATTGTGAGCCAGCCACACATCTTGTCCTTAACAGACTTGGCCCACCTACACTGTCAAGATTCCACATATTCCCCTAGAAGAGGACTCCACAGGCTGAGGTGGTAATCTCCTCACAGGACACACACAGGGGTGCTGGGTATCATTCACCCAGATGAGGGAGTTGGATGCCAGTGTTCCCCACACTGGGTCTCATACACAGACCATTTGTGAGCTTGCAACAAAAGTTCCTCAAAAGAGGGTTTCAAGGCTAAGTCTACTTGGAAAATGCCAGTAGTTTCCTCTCAGCCCACAGGAGCACAGTAAAGGCACCAAGGAGTCCTGAAGTCCTTCACCTGTTCCTGTTCCTTAGCTTTGTTGGGTGGGAATCTGCCTTTGTTTATCACCCCTCTTCTTATTAATTCTTATTAACATCTGTGCCCTCATGTGTCTGTGACAACAGTGGACAGGTGACAACAGTAGCAAATAGAATGACCACCACTGAATGATGACATGTGTCACTAACTAAACACAGCCTGTTTGTTTGGATACTTTACTTGTTAATCAAGCTCTGCACAGCCCTGTGGAGCAGACTCTACCTGTGGGTCCATAGAATACACAAGGGGATGAAGGGACAGATAGTGAAGTCATTGCCTAACATCGCCTACCTGGTATATGGTAAAGTTGGCATCTAAAAATAGATGACCCCTTGCTGACCTGTCTCTCTGCTTTCTGACCTATGTTTCCCAGCCCATATTCTCCAGCCTACCTCTCCATGCCATAGCTGGAGATGTCTGTTCTTTGTCCTCACAGGGCATTGTGGGCCTAATGTGTGCAGGACCATAGGTGATTCATCTAATCATCTGGGCCAAGAAAGATGGAAAGTGACTGTTGGAGGAAGGAAGGGATAGGTGGATGGATAAATGGGAGGTTGGATGGATGCTTGAATAGATGGAAGGATGGATGGGTGGAAGGAAGGATGGATGGATGGATGGATGAATGGAAGGATGGATGGATGGAAGGATGGATGAATGGAAGGATGGATGGATGTAAGGATAGATGGATGATGAATAAATGGAAAAATTGTGGGTACACAGATGAAAATGGTTGAAATGATGGGGGATGAATGAAAAGGATAGGTGATAGAGATAGGCAGGCAGATAGATAGAGAGAGGAATTTATGTATGGATGGATAAAGAGATAGATAGATAGATAGATAGATAGATAGATAGATAGATAGATAGATAGACAGACAGACAGACAGATAGATAGATAGATAGATAAATGAACATAAAGGATAATGGATGAATGGATGGATGGATGGATGGATGGATGGATGGATGGATGGATGGATGGTTGGTTGGGCAGTGGAGTGGA
Organism: Mus pahari; assembly: GCF_900095145.1. Taxonomy (NCBI): domain Eukaryota; kingdom Metazoa; phylum Chordata; class Mammalia; order Rodentia; family Muridae; genus Mus; species Mus pahari. The sequence goes on from NC_034595.1 coordinate 91,186,644, forward strand.
TGAACAGGTAGACAGATCAGAGAAAGGCTTGGTGGGTCCACATAGAAAGGTGATGTGGATGGATGAATATAGATTAGAAAATATCAGCATGGTTTATTCTTTTCCTGTACACTGTGCTTTCTGGCTGTGAAGGAACAGGGCAGCAGATGTTAGTCATTACCAGAGGTGCCAGCAGATGCAGTCAAGTGACTGAACGAAAGCATAGGCTCTGGGGTCAGGCGCCTAGACTTAAATCCCAGTCTGGACTCTCAGAAAGGTGATTCTGACTGGAAGATAGGAAGGAAGCACTCTCTTCCTATCTACTGTGACAAATTCATTGGTCACCTACCTGGTACATGCCTGGGCCAGTCTCCTCCTTGCCTGTGAAGTACACTAGAGTGACCAGTGTGGCTTGTGATCACATCCGAAGATGCTCAAACCACGAGGATCAGCTGTGGCTTCTGAACTGGCACTTGAGGCAGTCAGCAACGCAGTCCTTTTATGACCCACGGTTTGTTTGCTTCTGTGGTCCTCAGCCCAGCATCCTCTACAGCGCAACGAGGAGAGTGGGCAGACTACAGTGTGGAGGTCTGAGGAGACTTGCAAAGTGTTGGCCATAATCCACAAGCAAAGGAGGGGAGCCGATTCATTCCCCCCTGTGACCCTTTAGAGCACACATCCATCCATTTCCAGTTTCGGACCCTTGTTTATCATTTCGGGGTTGATAAATCTGAGGTCACTCTTGGATCCTCCCTTGTCTACTTTCCCTATCACTCTGCAATTTTGAAAATCGCCAATAGGTGGCGCCATGGAACACGCGATTTTTCCCGGTCTTTTTTTTTTCTTTTTTCCTTTTGAATTGGAGGGTCTGTAGTTGATAACATGACCCACCTTCTTAGTCACAGATACCTTAGGTGTCAATGTTTCCAAGGCAAGACATGATATCCCCAGACGTGCTCCCAGTTAGTCCATTTTGTGATGGGCGAGGAAATACTGTAGAAGGGAAACTGAGGCCGCTGCGATTTGTATGGAGGGGGCACCTTGTGTGGAGGAACAGAGATTTTCCCACTGTGAGTCTTGTCTCCCCAGGTCTCGCTGAATGTTCCAGAAGGTCTGGGCTATTTTACCTTGTTCCTTATTTTCCCACTGTGAGTCTTGTCTACCCAGGTCTCACTGAATGTTCCAGAAGGTTTGGGCTATTTTCCTTGAGAACTCTCGTGTTATTCTTGTAGGCCCGGTCATTTGGTTCTGGTTCACGCAGGCCAGGGTCACGTGGTTCTGGTTCATGCAGGCCCAGGTCATGTGGTTCTGGAAGCTGAGCAGGGACGTCTGACTGACTAAGTTAGTGATGCAATGGGAACCTAATGGCGTGTGCGCCTGCGGGCTTTGGTTAATTACAAAAGCCATAGGGTAAAGGCCCCAGCCTCTGCCCTCTCTACAACCCGCTTTCTGCCTGTGCCTTCAGGTCCCGAAGGGTCAGAAACTCCTGTCCACTTACAGCATGGACAGATAGGTGATTTTGTTTCTGTGGGCTTCATGATTCCCGTTGGGAAGAGGCAAAGACTGGGTTGGCTGTCGCTGGTGGCTGACACCCTGCCCGGCAGGAATCCACGTTCTCCTCACTTCTGTCTCCTTCCTCCTTGGCCACTAATGAAGCAGAGGTGTTGTTTGTGACACTGAGCTGCCCTTTCTGGAGGGGATACAACTCCGGAGCTCTGAGGGTTCCAGGTTAAGAACCCCAGGGAAAGAGTAGTCCAGGGGGAAGAATCCAGACACGCCGGTGACACCAGAGTCGCCGCGTGAGAGCCGCGAGAGCCGCGGGCGGCTAGAGCCGGGGAAGGGAGGCCAGGTTTGTCAGCGTCTCTGGAGACAGCTCAGAGCCATGTGTGGATGAGAACCACGGCGGGAAACTGTACTGATTGTGTGGGAGGCAGTGAGGAGAGAGCACGGGTTGGTTGATCCTGGGATCAGGCCATGGTTGACTTTCGATCCATCAGGGTGACCGTTTCCCAGATCTCAGGGGGGTCCCTGACATCCCAGCCTCTCCCAGGCACCACAGGTTGCTATGGGAAACGGATTAAAACAGACCTGCTAAGCCCAGCAGGTCACCCAGCTCTCCCTCCTTGAGTGCCTCTGGTCCTTCTGTCCAGGGCAGGGGGTTGACCTTGCAGAGAAGTTACTGGTGAATGAGGCTAAGAGCTTTTCTAGAAAAGGAGGCTGTAGGGAGCCTATCAGAGAGCCCCTCACTCCTCAAAGTTTCCGTCTCTTGTGAGGGAACCAATGGACACCATCTGGGGAGACAGAGACCCACCCTTCCTATGACATCTTACCAAGGTGCCCAGGTTGGGGCATGACAGCACATAGCACAGGTTCATGTGCCCGAGCCTGAGTGTGTGTGTGTGTGTGTGTGTGTGTGTTTTGTCTTCATACATAGCAGGAGAGGGCATCATCGGATCCCACCACAGATGGTTGTGAGCCACCATGTGGTTGCTGGGATTTGGACTCAGGATGTCTGGAAGAGCAGCCAGTGCTTTTAATTTCTGAGCCATCTCTTTACGCCCCATCCCTGCCCCAGTAGCTTACCCAGTCTAGGCTTGAACTAGGACCCACACTGAGTGACAAGGACCTAGAGCAGGACCTGCTCTGAGGAGCTTGTGATTAGCAGGGCTGGATACCTACCTGGGGTGCCTACCCGCACTTGCTAGTCAGCCCTCTGTGCCTGCGCCCCACTTGGTTTCTGCCTTCCAGGCACCTCTTGGAGTCCTCCAAATCCTCTATGCTGTAGCCTCAGACTGGCTTCTGTGGCCTCCTGCTCCATCTGAGGTCATTGCTGGGACACCGCTCCCCCATCTCATATTCTGGGGATCCAATTCAAGGCTTCATATATGCCAGGCACATGTCTGACCACTGCACTACAGCCCCGGTCCTGTTCTTCTTTGTTTTGATACAGGGTCTTCCCAAGGTATCTAGGCTGACCTTGAACCCAATGCTCCACCTTCCACCTCCTAAGTAGCTGGGGTTATAGTCTTGCACCACCAGCCCAGCCAGCTCACTCTCAGCCACAGGGCTTCATTTGAGCTATTCCCTCTGACTGGAGCACCCCATTCCCCTACTCCTACTCCCTTGCCCCACCCCTACACAGGAGCACTTCTGCTCAGGAAGCTGGCAGATACTTGCTCAGGCCCAGAGAGCTCAGCTTTGCTGCCACAGGCTTGGCACACCCGTGGCGATGGCTTCATAAGGCTTTCACTATGCTGTGCTGCTCCAATGGGTGGGGGGGTGGTGGGGGGTGGGTAAGAGAAGGGCAGAGTGCAGGGAGAAGGGAGCACTGGTGTGAAGCCGCAGTCTGGGGTAGGGCTCTGACCCAGTGTGCAGGACAGTCGCTGTGCTGGGCAAGGCTATAGGAGTAGAGTGAGTGCTTAGCCAAAAAACAAAACAAAACAAAACAAACAAACGAACAAAACCACCAAAGGTGCTGGTCCTTGATCAGACACCTCTCCCCTCATCATAACCTGTGACTCCTAAACCATGAAGTGACTCAAGGTTTGGGAGTGCTTGGTGGCCAGAGCCCCTGATGCTGGCAGGCCTCTGTCAGGGAGTGAGGCTCAGGGTTGGGAGGTGTGTGTGAAGGGGACATCCCAGAGCACTGAAACCAAGGGTGCTCCCAGCACCTTCTACAGAAGTCCAGAACTTTGTTATCATGACAGTCAAACCCTCCCTCCTCCTCACCGACCCCTTACAATGTCAGGAGGGACGAGGTCTCTCCTGAGAGTCGTTCTTCTCAGTGGTTCGATAAGTCCCATATTTCACACCCCGAGTGGCTGCATTTCAGTGGTGGGTGAAGTGGTTTTATTTTTATCGAGCACGCAGGCATATAAATATGTACGAGGCACACAGAAGCACTTTAGGGTCTCTGAAAGGATGCTCTGAGAGAGAGAGAGAGAGAGAGAGAGAGAGAGAGAGAGAGAGAGAGAGAGAGGAAGGGGGACGGTGTGCCAAGTTCACACAGGGCACAGATTCCATGGAGACAAAGATGCCAACACCTTTCATGGCCCATCTCCTAGAGGGATATCTGCCTTTAGGCCTGAGCCAGCTTTCCCAGAGTAAAACTTGAACAATAAAGCAAGTTTTTAAAGATCTGGGCTCCCACATGCGACACTGCCACTTAGCAGTCCAGTGACCTTGGAAAGGGAATTCGCCCTGTGTTTAGCTTGGAATGGAGAGCTGTATCCGAGGTTAACTCTACCTCCCTAAAAGCTTCCATTTTTTTTTCTCTTAAAGGAAAAATATGATGAAGAATTTGCAGCAAGCCCTGAGAATGCTAATATCCCAAGCATAAGAGGCTTATCAGGATTCCTCCCCAGCCGCGCTTCGTGATGGCGCGGGCCAGCTGCGGTAATGCCAGCAATGGATGCTCGGGGCGTTCCTGCCTCCTCACCCATGGGGAGAGGAGTTGGAGAAGGAGAGCAGCCGCAGATCTCCTGTGATGGGGCCTGGCGCTTTACATACATTACTGAACTTGAACATGGCAGTGGCAGTGTGTGGGAGGCACGATTCCTGCTTCCGGAAGAGGTCGAAGGTTGGAAAGACAAAAAGTGGCTAATGAGCTGTAGGGCCCAGGCTTGAGTGAAGGTCACTTCGATGCTTTCCCAGAGGTGGCTGCTTATAACTGCTCTCTCTTGGAAGGCCACATCACACCACAGAATGCCTGGCCACGACGTTCCACCACGGAGCTGTCAGCAGAGCTGACTTGTGGAAGTGAGGGATCTGGAGACATCTGTGGAGGCTGATTTTCTTCTTCCAGGGCTGGCTCTCACCAGTCTTGGGCCAAAGCAGGCTTTCATCCACTGGAGAGAGACAGAGACAGAGAGAGATAGAGACAGAGAGAGACAAAGAGAGAGACAGAGACAAAAAGAGACAGAGACAGAGAGAGAGACAGAGAGAGACACACAGAAAGACAGAGACAGAGACAAAGAGAGAGACAGAGACAGAGAGACACACAGAGACAGAGAGACACAGAGACAGAGAGAGACAGAGACAAAAAGAGACAGAGAGAGACAGAGACAAAGAGAGAGACAGAGACAAAGAGAGACAGTAGAGAGAGACACACAGAGACAGAGACAAACAGAGAAACAAAGAGAGAGACAGACAAAAAGAGGCAGAGAGAGGCAGAGACAAAGAGAGAGACAGAAACAGACAAAAGGAGACAGAGACAGGGAGAAGAGAGACAGTGTAGCATGGAGGGGCCATGTGAGAACAATTACAGTTCTGATTTGGGGGTTGCTCAGAAGATCCGTAGATACTGAGCTCAATTCCTCAGTTCTGTCTCTTTCTCTCCCCTCCTCTCTATACCTTCCATCTTTCTTATCTTAAGTTTTTCCCTTTTCTTTTCTAAACAGGGTCTCACTCTGTAGTCCTGGTTGCCTGTAAGGAGAACTCTGGGTTCTTACGGAGTTGGCGAAGGCAGAGCCTAAGATGCTGGCATCAGCAAGCAACCCGGACAGTGGGCTTTATCATGAGCTTCTGCATCTACAGAGCCTGACGGGGGTGGGGGTGGGGGTGGGGGTGGGGGTGGGGGAGGTTGATAGGAGAAACATCATGGTTCCCAGTAAAGAGTTTAGTGTGGCCGTCAGGCAGTGGCTGCTGATGGAGCCCTGGGGAAAGAGGCAGGGGGTGGAAGGGGGAGGGAATCAGAATCAGAATCAGAAATCCACCTATTCATCCTTGGTTATTTCTGTTCTCTTACGGACTTATTTAAGACTTCAGGAACGTTAAAAGAACAGGCCAAGTCCGCCATGTTATGTTACCAGGTGTTGCAGGAGGAGGAGCCACATCCACGCAGGTTGGTGAGCAGATCAAGGTAGAAGCAGAATCTGGTGGCGTTAGGTGAGGCTCAGAGACCAGGCTGGGTCTTGTGACCACACCCCCCAGGTGTTTTAAGTCTCAGTTCCTTTTCCCCTGGTCTCTGTCTGGCGAGAAGCTAAACGACCCCCCCACCCCACCCCCGCAGAGAACAAGCAACCTCAGCATTTTAAAGAGCTCAGCTCAGAATGCTCCATAGCATGCTATCACAGTTCCATCAATCCCTGTGACTCTGTCATCCTGCAGAACACACACTGAACACCTCCACCCCCCTGCCTTTCCCTTTCTCCTCCACTGGTGCTCCTGCCAACCAGAGCCCTCCCTTCTGTCCTGAGTTTGGGTATACTAGGTTCATTCCCTGATGAGTAGTGAAGTGTGATATTCATCTTCTTACGGCTGGATTCTTTCTCTTAGCACAGTGTTCTTGTGGTTCATCTATGTGACGATACACAGTACCAACATTCCCTCTGTGTGTGTGTATGTGTGTGTGTGTGTGTGTGTGTGTGTATCTACACAGACGTGTGTACATTCATGTACAAGCCTGAGGTCAGTCTCTGGTATCTCCTCCCCCACTCTAACTAACTGTTTTTGGGAATAGTCTCACTGAACACGAAGCTCACAGATTTGGCTAGAGTACCCGGGCTGAGCTCCGGTGCTCTCCCAGTGACGTCTCTCCGGCCCTGGGATTACAGATGTGTGCTGCCTTGCCAAGATTTGTTATAGGTGCTGGAACTTGAACCCAGCTCCTCACCCTTACGTAGCAATCATTTTACAGACTGAGAAATGTTTCCCCCGCTCCCGAACTTCCTCCCCTTTTAAGGCTGAGCAATATTCCTTGTATGTGAACACTGCATTTTCCTTCTCTGGGGAAAGAAAGAATGCTATTCAAAAAAAAAAAAAATCCATGCAATGTAGCCCCAAAGGGCAGATCAAGCTATGGCAGAGGGGGCCGGTCCTAATCAATGGCTAAGGACTGCTGGGGATGAGAGTTCTACAGGGGTAGACAGGTGCCTCACTGTTATCCTCTCTTCTCTCACAGCAGTAACTTTGTGCCTGGAGGAAAGAAGCGATTTGCCCACAGTCCTACAGGATGCCACTCCTGTTGGGGAAGGCTTGTTGGCTGGGTGGCTCTGTCAATGATGGTGTGGGGTGGCTCTGTCCATGGTAGCGTGGAGTGACTCTGTCCATGGTGGCGTGGCGGCTAGGCAGCTCTGTCCATGGTGGTGAGTGACGACTCTGTCCATGGTGGTGGGGCGTAGCTCTGTCCATGGTAGCGAGGAGTGACTCTGTCCATGGTGGCGTGGCGGCTGGGCAGCTCTGTCCATGGTGGGGAGGACTGGCTCTGTCCAGAAGAGCTTGCTCACAGACCATTTATGAGACAGATTAGGAATCAGAAAGAACATCCTGGAAGCAAGGCCAAGAGAGGACCCTCAAAGAACTGCCCCTGTGACCCACTTCAGCAGGCCAGGTGCCACAAACTCCCAAACAGCACCACCAGATGTGGGCCAAGGGTTCAAAGTCAGGAGCCTGCAGGGAGACAGTTCAGATACACAGCCTCCAAAACGATTAACCAAGTGAGTGGGGGGTGTCTAGAACATTCTAGATAGGAGGTGCTAGCTAGGCTCTTCCTTGTTCACATGATGGGAGCACCAATGGGAGCACGGAGAATGAGCACACACACACATGGCCACGAAGAAGGGAATTCAGTGGCGATAAAGAAGAAAGGAAATCAACAAACCCAAACACTGTGGGACACAGACCAAAGGCTTGGAGGGCGGGGTAAGTCCAGGAGGAAGGAAACTTGTCTGAGAGAGGGGATGGGAGGAGGGAGCCACTTGCAGGACCTCTGGAACCCTGACTGCTCCACGCACTCCAGCAAGCGGACCGTCAGAGTTTTTCCTGGGTGTTCCAGCAAATGAGCATGGTTCCTCCCTCCTTTACTGAAGAACATCTCTCTCTCTCTCTCTCTCTCTCTCTCTCTCTCTCTCTCTCTCTCTCTCTCTCGGAAATCCATCTTTTCCCACTGACCATGTGGCTTCCTCAATATGTGTAGAGTGTTGATGGAGGAAGGGGACACACAGTCAGCCAGCCAGAGCAGCAGATCCAGCCAAAATAGTACTCACCTGGGAAGGTCTTGATGGAAGTAGGTCATTGACCAATAGGAACAGAGGAAGTGCACTGTGGGATAGTTAAGTAGTGTGTGTGTGTGTGTGTGTGTGTGTGTGTGTGTGTGTGTNTGTGTGTGTGTGTGTGTGTGTGTGTGTGTGTGACTCATCTGTTTCCATTAAATCTAGAAGAACCCCAGGTTGCTCACCTGCTTAGGTCAGAGTCTTCCTTGAGGTTAGACAGGGCTGTGCCTTGTAAGCAGGTTCTGGTTCCTGACTGCACTGGGACTAACAGCAAAGCAGAGATGTGAGCTCCACCCTGGCTCGGAATCCCTGGTTCTTCCCATCCCTACAACAGAGGCGGGTGTGAGTGTGGGGGGAAGACTTCCTAGAAGAGGTGACTCAACAAGACTTCATGGTGGCATTGTGAATGAGGAAGCAGAAGTGACAGCAGCCGCCAAGGGACAGTCTCCAAGCTGTGCCTCCCTGGATTTATCTGGCAGCCACGTCCAGGGAAGGCTGGAGGCGGTAAGTTCTTGGGCACATTTGAGACTGAAGCTGCTGCTGTCCTCTGGAAGTGGGGACTAATTAAAGTATACTGGTGCTGGAGCACAGCTGAGACCACCAGTAACCTGGGCTCTATGGAACTGGGTGTCTGCTGGCAAGGGACAAAAAAAAAATACCATCTCCAAGACAAGAGCTGGGCTAAGATACTTTCAGGTTGTAACCAGTTTCAGGTGATATGCACAGGAGCCAGGAGAGTGGGGTGCAGCTGAGAGGGCTTCCTGGAGTAGGTGATGATCAGGCTACATAAGAATGGATTCTAGGGAAGACTTACCACCGAGTCATCCTCCCTGCCTTCACCGTGGGTCCCAGGCAGATGCTCTGCACAGGAACCCTGCCTCTAACCCTAACAGGCATTTCCCTGCTGCGTTTCTGGCTGTAGAGCAAAGCAAGGAACAATAAGGGCTGGGTGGAGAGGCTACCAGGCAGGGAACCGTGGCTAGAGACGGGTGACACCAGCCTGGGCGAATACAACCAGAGTCACAGCCAAGAAGGCATCAGTGGAGATTCGTGGGCTCCGATCCCAGCAGAGAGGGATCGTTCAAAGAAACATTATCTAAGGCAAGTGACAGGCCAGATCAAACACAGTGAGGCCTTCCCAGCTGCAAGCCTGGCTTTCACGCAATTTACTGGGTCTAGCTTGCCTTCTCAAGGTGTGGGTGGTCAGCCTGGCAGTAAGTCCTGCCTGGAGCACAGAAGAGAACAAAGAGCACAGGACACCACTCCTCCTTACTGTCCCTTTCCTGGCAGAGCGAACTTTGGGCTGGTCCACTGAAAATCACTGGGTGTCTCTCTGATGCCAGCCATTTTCCTGGGGGCATCCTTGTTCTCTGAGTCCTTTCTCCCAGGCAGCCCTTGTCCAGGCGTGGAAGGCTACCTCCGGTGTGGCTCTCATTGTACAGCCTCCGGGTGCTCACACATGGCCCTTTCCTTGAGCCTGGCTTGCCCTTAGAATGGCATTTTAGATACAGCGGGCGGTGACCACAGGTGACAGTCTCTCCATTGCTGTCCCTTGCTTGCTCTGATAAAGGCAGAAGCTATGCTGTCAGCAGTCCTGTGGAGAGGCCTGGGTGGGGTGGGGTGGGGTGGGGCAGTACAGAGCAGAGGAATGACCACCAACTTCAGAAGCTCTGGAGCCTCACTTCAGCAGATGTGATCTCCTAGATGTCGGTCTGGCTTCCATGCCTCCCACACTAAAGCCAGACACCTGGAGGCTGGACAGTGGGAGCCATACTGGAGGCAGACTCTCTTCTATCATCCTGTCCTCAACCCTCCTCCGCTCAAGCTCTCCTGTCCTCCACCCTCCTTCCCTCAGGCTCTCCTGTCCTCCACCCTCCTCCCCTCAGGCTCACCTGTCCTCCACCCTCCTCTCCTTAGGCTCACTTGTCTTCCATCCTCCTCCCCTCAGGCTCTCCTGTTCTCTACCCTCCTCCACTCAGGCTCTCCTGTCCTCCACCCTCCTCCCCTCAGGCTCACCTGTCCTCCACCCTCCTCCCCTTAGGCTCACTTGTCCTCCATCCTCCTCCCCTTAGACTCACTTGTCCTCCATCCTCCTCCCCTCAGGCTCTCCTGNTTGTCCTCCATCCTCCTCCCCTTAGACTCACTTGTCCTCCATCCTCCTCCCCTCAGGCTCTCCTGTTCTCCACCCTCCTCCACTCAGGCTCTCCTGTCCTCCACCCTCCTCCCCTCAGGCTTACCTGTCCTCCACCCTCCTCCCCTCAGGTTCTCCTTTCCTCCATCCTCCTCCCCTCAGGCTCTCCTGTCCTCCACTTTCCTCCCCTCAAGCTCACTTGTCCTCCACCCTCCTCCCCTCAGGTTCTCCTTTCCTCCACCCTCCTTCCCTCAGGCTCATCTGTCCTTCCCCCTGCCCCACTAGCCTCCACCTCCTATTTGCCAGGTGGCTGGTCAGATCCACATGGTCTGCACAGGGCAAGATGGGGTTCATGTGTCTCTCTCAAGGGAGAGATGCTGGAGCTTCTCTGCCTGTCTGACCTCTGGAGTCTAGTCCAGGGGAGGAGAGGCCAGAAGCCAGGGTCTGAGTGTTTATCCTACCCAGAGCCTCCGCTGTACCACACCCCCTTGGAAACCACAGCTTTTCCTCACTCTTCCCTTCTCATCCCGACCTTTCTCCCCACAAAGCACTCTGTATTAATTAGTTAAGTTATACCATGATGAGGCTGTGATTGCTCCTTAGCTCAGGAGAGCACCCTCCTCACATCCCTCCTTGCGTTCCACATGACTGATCAGCATCTCCCAGAAAAGCAACCCAGGAGCTAGAACTCTGGAACCAAGATGAATGAAGAATTAAGACAAGGGAGCCAGGGACCCAGAGTCCTCTTCGGGGCGTGGATTGAGGGGTGCTGGGGCACAAGGGAGAGGAGATGAATGGCGGAAGGGCTAGTCTATGGGTTCAAAGCTTTTCTTTCCTCAGAATGCAAAAGTGTCCCCAGGCAAATGTAGGATGCATGTACAGAGGCAGTCCTCAGTGGAGGGTGGTAAGTGGGCTGGTGCCAGTGTTTATTGGTCACCTACTCTGTATTTGTCACCATCCTAAGCATTCAATGTTTGATTCCTAAAAGGCATTGTTACAGACTATACCTTACAGAGGACGAAACTAGGTTCAGAGAGGAGCAACAAATGGGCCAAAGTTGCCGAACGCATAAGGGTTGAAATGAAGAAGCAATCTCAAACATGGCTGGAGTGCTCTGAGCTCCAGGTCTTTAGCATTATCCCAGGATCCCTCAGCGATGGAGGGAGGCCAGTTCATGCTGTGAGGCCTGAGGTAACGGCAGCTCAGACAAGAGGAAAGGTATCCCCGAGGAAGCACCCCAAGCTGGGGCCTCCCTCAGTGGAGAGCTCGTGGATTGACGGATTGATCGTTTCCTTTATTCATCCCGTGTACAAGCACCAGACCCCGAAGGAGACGCTGGAAACACACACTAAACAAAACCAGACGTACTGCCCAGCGCAGATAGAAAGGCTGACATTGAGCGAATAATCACACAGCCGATCTGTCAGCCCCAGAGGCGAATCGCCCTGCACTGCACTGCAGAGCTCCTGAGCGAAGGTGCCGATGTATACACACCCTCTCGGCGCCTTAGCAACCCAGCATGGGGCTATGAGACCCTTTATAGTGCCTGAGGGTGGTAGCGGGATCTCTCCTGTGACAACGTACCTGTCACTCTGGGGGACTTTGCAGGACACTTGGCTTTCCCAACTCCAAGGCTCCAGGTCTTCTTAGCCACCTGTAAAGTCAAAATGAAAGCATGCTGGCCTTTCCTTCTGTCTTCCGCAATGTCTGTCTTGTCCTCAGCTTCTCTCAATGCAAAAATCTCCTTCTCACACACTGGAGAGGCTTCTGCAGCCGTCTTCTCACAGAGGCCAACCCTTTGACGGCCTGAAGGCACAGACCTGGGCACATTAGTGCCTGCCGGTGCCTTGGCAACTTGGAATTAGTGTTGGTCAGGCCACGAGAGCCCTGGGAACACGAGAGGTGATGTTTCTTTACCTCACGGGCTGCTCCCTTTTGTGACAGAATCTCATCTAGTTCAGGCTGGCCTTGGATGTGTTAGGTAGCCCAGGCTAGTCTCGAAATCCTGATCTCCTGCCACCTCCTCTCAAGTCCTGGGATCCCAGGCACGCATCAGCTTTCTTGACTTGTGCCTCTTGTCTTATATCCTGGTAGACAGTCCTGGTGTGGACCTCGTTCAGTGGCCGGAACAGAGGTCAGATGGAAGTTGCCATTCATGGTTAGTGAGCATGTGTGTGTGTGTGTGTGTGTGTGTGTGGTTACACCAAGGATCACTTTTTTTAGGGGGCCATAAACGACTTATGCAAATCTTTCCTTCCCCCCTCCAGGCTCACAGCTCAGGTTCTCACAGACTTTTATTTTGATATCAAAACTCAGACTCAGACTTCTTTGTGACCAACCTAGGATCTGTGCCTCCCTCTCTGCCCGGCCCCCACCCCACCCCACCGCCACCGCCAAGTTACCAACAGCGACCGAGATATGCTGGTCAAATGCTTGGGTCAAGCATTGCCTTGGCAGAAACCAGAGTGTCCTGTGCACTGGCAGCTTCACACGGCTGTTCGGCCCTGCCACGCGCATGCCCATTTGCCACGCGCATGCGCATTCTGTGTGGACTTTCTGATTCGGTCTGCCTTGGGGGGATTCCTGCTGTCTGGGTCAGCAGGGCAGACTTGGATGCTGGGATGCTCAGGGTGCAGATCTCGCAGCTTTGCAATCTCTAAGGACCACTGATTTGTCTTTGCTGTTTTCAATGGTGTGTGCTGGGATGGTTTGCTTTTCAGTCTGTCCTGAAGTGTTTGCAAACTCTTAAGTCCTGCCTTTAGGATCTACCAGGCATCGCTGGCTGAAGCACGCATGCGTGGTACCTCAGGAGGCTATGCTTTGGCGTCAGCAGGATTTCTGCTTACGGCCGTCAACAGTGCACACCTGGCATCCTTGTGCTCCAACCTGGGTCCAGAAGAGGCAGAGAGGGACAGTTCCAGCCTAGCCCCCTCCTCAGAGCCTCACCTGAGCCTCCACATGCCCAGATGTATCTTTCCTGTGTGCGCTCTGAGAGTGCTTCGTCCCTCCAGCTTCATCTCCCACCTGTCTCCATGAACCTCTGTATTGATGAATGTGTGCCCCCTTTCATATGCAAAGCTGTCACCAATTATCTCAGAATGTGACTGTGTTTGGTAACAGGGACTCTGGAGGTGTAAGTTGAAATGAGCTCCTTAGAGTGAGCCCTCAACCCAAGACAGCTAGTCAGCTAGTGCTCTTAGAGCAAGAGATTCCTTCTTCTTCTTCTTCTTCTTCTTCTTCTTCTTCTTCTTCTTCTTCTTCTTCTTCTTCTTCTTCTTCTTCTTCTTCTTCTTCTTCTTCT
>NC_034595.1:91200121-91244073 GCF_900095145.1 Mus pahari
CCTCTTCTTCCCTTCTTCCTCTTCATCCTCCTCTTCTTTCTCTTCCTCCTCTTCGTTTTCTTCCTCCTCTTCTTCCTCCTCCTCCTCTTCCTCCTCCTCTTCTTTCTCCTCCCCCTCCTCTTGCTGTGGCATTTGCTTTTCATTTTTTTAAACGTGTGTGTGTGTGTGTGTGTGGTGTATGTATGTGTGCAATTGTTCATGGATGTGTGGGGGGAAGGGGGGTCAAGCACAAGTATATGGAGGTCAACACTAGATATCTTTCTCAATAAGTCTCGTGGTGTTTTGAATATGCTTGGCCCAGAGAGTGGCACTATTAGGAGGTGTGGCCTTGTTGGAGTAGGTGTGGCCTTGTTGGAGGAAGTGTGTCACTGTGGGGGTGGACTTTGAGAGAGCTTCCTCCTAGCTGCCTGAGAATGCCAGTTTTCTTCTGGTGGCCTTCAAATGAAGATGTAGAACTCTCAGCTCCTCCTGCACCATGCCTGCCTGGACACTGCCATGCTCCTGCCTTGATGATAATGGACTGAACCTCTGAACCTGTAGGCCAGCCCCAGTTGAATGTTGTCCTTATAAGAGTTGTCTTGGTCATGGTATCTCTTCATAGCAATGAAACACTAACTAAGACAAGTCTCTACTTTGAGACTCTGTCTCTCATTGAACCTGGACCTCCCTACAGAAAACTGTAAGGATCTGAGGCATGCTGCCATATAAAAGCCAGGGGTGGTGGCATGTGTCTGTAAGCGTGGTTCCAGGAGCAGCAGAAGATAGGACCATTCCCAGGTCTTGCCAACAATTATAGGCATGTGGTGGAGCTATTTGCCAAAGTTACACCATGAACACCACAGAACAAGCTGGATCGAGTGGTTGTGTGCCCAGTGTGAGCTCCAGGTGACCTCCTGCTGCTGTCCCTCAATGTGCAGGGATGATTCCCAATAGTGCAGGGGGCCAGAGGTCTCCCATCACATGGTTCACGGGCAGAGGAAACCAGGCCACCCATCCTTTGGGTGTTCCCTCTTGTACTGTCTGATGAGCCATCCTTGATTAGAGATTTAGCCATCATGATTTCAAGAGTTCTGAGATGAGAAGATCCACTCCATCTCCAGCAGAGAGGAGTCAGGTAGAGGCCTCCAGGTAAAGTACCCACTGTGTGTCCAGGTCCCTGATGTTTGGAGTCAGGTGACTTGGACTCAACACAACCCAGCCCCTTAGTGTGCATGGTCTCAGGCCACCTCTCACACTCAGCTTCTACACCCAAAAAAGGAAGATCATCACACACACACACACACACACACACACACACACACACACCTTTGAGATTGTATCTGCACTAAACAAATTTATGTAAATGGCTAACTCTATGCTGTCAGTGTCTCCACGGTGGAAACTGTAACATGGCCAAACTCTCCTCCTGGTCATTAGCCAGTCCACACTCGAGTGTGGCCCCTCTGATGTTTCATGCCTTTCTCCAAGTCCCCGCTGAGCTTCCAAACCCGATCAGAGATGTGTGCTGGGGCAGTGAGCACTAATGGGAGGGGGTCCTGGGGGTTTGCCTAAGCGCATCCATTATCATTATCGGTTTTGGCTGCACGAGGGGCAGGGACACGGGGTAGATCTGGGTAAAGGAGCAGGGAGATGCAGATTGGGAAAACTAGGTCAGTGCAGAAGCTGGAGGGTTGGCAGCGCCACTTGACTTGAGAGCTGTTAAGCAGACGCTGGAAGCTTCTACCAATGCCCTCCCCTGTCCCCCCACTGTTCACCTGCCCCCTCTGTTTCCAGCACTACAGCCCCCCTCCTCCCCAGGCCTCTCTTCTGAATCAGCATCTGCCATCCCTCCATTCTCCTGCACCC
This sequence comes from Mus pahari, assembly GCF_900095145.1. Classification (NCBI taxonomy): domain Eukaryota; kingdom Metazoa; phylum Chordata; class Mammalia; order Rodentia; family Muridae; genus Mus; species Mus pahari. The sequence continues at coordinate 91,201,967 of NC_034595.1, forward strand.
TCTCACTGTTAACCTCTGAAGTTCAAGGACCAGGTTCAGTGCGGCAGGCTGGCGCCTCTGACCTTTTAGAGGGCCCAGTATGGGGGAGGCCAACATTGATCAGGGCCAGGGTTGGCGGTGGGGAGGATGTCAGTCAGAAGGAGGCTGGGCTGGGGTTGAGGAGGGAGACACAGGCCTCCAGAGCCTTTGTCTGGGCCAGGAGTATCCGGTGCCAAGCTGACTATAGCTATTAAAACGTCGATTGTCGCTGCCTGCTCCAAGTGCCTGGGGAAGCCAGAGGGGTCTACCGTTTTTGTCTTCTGTGGCCGCATCGATGGCTCCTTGGGAGCCCGTTCGATGATGGGTCTGGAAAGCCGCTTGGCAGAGCAGAGAGGCCGGGATAAAAAACAGCTGCTCCGAGGGACCCCCACAGACCCCAATTTCCAGAGGCATATAGATCAGAAGGCCGAGCTGCACACGTGTTCCTTTGCAAAAGACGGTTTTGTTCCTGTCTCCCCGCCCCTTCATGCTGCCCCCTTCTTTTCATCCCCGCTCAGTGCGGCACCACAAAGGGTCCCTCTCATCCTTTTTGAAGAGGCCAGGGACAAGAGGCTGACAGGTGTCTGTCACGGTACCCAGAGGAGGGACGTGCAGAGGGTACTGGCTGTGATTCTCAGCCCACAAAAGAACAGCTGGCCACAGCGTGGGTGGAGTGGGCAGGAGGGTGGTTACACTTTGAGGTCTCACACTGGTGCCCACTGAAATCAGCAGACCTGAGTGAGGCACCTGCCCCACGACAAAACTCAGTTGCAGGCGCATGACAGAACTCTGCAGGTCCAAGGTGTGGAAATGAGGTCACCGATCTTCCACCACCTTGCGGTTAACATGAAGCTGACCCAGGGCAATGGGGTTGCCCCTGTCCTGTTACTGGGACAACTCACCTATTCTGTTCCCTCTCTTCCTCCTCCCCCTCTTCCCATCCTGAATCCTCAGCCAGGCTGGCTGTGGGTGTGGTCAAAGAACCTTCGGGCCCAAAGCCTGCTTGTCCAGGGACTTTACAGGAAGAAAAAGCAGCTCTTTTGCTGATAGAGGGAAGCGAGGCAAGACAGTGCCTTCCCTGGTCACGCTCATTTTGGGTCTGTGTACCCTCATTCTGCTTGACACACGCAGGGAATGGGAGCCTCTAGGCAGAGAGTACTACTGCCCTGAAGGCTATGAGAGAGACAACATCTGGTGGTCTGTGGCAGCCATTTCTCAGATGTCCCAACAGGAGGTGGATTGGAAAACCCTGTGAGTAGTGTGTGTGTGTGTGTGTGTGTGTGTGCCTATGAGTGAGGGCAAGTGTTCATATGTACCTGTTTGTGTGTGTGCCTGTGGACATGTGTATACATGTGTATATATGTGGGCATATATTTGTATGTATACATGTATGTACACATGTATATTTAGTCTGTGACTGAGAGCATGTGTTTATATGTACCTGTCTGTGTGTACATGTATACGTATGTGTGTACATGTTTGTATGTTCACATGTATATGCACACATATATGGTGTGTGTGTGCAGGTACACATCCCTTCATATGTGCATCTCCTGTGATCAGCTGTTTCATATGCTTGAGTGTAGATCCTGCATGCGTGTCAAGACTGTGTATGATCTGTTACATCCTATGAGAACAGGTGTGTGCCCCACATGTACACAGGAACAAACGTGACTGAGGATTCATGCAGGCCTGGCATGCCGGCTTCATCCAGGGTATTTGCTGGAGCGTGAAGCCTGATGGGCCTGCAGCTGCTCTGGGTCCTCTGACACGTGAGTAACGAGGCAGGCCCCTTGTTACGGTGTAGTCTTATTAAACACGCTGCATGTTAATAGCACCGACAAAGTCAGTTATGGAAAGCTCTTTATTAAAAATAATAAGAGATGGCCCCTCTCGCTCAACAATTTCACAGCCACGTTCGGCCGCACAGGCAGGCAGGTTATTAAAGTGGGATCAAGTGATTGTCCTTAATGTGTCTTCTGAGGGGCTGGCTGGTGGCTCAGCCTCATTGCATGTCACTGGCCCTGACTGCCTTGATCTCCCCAGAACACTCTGGAAACAAGGAGGAGAGAGAAGCTGAAGCAAACGGTCCTGCACCCCTGGGCCTTATCTCTTCAGAGCACTTTACAGGTATGGGGTTGTCTCCTGTCCTGCAAACCTCTGCGGAGCTGGTGACCCTTCTGGAAATATAAGATCCAAATTCCACCCCACTCTTGGCAGACATGTACTTTTCTTTGTCCTTTTCATGGCCCATAGAGGGGACCCGTGAGTGGGATCAGGAGAATACTGTTGGTCAGGCACACAAGGCTTCTCAAACCGTGAGTCACATGGGAAGCTAGTTCCACTGTGGAGCTCACACCTGAAGTGTCATGGTGTGGGGGTCCCCGGGGAGGCTGGGGCTGGAGGCCCAGGCTCTGCACACACTGGGCTTGCTTCTCAGAGAGGAGCAGACAAATGAGACCGGTGACAGTCAAGAGTGGGGCCCCTGGTACCTTTGGGTTGGGCATCTCCTGTGGGTGGGGCTGTAGCTGCTGCTTCCCATGGACCTTCTATGGTGTCTGACCGGGGGAGGGGCAGGGCAAGGGGACCACCTGATCTTCAAGAAAGGGGAGAATGATCAGTAGTGGGGATTGAGCATCATCACCTGGGGCAGGGCCTGGCATGTGGATGTGCCCATTATTCCAGCCCCACAATGCAGAGACTCCTTTATGCTCAAAGAAAAGAAGGCTTAAGGAACACAGCTCTTTATCCAGGTTCATAAGCTGCCGATGCCACAGGCAACCTTGACTCCAGGTCAGGAGGTTTCCACAGCCAGCACGGAGTGAGAAACAGCCCCCGAGTTCCTCTTCCTTCCCCAGCGCTGCCCAGCCCCGAGGAACCTCCTCCTGTCTCCTTGTATTTTTGGATACCTTCTCTCTATGGATCTGGCCCCATGCCCTTTCCTCATGCTAGGTGAAAATACAAACGTGCATTCATCCACTTCATTTACGGATGGATTTCAAGGCACAGGAAGGCACCCTGGTGGACGGCCAGCTGGGCAGCTGAAATCTGAGCATCAGCTGCCCTGCCCTATCTCCTTGCTGCAGGTGCCAAGAGAAAGTGCAGGAGCCTCCCCTGACTGATTAACTAGGTCAAACAGACTGCACTCGATCCCTCTACCAATCCCCCAACAGCTCTTACCCTGAATTATTTTCTCTTTCCATAGAGTCTTACTTTGTGGATCAGGTTGGTCTTAAACTCACAATCCTGTGGCCTTAGCCTCTAGAGCCCTGGGATGACAGATAGGTCACCTGGCTCTGACATACACAGCTGCTTTGAGTCCGTCTGGATAAAGGACCATCAGGAAGGTCTGAGAAGATACATAGCTCACATGGGCTTAACACAGGCCGTCTGGCTGCAGGGCGATTTGAGGGTCTTGCTGTGTTTCGTAGGAATACCTGAAGTTGAAGGGGGGTTGTGGGCAATCCCTGTGGATGTTGAAATTCACAGAGCTAAAGACAGAGTCTGGGTGAGTCTCGGCACAGATACCCCCCTCTCATAACACAGATGGAGGTGCAGGCCAAAAGAACCACTGGCGAGTTCGCACAGCCATCGATGACAGGGCGGGGTGTGAACCCCGAGGTCATGTCCTGCCTGATTGCCACGTGGGAGTTGTCCCCAGTACTCTCTGGATAATGCCGCTTCTTTCTCTGGGGAAAGCCACATGCCAGCACATTTTGGCACTGTGTGCCATACCATCATAGTCACCCACACTTTCTGCAGCATCTGGATTTGGGGTGGTATCAATTCTGGATCCAGATCTAGACCCTGGTCTCCCTAAGGGGCTGGCACATGAGATGTTAGCCTCACTGTGGAGGCTGGGGACTTCCCTGAGTTCCCACACTATTCTCAGTTACCTCAGAAACCCCTCCTGCCAGCCCCTCTAGGCATTAACAGCAGAGTGTGGATCGATCCCACAGCTTCTGAGGTAGCTGGGTGATAATACCAAATCGCTATAATCTGCCATAGCTAGGACTTCCCCTCACGGATCCCCTCTGATGTGTATGCAAACAAACTCAGACATACCTACACAAACACGTGCGCACATGTTTCCACTGCAGGACTCATGCATGTGTGCATGCACACACATCCACACCTGTTCACTGATACATGCACACCTATGTGTGTATCCACAGAACACGCATCTCAAGCATATCCATATGCCTGTCCACACGTGTGTACATACACACGAGTGCACATGTAAATCCACGCAGCATTGTGTTTAACAGTGGGAGAGGATAAAGAGCCTCGGCGTCCACAGATACGGACTTGGCTAGTCACATTCAGATTATTGGTGGTAACAAATGCCACCTGGTCCTGGGCCCAGTGACGGGTGGGAAGCCTGCTTTACCACCAAGCAATTACTGAGGCTGGGCCAGTGCCAAAGCCACTGTGGGACTGTTTTTCTCTGTATAAGATGAGGGCGCTAACAGAACCTTCTCGGAAGTTACCAGGGAGTCCAAGCAAGTTATCAATATTAGTCACTGGGAGCAATACCGAGTCAGGAATATTGGCTCAAATGTGGAGGAGACTGACCGGTAAGGGGCTGATTGGTTCTTGAAGGAGGTAGTAGGAAATTGTGGTGTAAAAAGATCTATATGGCAAGCTCAAGGAGTAAGACTGTTGGGACAGAGTAGACTTGAGGAACAGGGAGGAGATAAATCCTTAGAGGTGTACCTCAGGAAACTATCCCCTGGCCCCTGACCTGTGGCCCCTATAAGACCTCTCTGCTTTCCGACGAGCATGAGGTACACATTCTGCCACACGTCTAGCACCACCACAGGGTCCCCTCCTGGACTCAGGCCATCAACAATGCACTGGACTCTGAAGGAGGAGACAGAACAAAGCCTTCCTCACTTGAGCTGAGTCACATCTCCATTGCATGTAGAGCCCACACCCCATTTGTTCACGAGTGAGCACCTGGCCTGCACACCCTCCTGGCTGTCGTCAGTATCACTGTTATGGGTACAGCATGGCTCTTTAGTGTGTATGCTGGCTGTGGGGTTGTCAGTTCAACATACACGGGGACTCCTCACACTCCTCCTTCTGCTTCGGGTATATCTATGAAGCAGCAAGACCCTCAGCATGATATGCATTCTTAAAAAATAGTATCTCATGCAGCCCAGGGTGTTCTTGAACTTATTATTAAAGGTTCAAGGTTTACCTTCAACTCCTGGGCCTCCTGCCTCTGCCTCCGGATTTGTAACTTGGGGTTACAGGTGTGGTGGTACAGGTGTTCGAAGATGGAAAGCTCAGGCACATATCCATTGCACCTGTCCCACCTGTCCCACCTGTCCCACCTGTCCCACCTGTCCCATCGCCACACCTGTACTCTGCAGACGTTTCTGAATCTTGTCTGAGGCCAGCCTCCTGGGGAAGCAGCTGAGATAAGGTGTGCTTGGGCAGGAGAAGTCGTTGCCTCTGGAGTAAGAGCAGACAGGATTGGATCAACATACACGTAAGGAACAAACCTCCATGACACTTGGAAGACACTTCTCTTTGGTCTGCAGAATGTTCTCTGCAGGGAGAGCATTAAGCCGGGCGGTATCCAGCGCTTGGAAGGTCTCATGTTTGGACAACTCGCCACGACCACAGGGAGTTATGCTGGTGACTTCAAAGAGACAGCAGGGACACCCCCTCCCCCCCTGCTACGATGCTGGAGGTGGGGAGTGTTCTTCAGGCCCAGCTCAGCCAGGTGCAAATAAAGTGAAATAAAGTAAAATCCTGCCTATGTAAAATCGACTCCTTCTCTATCTCCCCTTTTCAAAGAGAGATGTTGGCTTGAGCGTCCACGTCTTCAAACCTAACTTTTACTTTCTTTTGGACCTTCCATGAGCATGTGGTATCCATGTGATACCCAAGTGGAAGGGCAGCCAGAAAACAGGACCCTGGGGCCGTAAGTAGACAGTCCCGTAAGCATCTACTCTTTAGGAGAGAGAAGGGCTCACAGAGGATGGGGAGGACTCCATGCGGCCTCTCCATAAGCCAGCCCGGAGTGCCAGAAAGCAGAGTAGGCAGGCAATGCTTCAGTGGGGTGCAGCGGGTACTGGGCTCTGGGATCCCCAAATGACTCAGCCTTCACTCTCTCCCTGTCACTGTTGCCCAAGGCATGTTGGGTGCAACCTGGGTTTTGCCCTGGGCTGTCAGCACCAGGCTGCCATTCTCTGCAGCTGGAAGGGAGGGGCCTGAGGCCCTGTAAAAGAGCTTAAAGGATGCTGCTGTCTGGGAGCTCAGCAGAGGTGGTGGCAGAGAAGGTGAGAGTCAAGGTGAGATGTGTGCTCACAGGTGCGCATGCTCTAACAGACCACAGACGGTTTCCCTCGCCTGTGGCTGCCCCTTCGTCTGGTATCTTATGAGTCAGTAAGTGGCTGTCTGAACAGTGCCAAGTAACAAGGGTCTACCAGCCTCAGTGACAAAGGACACTAAACACTCAGCTCAAAAAACCTCCGGGGTAGGGCTTCCTTGTGCAGCCATGGTCCCCTGCAGGTCAGGGGACCTGGCCCTGTGTAGCTGCGGTACCTATGTGTGTGGGAGTAGCTGTGTGTGTGGGAGTAGCTGTGTGTGTGGGAGTAGCTGTGTGGGGGGAGTAGCTGTGCCTGTGTGTGGTGGAGGTGAGGCTGCTGGTGATTCTCTGGATACTCTCATGACTTATGGTAGGCTCCAGCAGGCCAGCTGGGGATGTCCCCTCTCCCGAGGAGAGTGTGGAAACAGTTGAGGTCGGCTGAGACCTGAGCTCAGGACCTATATCTATTGCTCTCATGGCCTTCTAGTGATTAAAGCTGACCCAGGTCTAGGGTGGGGCTAGCCCAAGCCTCTTCAGAAAGCAGAATGTGAAAGTTGCAGGCAGGCATGTTTCAGTTTGTGTGTGTGTGTGTGTGTGTGTGTGTGTGTGTTGTTGCTGTTGTTGCTGTCCTTAGCTATTAGGAAGGCAGCAGAGAGATAAAAGGATGGCAGGAACTGGACACTACAGCATCCCCTACTGTTTACTTGGTGCCAAGCAGCCATTAGGACATGGTGCTGACATGGGGGATGTACCAGGTGGACAGTGGGACACAGAGCTAAGAAGCCCCAAGGCAGCCCCATCTCAGCTATAGCTCTGAGAATGAGTGGGAGGAATCCAGAGGAAGTCTGGCATGGGGATTAGCAGAAGATCTGAGGGTGACAGGCTAGAGGGAGACCAAGATGGAGACAAAACTGGATGTGGAAACCGAGGAAGGACAGGACTCTGTGGAGGCCAAGGCCAGGTCAGGCACAGCATTAAAGGGCTCACAGAGGACAAGATGGCATGCTGAAGATGGGAGGGAATCATGGAAGACTTTAAGCGTAAGAAGGATGCAACCTGCTGGGGAGGTGGCTCAGTGAACAAGGGCTTGCCTTGTAAGCCTGGGGACCTGAGTTCGAATCCTAGGACCCATGTGGAAGAAGTCGAACATGGTAGTGAAAAGGTAGATGGTGGCTGAGGAACCCAAAGAGTGTCTGTTGGTCTCCACATGGGTGTGCACAGACAGACAGACAGACAGACACAGAGAGACACTGACACACACATAAAGACATGCACAGACACATAGACAGACACACATACTAGCACACACAGGTACAAACAGACACACACACACTAACACAGAGACACACACATAGGAACACACACAGACACACAGATACAGACAGACAGTCACACAGACAGACACATACACACAATAATAGACACACTAACACACATAGACACATACTAACACACACACACACAAATACACACAGACATACACAGAGACCCACACATTAACAGACACACAATCACACACAGAGAGACACAGACACACAGACAGACACACATACTAGAACACACAGACACTGACAGGCACACACACACACACACACACACACAGATACAGACAGACAGATACACAGACAGACACTTATACACACTAATAGACACACAGACACACACACTAATACACAGATATATACACACACTAACACACATAGACACATACTAACATAGACACACACAAACACACACACACACTAACACACAGACAGACACACAAGAGACCCATACATTAACAGACATACAGACAGACACACTAACAGACACACAGACACTCACAGACACACCATTGCTATTGCATGCAGATGCTATGCGTACAGGTAATGACCCAGACTCTGAGTACTCAGGATGAGGGAAGAAGGATATGGCTTTGCTAGTAAGGAGCTAAGATGGCTGGGCTGGGAGATAGTTGAATACAAGACACAAAGCGCTGTAGTGAACTCTGTCCCATTGACCTTGGGATGCAGGAGGATAATTGTCCCATCTTGCAGGTTAGGAAACAGGCTTGGAGAGGTTAAATGTCTCCTTTGTGGGCACACAGCCAGTGAATACCATATCTCAGCAGCAGACCCAAACTGACTACAAGGCCTAGATCCTGATTGAGTCCTCTTGATACCTTCCCTGTCTGGTCCTTGAATGGATGGAGGTGCTTTATTTTTTTTTTTTCAAGACAGGGTGTCCCAAGCCGGGCATGGTGGTGCATGCCTTTAATCCCAGCACTTGGGAGGCAGAGGCAAGCAGATTTCTGAGTTCAAGGCCAGCCTGGTCTACAATCTGCCTGCCTCTGCCTCCCAAGTGCTGGGTTTAAAGGCATGCGCCACCACACCCAGCTGGAGGTGCCTTTAAATGAGACAAAAATCAAGAAAGAGGAGGTTGGGCTTGAGGCAATTCAGCTTGGTGGGCTTGCCAGTGAGCGAGGAGGCCACCACATGATGCAGGGTCTCCGAGGACAGTGAGGGGTCAGCAATGGTTTGTAGGGGAAGATGTATCAGTCAGCTGTTGCCATGATGCTGTGTAACAAACAGCCTACAGGCTAAAGTCAATCATTGTCTCCCCAGGAATGCAGCCTGGCTGGACCTAACCTAGTTTAGCGGGCTTGGCTGGGTTTAGCCCCAACTATAGGAGGAAGAGTGGATTTGCTTCGTGTATGTATGACCTCTTCTTGGAGCCACTGAGATGTTTCCAGAGTAGTACTCCAGAGGCTGTGGACTGAGCAAAGGATACAACCAAGGAATGCCGTCCATGGTCTGTTCTTTTCTTCTTCTGTTCTCTATTACCTAGAGTCAGCCTGTGGCTGAAGTCCACATCACTGGGGTGAGGAAGCAGACTTCACCTCTCTCTATATAAAAGACTGTGGAGTAATACAACTGAGAGCTCAGAAGAGGAAAGGACAACTGGTCTACCACCACAGTGGCTGGCCATTGCCATTCAGAATGAAGTTGTGGCTGGAGACATCTCGCCCCTCCCATACATCTGTCTGGATGTACTTTGGGGGTATCATGACTGGGAACAGGTAGAGAAAAGATGGGGTGCTGCTACCCGTCCCAGTGCCCAGAACAACCCCCACAACAAGGAATGCTCCAATGAACTGTTGGGGGAGAAATACTTCCATGAAGTCTCACGCCCATAGTTCTTGTTGAGTGTGGTCTGAATGGGGCATCACGAAGAAGACAGCACTTTCTCCCTCCTCTTACCACCCTTCCTGCTGAGACTGTAGCTACACGTCTCGAACGGGTGTCATTCCTGTCTGCCACACACCTGGACCCGAGATAAGACTGCTCCGTGGTTTGCTCCCGGGGCTTGGCTTGGTGTACAAAAAGGCAAACACCCAGAGTCTATGTTCTGGGACATTGCTGGCTAGACAGTGGGGTGGCTGGGGAGGAGACTCTTCCAGTGACAAGAAGAAGGGCCAGGAGACTCAGCGAGGAATACGGTTGCCATCAAAGTGCAGCGGAGGCTGGCATGGAGCAGCATGACTGAAGCCTACAGGAGGCCGCCTAGGTGGCTGCTGAGGGCAGGCACCCTGACTATGGACAAGACATCATGGTTCTGGCTGGTGAGGAAAAGTCCCAGGTTCAAGTTTGCTTGCTGGGGGCTCTGATGGGACACAAGTGCCATCTTAGAGTCAAATCTCTTCTTTGTCTCTCTGCCTGTTCTCACTCCTGGGTCCCTGGTCATCCCGGGTCCCTGGTCATCTTCTCTATCTTCTCTTATCTCAGAAGCTCCCTGTGGACACAGCTCATTCAAAACCAATGTGTGAGTTTCTTATGCCCAAACCAACATGGTGGTTAATGGTCTCCAGTTCTATCCCCTCATATAAAAGCCGGATGCACCCCAGACCACCTAGTGAAGCTCCTGAGCAGAAGCCTTACAATGTTATGTGGACACTCCGCAGAGCCCTAGAACTTTCCACAGTGGTGGTGCCTGCTCACTCTCTTCCCTGCATCTCTCCCCACCTCATGACATTTCCAAGCACCCACCCTCCTCTATCTGTACCTCCTATCTCTCCTCCCCCTTCAGCCCTTCCTAGGAAGCTGCAGAGCTTGCAGCCTGGTATAGAAGTAACAAAAGAGAAGGAAGTGGCCGCCCACTGCTTCCCAGCCTGAGTCACTGCTGAGCAAGCTACTTCTCTAGCTAGTCAGGAGCCCCTGCCTCCACAAGAGGCTCCTGAGCCCAGCCCTGTGTGCATTAGTGCAGAATAGAACAATCTTTGGGAGAAAGAAACTGCCAATCTGTCCTAATAAGCCCTTGGGCTTTCCCCGGGGTTTCTGGGGCACACAGTCACTGTGATAGGTTGCCTATCCCAGCCCTTGACTTTTTCAGACAGGGTCAAAGGCTGGTCTTGAACCTGTGATCTTGTCTCAGTCTTCTGAGTACTATGGTCCCCCCCCCCCCGCTGCTTTCATTTTTTTTCTTTCTTACTCTGGGGTTCCCCTTGTCCCTGTTATAAAGACCCCACAAGGAAACAGAGAGAGCTGCCAATCTCAACATATCTGACAAGATCCTTAACTTAATCCCATCTGTGGAGTCCCCTTTGCCAGGCTGTCACACTTATAAGATCTGAAGGTTGGGGCAAGGACTTTGGAGGCCATTGCTGGCCTCCCCCAGTAAGTTGCGTCTGCTGAACCCTAACCACTCCCAGGTTCCACGCCCAGGTTCCACACTCAGCACGCCTGCTCCCTGACTCATCGTGCTCCTCTTCTGGAGCCCTGCAAGGTGGAGGAGGACATTATTTCCCACACTTAGACACAAGGTGGTGGTGGCTTCTCAGACAGTCGATGACTAATTGAAGACAGTGGCAGAGCTGGGATTTGAACCAAGAACTTTGGGATATCAAAGCAGAGGAGATTTTAAAACTGTTAAGTTGCATAGCCGTCCTCGATGTAACACTGTCCCCAAGTAAAAGCTGCTCCAGGATGGGGAGGATGCCCTGTCAGTAATATGTCTGCTGCTCAAGCATAAAGAATGGAGAGTTCAGATCCCCAGCACCTACAAATAGGACTGGTGGAATCCCAGTGTTGAGGAGGAGGAGGAGGAGGAGGAGGAGGAGGAGGTAGGAGGATAGGAGGGTCCCGGGGTTTGCTGACCAGTCAGTTTTGGGAAATAGGAAGGCCCCAGGTTCAGTGAGAGACCCTGTGCCATAAAAATAGGATAGAGTGGCTGAGAAGATGCATCTGTAGGTAAAGGACTTCCTATGCAAGAATGAGGACCAGATCAAAGGTTCCCCAGCACCCATGTAAATGCCACATGGGCATGGCGGCTGGTTCATACTCCCAGCACTCAAGAGGCAGAGACAGGATGCCCAGAGCAAGCTGGCTACCTATACCAAATCCATGGTCCCTGTCCCTGGGTTCTAAGGAGACTCTACCACATGCACGCACACATAGGCATGTTCACTCACCCACAATAACACATACATACAAATGCATGCAGATATGGAGACACACAAAGCTCCTAAAAACAGGATTCTACATTAAGACATTTGGGGTATTGACTGTCCTCTTCTTCCCTTCAGAAAGGAAACATGCAGGCATGCAGGCATGCAGGCATCTGGGCATCCAGGCACCCAGGAACCCAGGCACCAAGGCATCCAAAACTGCCATGGTCACACAAGTACAGAAGTCAGCAGGAGAACTCCAAGTGGCCCACTTTGTACCCCAAGCCATGCCTCAGCTCCCATGAATCCTCCAGGCAAAGGCAAGAGAGAAAACAAGAGACAAGATTCCACCCTGGGCCACTGTCTGTCCCTTAAGGGCTAGCCTCAACTAAGTGGTCACTCTCAGGGCTGAAGACACCCTGCTCTTCATAGAGTCTGGCCTTCTCCACCTGTCCCCATCTCTGAATTAATTATGGGGTTGATTTATTGACTTTTATAAACACTGATTAATGTACAAATTAACCATGTGGCTCATTGGCCATTTAAAAAAGTCCCAGCCATGGGCTGAGGGTGCGCTCTGTACTGAGCAGGGAGTTAGAAGGAAGCAGGATATGGGGAAACTGCAGCCCCATGACCCTATGGGGAGTGGAAGGCCATCTCAGCTGCCCACCCCTGCTTTGGAATTGTCCTCAACTTAACCTTTCAGAGGGTCTTGCTGAGGCCCCAGCCTTCTCCCCATCTTCCCTGGCAGAGCGGGATGGTTTGGGACTTAGGAATGACATTCTTTGTGGTGTTCCCTCAGCTTTAAAAACAATCCAACAAACAAACAAACAAACAAACAACTCAAAGATGTCCAAATAAGTCAGACAGGCCCACTCCCGGCTGGCTTTGGGAGGTACCACCTGGAAAGACTAGAGACTGTCTGGTGTGTGGAGTAGTTGTCCCTCTGTGTCTACAACAAGGTAGAAGAGGGTCGTGAGGGCACTGTCATCACAATGGAGCTGGGGACAGGGATAGCACTGTCCCTCAAGATCAGGGAGGGGCGGAGGATGGGGATGGTGGGTAGGTCCGTGAGCCGAGGCTTGCCATTCTTAGCCATGTCTTTTCGGTGAGTATCAGCAGGATGGAAGGATGAGGGTGCTCTCATAGGGAGTGGCACAGGGTCCCATGCAGTGCTGTGTGACACGGTGGAGGGTCATTCTCCAAGTGTGGAGTGCAATGGTGCTGTCAGGAGCATCTGGGCAGGGGGCAACTCAGGCTGAGAGGGATAGAGATACACCCTGAAGCTTCTCAAGGAATGGGAAAACATTCTACCACCACAGGACCAGGTTCAAAAGCGCAAAGGCTGTGGTCATGGGGCCTTGGCTCATGCTGATTCCTAGGGATGGTAGAGCGGTCACAGGGCAGAATGCCCCCCCCCAAGCCTAGACTTTCTTTGCTTTGTTTCCCTCAGCTCCCAGGCCCAGCCCTCGGGATTCCATGGCCTCCTGACTTCAACTCCAACCTTCCTGTGTCTGTCTTTCACTCTGGGATTGTTCCTTTGTATTGTCCCAGCCTATCAGTCTGTCTCTCATAGCAGCAGTCAGGATACATTGGAGCTTCCTGAGTCCAGGAAGAATCAAGTCTTCTGTGAGATGCCAGCCCCAGGGAGGACGGAGGCGTTCCTGAGCCTTGCTCTGGAGTCTGATCCAAGCACTGGCCTTGAGCAACCTGCCAAGCTGCCAGCGTCTTTTGTCCTTTGTGGAATGATCGTGATGATCACAGTGGTGGCCTTGAGGGGTGGCTGTGAGGATGGGCTAACTCTCACACTGTGAGCTCACCTCAGGATGTGGCTGACATGATGCTCTCACACTGACATTAGGGATTCCACAGGTGAGGGCTTCCCATCAGCCCGAGGCAGGGTCCTTTCTCTCAGGCCTCCATCTCTGATGCAGTTGGCCTTACCCAAGCATGGGCCTATGTGCTTCAAGCTTCACACCTCAGGCAAATAGAGACACACACACCAGGGTCAGGGGGGCCCCACTGAGACCACTGGTGAGGGGGATCTGCTTCTGAGAGACAGGTTGGAAGCAGCAGAGGGAGGTTACTGGCCCAAGACTCTGGCAGCTCCTTCAGACTCAATTGCCACCCCTTCCCAAGGACAGTATTGTTGGGGTCTCCCACCTCCACTAATCACTCTCCCTCTAAACATTATATTGCGCCCCCTACAGGCGCACAGAATTGCTACGGAGAAAACCTCCCCAGATCTCCACCCTTGGACCCACCTACGTCGTCTCCGCCCATTATCGCTCAGACCGCCCACTATCGCTCAGAAATGCCTACCAGATACTCATCTCCGCCTAGATCCTTGGACCACCGTGGCAGCTTAAAAGGGACTCAAGGGCAGGCTGGGAATTTTTCCTTGTACTTAAGCAAGTCCGATTATTAAAACACGAGAGCAGTGCTGTGATCAGCAAATTGACAGGGCATCATTCATTTTCCTTTCGCATCCTATTCTCTTTCAGGATGTTCAAGCTCTTCAGTACGAACCCAGTCCAAGGTGTTTCTGTGCACGCGGGAACGCACACAGTATGTCTTGATACCAGGCCATACAACGTATCTCCAGGCCTCCATCCCTTTCCACTCTTTTCATGTGGATGGGCAGAGGGGCAGTTGCTAAGCTCCTGGGGCAGAGATGGACCAACATCATGACCACTGTTTTAGTCAGGATTTCTCTTCCTGCAGAAACACCATGCCCAAGAAGCAAGTTGTGGAGGAAAGGGTTTATCCAGCTTACACTTCCATACTGCTGTTCATCACCAAAGGAAGTCAGGACTGGAACTCACACAGGGCAGGAACCTGGATGTAGGAGCTGATACAGAGGCTATGGAGGAATATCACTTACTGGCTTGCTTCCCCTGGTTTGCTCGGCTTGCTTTCTTATAAAACCCAGGACTCACCCACAATGGGCTGGGCCCTCCTCCCCACTTGAACACTAATTGAGAAAATGCCTAACAGCTGGATCTCATGGAGGCAGTTCCTCAAGGGAGGCTCCTTTCTCTGTGATAACTCCAGCTTGTGTCAAGTTGACACACAAAAGCAGTCAGTACAACCATGATCTAATATTTTCTTAATACTCAGCAGAGGGCCCCTTCTACTCTGCTGAAGGAATAAACCAGAACAAACCTCTTATGTGAGGCAGAGTACATATGGGGAAACTGAGACACAGAGAGGCAAAGAACTCCTTGAGATCATGGAGCAAATTGACAAGCCGCGATCTTTTTTGCCATTTTTGTTTTGAGAAAAGGTTTCACTATGTATCTCTTACTAGATTCTGACCTAGAATTTACTAGGTAGACTAAGTTGGCCTTGAACTCATAAAGATCCACCCCCCTCGGCCTTGGGAGTTCTAAGATTAAAGGTGTGCACCACCACACCAGGTTAAAGCAATATTTTTGCACCTACCAAGAGTTACTTTCCTAGTTTAATTTGATTAATCAAATTTAGTTTTCCTCTTCTGTGTTCAAAGATGTCCCAGCCATTATGAGAGAAAAAAATTAAAGTCATGTACCCAGGAGATGTGACCAGGCAGAATTGGGAAGGCTGGATGCAGATCTAAGGCTGATGGCCAATTGGGCCAAAGGTCAGTCACTCAGGATGCAAGGGAGAGAGGGAAGCTTGGCCATCCTGTGAATGCAGCAGCATAAAGAGCCCCAAGCTCCTTGATACATCTGTGCTAGGTTCTGAGGAGAAACACAGGCTACAGGTGTCTGCAGGACCCTGAATGGAGGACTGACAACAGTCACCTCAGGAGACAAGTTCCCAGCATGACCTACGGAGGACACAGACGAATGGAGAAACAAAAACAAAGAAAAGGCCAGTGTTGACCTGGGCAGCGCCTGGGTTTTCGAAAGATGGAGGAGCAATCCAGAGAGATGGAAGGAAATAGGAGAGCAAAATCACACCTGTGAGCTCTGAGAGAACAGGGAATGGAGAGGGGTCAGCAGGGTTCTGGGGCCAAGCAGCTGTTCAAAAGTCCAAGGTGCTGAGCAGTGTTGAGGAGTGTTTGTGTGTGTGTGTGTGTGTGTGTGTGTGTGTGTGTGTGTGTGTGTGTGTGTGTATGTGAGGGAGTGGTCCAACAGCTATTCAAGGCACTGAACACTGCTCTAGTTGTTCAGTGGCTGTCCACAGTGCTGAAGAGTGCTCTGGCGGGTAGACCAGCTGTCCGAAGTGCTGATGGATGTCCTGCAGTTGCAGCAGCTGTCCAAGGTGCTGATCCACAGCTGTGACCAGACTCCACTGAAGCTAGAAAACTAGGGGGTGGATTGTATCTGTGTCTCCATGGATCATGCACCATGATTACCACTTTTGGTTACAGAGGAGGTATAAATGCACCTCAAAAAGGCTTACTCACCTCTTGCTACTCCTTAAATCTGGATTCAAAGGTGAGCTGGGAGGCCCCAGAGCCAGGATGTTAACATGCACTACCATACTTGATATTAAGGGAGGGATACAAGGAGAAGATCCCCAAGACAATAATAGTCTCTTGAATTTATTCTGAAGGGTCCCCAGGGAAAGAGAGAAGCAGAAGGAGTCACAAGAAACATCGTGGGGACACATTTGCAAGGGCAACCAGGTCTCCCAGCATTGGGAAAGTAGGTAAGAGGGCAGCACAGGTCTACAGCTCTCTTGATTGTGGATGACAGTCTCTGTGAGGATGCCCTCCATCTTCTCCATATGCAGGAGACTACTTGTAAGGAATAGGGCCACCAGAGAAAACCCAGCATTCTGACAGGCAGAACCTGTGGGCTCACAGAAACAGTGACTGACTGAGGGCACATCTTACTATCAGCTGTCTCAACTGAACTGCACTGTGTCCAAGCACAGGGAAAGTAATGTTGCTAGAATGTTCTACAGGAAGGAAAAGCAACCTGAACCAGAGAGAATTTAGGACACCACCCCCTCCCCCAAGGCCAAGTCGGGGACTTTGCTTTCATATTGTGTTACTTGCTTCCCCTACCAAAGGATAAGGTACAGAAAATTTCACCACAAATATATGCCCACAATGAGGGACGCTTCAGATATACCCAAGCCACCAGTTATTATGTCAGCCCTGGTAGGGGGAGGGGAATGGCATTTTTAGCGGAACAAAGGCTCAGCATTGGGATTTTCTCAGAGCCACACAGATCCTTGTTATGGGGTCTGGATAAGAACCATGAACCAGACCAGCTGCTGCACCCTTTATACATTGGGCCCTGACTATAGGGAAACTGAGGCCCAGGAGTAAAGCCAACAACCCCCAACTTCACTCCGAGTGAATGTCAGCTACCTAAATAGCTCCGGTTATTTGGTTAAATTAATCCTCCGAGGAGCTGTGTAAATATAGTCAAGAAGGCGAGCACACAGGGATGCATATATATTTAACATGTATGCAGGCTGCGTTGCACCAATAAACAACTGAAGGCAAGCAGAGAGAAGATAAAAATACCAAACAGATCATGGGGCGGGAGGATAGCTGTGTGCTGAGGTGCCATCAGAGGGTGCCGTTGGCGTAGGAGTGTGTGAGGTCTCTCCTTCAGAATGGTATGACTGAAGGGACAAGCATCTTGAGCTTGAAGGATCTGTAGAGGCACACGGTGGAGAAAAGACATTGATTCTTCTGGGAGGGGCTCCACGGCTAGGCACATGCTTGCCCCTCGACTGCTAAGCCCGACCTCCACCAGGCCTTGGGGGAACCACACCAGGCTCACAGCACACATGTGCTTGTTTATAAATTGGTGACAACCATACTCCATGCCATGGTTCCATGATGTGGAAGGCACGCGTCACCTTGCCACATCAACTCTGGAGCCATTGACAGGCAGTGCCCTATGTCACTTGGAATTTTTGCAAGAACCTCGAGGGGATGTTGCTATTTTGATCCTCATTTGCAAGCAAAGCATTTCTGGTGCTCACAGAGAGGTGACATAATTTTTCTAAAGGCCACACAGCTAGTGGTGGGGGTTGGGTTATACCCAGCCTTACCTCAGCCATCATTCCCATGTGTTTGTGCATGTGTGTATATGTGCATATGTGTATGTGTATGTGTGTGTGGGGGGGTGTATGGCTTCCTGTTTCCTCTTCCCAAGGGCCAGCATTACAGACATGTGCTTACAATCCTACTTAACTTTAACATGGGTTCTGTGGATTAACAGGCCATTCCGCTAGGAGGCAAGTGCTCTACTGACAAAGCTATCTCCTTATGACTGGAAACCAGGTCTTAATAAAAATAATCAGGTTAAAATGTCATTGAACTAAGTCGCAGTCTCAGTTTGTCCAGTGTCTTTAGTAAAATGGGACAGTCAGATACACAGAAGGTGGCCTCTACTCCCACCCCCGAGTGAATACCAGGCAAAGGTGAGAGCAGACATCAGGAGACCAACAGAGTCAGACACTGCACCAAGCTACCACAAGGAGAGAGGCTGCAGCAGGTTCATGGTCTCAGCTGGAGCTAGTCTTATCAATGGCTCAATACCTCCCTCTCAAGTGTCTGCCTCCAGAGAGGTGAAGCAGCCTGTTTCAGCTTTTAGCTCCATAATGGTGCTTTGGCTGGGTTGCTGTAGACTATATCTTCAGAGAGGGTCAGGCTGAGAAAAGCCCGTGGTGCCTGCTGAATCCTAAACCCTCAGACCTCCAGGCAGAGGGCGCTGCCCCTGGATGAGAGGCCAGTTGCATCTCATATGATCTGTTGCCTTGGCAGCTTCCAGGATGGAAATGGACAAAGAGGGATGGGGCTGGGTGAGCAGAGACCAGGCGCCTCACTGTCTGTGGATGATGTTGCCATGGTAACATTGTGATCTAAGAGGGAGCCAGAAAAAGCTGAGATATGGAAGAATTTGGGGAGGACCAGGATGGGTGTGCAAGGGGTGAGATGAGGAAGGCCAAGGCTTATAGAGTTTACTGTGAGCTGGACAGCATGCTGGCCACATGTGGTCCTCTGCATTTCCAGATTAAAACATTTAAGAGTCAAGAGGGGCCCAGAGTCCACATCTGTAATCTCAGCACTTGAGAGGGGCTGAGTCAGGAGGGTCACTGTGAGTCCACCAGTGTGGGCTATATAGAGAGTTAGAGGCCAGCTTGAGCTACACTGTCTCAAAAACAACAAAAAGTAAATAAAAATAAAACCCCCACAGGATCCCTTTGGGTGTGGTGTCTTTACCTGTCATTTACAAGTGTGGAGACTGAGGCCCAGCAGAGGAGCTTAGAGGTGGCCACACAACTGGAAGAGAAGAGGCCAATGCTAGATAATTCTCTACCTCCACATCCCCTGTCCTTTCTGCTTCACCAGGCTCCTCTGGTACCCACAGGGTGGTTACCTTCAAGGCCTTGGAAGATACATTGAGTCCCCAGCCTGACTTGAGCGGGAGGAGAAAGCAAACTCAGGAATAGCAATCCTTGTCAGTGTTTGAAAACCACTTGTTTGTATTTTAAAACAATATGTGGCCGTTTAGTCACACCGGGTCTCACGTAGCCCAGACCAGCCTCGCCTTTCCACGTACCGAAGGAAAGTCTTTAGCTTCTTAACTTCTCGCCTACGTCTCTCATGTGTTCAGATTACAGGCAGGCACCATCCTGCTGGCTCCCTTTCATATCTCAGTAAATCTAAGAGTAAGTAACATGGAAGCACTCGGGCCCCCAGGGCCACCAGCCATGTGCTAAGCTACATCTGTTAGCCACTGAGTCAGACAGATGGAACCTAGCACCCAGCTTCCCAAGTTTAAGTCAGGATGTGCTGTAAGCACAAGAACAAGTTGTAGTCAAGGGGCAAAGGCATGGCTAGACCCATGTCTATCCTGCGGCAACCATAGCATCCAACAGGGGGCTATGTCCAAGTCCAGCACCTGCTGCTGTGAAGACAGAAATCAGCCCCAGGACTGCAGTGCCTATGGTCTCATCATACAATAGGGTAAGCTTGGACTCAGAAGCCCCGACCCCTGACCCCCGCTCTTGAGTCCTGTCAGCCTGGTTGTGAGATACCCAGGAGCTCAAGTGAGTCCCATAAGCTGAAGTCACCTTGTCAGCTATCAAAAGATACCCCAGGACAGCTCAGAAATGGGATTTCACTGAAGGGGATGAGCTCCCTGTCTATGGAGGCATTCAAGGAGAGCCGGAAGAGGTGTACCCTGTCAGCCATTTCTAATTGCATGCCCAAGCTCTGGGATGCTGCTACTCCCTGTTAACGATAGATTGCCTTCCCTAATAAGGACAGGTCTGGAGGCAGAAGCAGGACAAATCACAGTTTAAAAGTGTCCCCCAAGGGATGCTGGTCATCCCTTCCCTAACCTCCTGTTCCCCACCCCCGCACCCAGTCTGAAGGGAGACTCCCCCTTGGAGGAGCCTTTGGAACAGGAAGATAAGTGGATCTGCACGTGGTAAAGAACTGAGGAAGACCTTAATGAAATCACCGTGTAGTTAGGAAAACTGTCCCGTAATGAGCACGCGAGCTGCATTTGCTTAAACACTTATTTATTTATAGCATACTGTGGCCATTCGTTCTTGTAGGATTTAGGGCTGTGGGGGATCTCAGATGTGGGGAGGGGAGGAGAATAGGGCTGTGGAGTGAAGAGCCAAGCACAATAGGGAGCAATGGGGGAACGGCAGGGGCTCAGCACACGGGGAGTAGCCTATCCAGGAGCATTCCTGACTGACAGCCAGGCTGTTCCCAGGGCTTGTGGTAGTGGAGACATCTCAGGTGATGGAATAGCTGGGTTGGACCATTGCATCTGCAGCCCCTTTCCTCCCAGACCTCCAAGATGACTATTCTCAGTCTCCCTGGGCCTTCTCCCCTCCTCCCACCTCCCCATGACCACCACCACACACTCACAGGAAAGGGGAACTGGCTGAAGTCGATATTTCTACAGAGAAGAATCTACCCCTATTGGCTTTTGGCTGTCAGGCCAATTCCAGGTCCCAAGGCTGATTACTAAACCCACACATCAGAAGGTGTAACGGGAAGGCTCAGAAGATGACAGACAGATAAGAAGACAAAGCTTGGGGCTGTTTCTACCTCTGTCCCTGAAGGCTTCACTGAAGGCACCTTGGCCCCACCTTGTCTCCCTGCAAAATGGGGTCATAAACAATACTGAGCTGAGAATGTAGACTGAGAACTGTAGTGCTGTCTACGAACTGATTTTTAAAAAAACAACCTTTTTCTCCTCCACTCCTTGCATGCGTGTGCATGCATGTGTGCGTGTGTATGCATATGTGTGTGCATGTGTGTATGTATATGTATGTTCACACATATGCATACATGTGCATACATGTTTATGTGTATACACAGGGGTCCACGAATGTGAATACAGAGTCCCGAGGTTGACATCGGGTGTCTTCCTCGACTGCTCTCTACTTTATGATCTGAGACAGGGACCCTCCCTGAGCTTGAAGCTCACCAGTTCAGCTAGCCTGGCTGGTCAGTGGGATCTGATGATCCACCCCTCTCCCCAGCACACACCCTGGAGTTACAGGCACCGCCCTTCACTCTCACCTGGCTTTTCCATGGGCTGCTGGAGATTCTGGTCCTCATGCTTGCCTGGCAAGCTCTTTACCCACTGAGCCACCTCCTCAGATTCACAGATCGGGCTTGAGTTCCTCAAGATGGGAGGAGGGGCAAGGTGGGTGTCAGGACAATCTTCCTGTTGTTCACAGAAAATGAATGTCATCTCCTGCTCAAGGGCTCAATGGGAATGCCCTTACACCCTGCTCTTTGTGATACCAAGAGGCTGACAGGAGATCATATGCTCGAGTGGCCTGTGCCTCCTCCTCTTTCTCCTGGCCTTCCTCTTGTCTTTAGAATGCTATACAAATGTCCTTTCACATGACAGAGGTGAAAATGGCCCCCATTTTTATAGCGGTTGTCATATCATAGTATTCTGACATCTGGTAGAGCACATGGCACTCAGGAAATGCCAGGGTGTTTGTATGAATGAATGAGCTAATGAATGAGTGAACTAGTGAATGAATGAGCTAGTGAATGAGTGAACTAGTGAATGAATGAGCTAATGAATGAATGAGCTAATGAATGAATGAGCTAATGAATGAATGTGAGGGGGACATACTGGTCCCCCACAGTGGAACCCAGGAAATAAGCAGAGGGAACCCAAGGATTTTTAGTCTCTTGGGCCTGGAGGGACATGCCTGCACCAGTGTCTACACCTCTCTGTTTTCTTAAGGGTGAATTACGTGTATTTTTTTTTTTTTTTTTACTGGTGATGTTTTTGACAAGGCTCACGAAGCCCGGGTTGTCCTTGAGCTTTCTATGTCGTGAAGACTGGCCTTGAACACCTGATCCTTCTGCCTCCATCTCCCAAGGGCTAGGATCACAGGAACCTGGCTCAGATCTCTATGCCTGGATCGCCTCTCACACTTTCCCCTTCTGGAAAATGGGATGATAATTAGCAAGTGTCTTATGGTTTCCATCATGGCGACCACTGAGTGATTCTGATAGGCATCGGGCACTGTGTGTCTCCTTTGTTTCCGGACAGAAAATAGTCCCGACTTCTCCTTTGACACTTTCTCATGGGGCAAGGCTACTGCTGCCAGCTGGCTGGAAGGCAGAAGCCCCATTCTCGGGTCCAAATGCTCTTGTCCCTGCAGAGCAGAACAAATCCCCCGAGGGTATTGATTGAAGCTATTATGGATGCTCAGAGACAACATGCCGGCTGGGGATAGGAGTCGCTGCCCCCGACTATTTCCACGTGGTAATAATGGCAAGCCTTCGCTTTATGAAGTAGAATTTGTTATGGCCGATGAGCCGTAAAAATTGCAGGGTGGGGAGAAAAAGAAGAAAAAAAACCCCATAAATAAATTTGTAATTTTAACAGGGATTACCATGTAATTGAGAGGGGGCGGCAGAGGCAAAGGCCAGTTCAGCCCTCGCGCTCTTGGCTTTGAGGCAGAGCCGAGGCATCGAAACAGAACCACTCTTAGAAGAGTCTGGAAGGAAAAGTTAATGGGCACAGGGCCCTGGGAATAGACCCAAAGCTGAGGGAGGAACTCACTTGGCAACCTTTTGCTGAGAACCTACTATGTTTGACCTGAGAGGCAGGGCACAGCAGAGCCACACCACACTGACCATTAGCTGGTCCAATATGGCTCACTGATGGGTTTTCAGCAAGATAATGGACTGACCCATTTCTGCCTCAAAAATCATGTGCAGTGTGGACAGGAAGACAACTGAGTCAGGCAGGACGGGGAGGGGAGTAGAGAGGCCATTGTGGTGACTACAGCTTGAGCTACTGGTGATCTGAGGTTATGAAGGACCAGCGGACAGGGAGCGATGGGAAACAGTGGAGAGAAAGATGAAGGAAGCAGAGGGCAACCCATTGATCAGCCTAGAGGAGAGCATCAAATACTCCAAGGAGGGACAAAGATGGGTCTGGTTTCACAGCCACAATGGAGCTGTGGCAGCCAGCCACACTTTAAAATACAAATGTGAGCATGTACTGTGCACATGTCCTGTGTGCATGTGCCTGTGGAGGCCACTGGTTGGTGTTGGGTATTTTTATCAATAACTCTCCCTCCACCTTATTTTTTTTTGAGACAGGGTCACTCACAAGCCTGGAGCTCACAGATTACGCCAGAATGACTGGCCTGCTAGCCCCAGGGATCCATCTGTTTCCACCTCCTGATTGCTGAGATTATGAGCCCACTACTACACCTGGCATTCTATGTGGATGAAACTTTGTGCCTCATGAGTACTTAGCAAACACATCTTTGGATGAGTGCTTGACATCTTATAAGATCCACACAAAGACCCAGCAGCAGCAGCCCCAGTAGCAGCAACAGCAGCAGGAGCAGCAGCTTTTTGTCCTCTCAAAAGATCTCAAGACTTATGGTGAGGGGTAGTTGAAATTACCCAACCTCAGTTTCTCTTCTGCAAAATGGGAATAAAAGAGTCCCTCAGGGCTGTCATAGGGACTGACTGACAAGGGCCAGAGAACTTGCCTGGTGTACAACAGACCCTCCGCAAATGCTAGCATCGTTTACTGTGACACACAGAGGGACCTGATTTAGGACAGACAACACCACGTTCAAAGTAGCTTAGGGAGAAATCATGTTTAAGATGAGCCCAGGGTACCCCACAGAGAGAATGAGATGCTGGGATGCAGCTCTGAGTAGCCATGGAAACTCCTAGAGGAGATGGGACGCTAGCAGTTTCCAAAGGATGACTGGCTCCAAGGGAGTAGCTGACTATATCAAGGTGAGCCTCTGGGGTCTTCAGGAGGCAGATGCATGAGGCAAGAGGATGCTAGTCCAGTCCTAGAGGATGCTCTGACTTTCTGGCTGGACCATATATGCCATCCTTGGAGAATGGAATACTACACTGAAAGGCTCCAGGGCCCATGGGCTGCCTCAGATGGCCTCCCACCGGAAAACCTGAAGTTCATCCGGGAAAGGAGCGCTGGCTTCCTGGCCATTTGCTCTGGTGTGGAGTCTGCATTCATTGCTGCATTTTTTTCCATTTTTTGTTTACACTCCAGTTATAACATTTTGTTTTCCCCTCCTCTTGAAGCCCATGGTGCTTATAACGGAGCACCCCAATATACAAAGATTAATGAAAGCCGTAAGTCCCCAGCTTCCAACTCCAGGGTTGGGAGGAGGCAGATTCTATGAAATCCAGACCGTGCCAGCTCAGCTCCTCGGTCATGATCAATATGTTCCCCAAAGTGCCTTTTAAATTACTGTCAGAGGCAATGTGCCATATTTATGTATATACATGCTTAGAGGTGACACTCGGGAGAGATGCAGTTTCTATTATGAAACCGTAATGTGCATTTATCTTCAGAAATAACACACTGAAATGCTGGAGTGAGAAAAGTTGAAAAGCAATCTGTCTATAAATAAAGAGCACAGACATCCTGACATTTTAAGATGACACAGGGAGTGGCGGTGTGGCTGTCTCCTCTGGACAGACCACCCCAGAGATCATGTCCAAACTCCAGGAAGAAAGGGCTTGAAAGTCCAGAAGTCAGTCTCTCCTTGCACGCTCCAGGGAAACTTCTCTGAGATGGCGGTTGGGTAAGGGTGTGGTCAGCTCATGGTGATGTTTATGGCGATGCAGAACTGGAGGCCACAGATATGGGGGGGGGCATGCTCAGGATAAGGGATTGGTGACTGATTCTGGGTCACAACTACTCTCCCCTTCTCCAGAAGTAGGCAGACCATGCAATGAATGCAGAAGATGTCTTGAGCATCTTGCAGATCCTCGCACTTCAGCATGGCATGCCACGAGAGCCCCATAATATCCAGATTGTATCCTGAACCCCTAGCTGTAGAGGGGTCCTGTAATGTGGCCTTTCAGAGGGGGTCACTGTGATTTGAACTTTCAGACTCATAACCCTGGTAGCCTTTTTTCTTTCTTTCTTCCTTTTCAAGCCCTTCCCTTCCCCTGTTTGAGAAATGAATTCACTATGTATCCCAAGTGAGCTTCAACTCATGGCAATCTTAATCCTCCTGCCTCAGCTTCTGAGTGCTGGGATCACAGGCATGAGTCCTCACAGGTAGCCAGCCAGCCTCTTCTGCAGAGACAATGAGAAGAGTCAAGTGCTGAGCCGAAGCACCTGTGGTGGTGGGAGCTGGAGCATGGGGGTGGGGAGAGAGGCTGTCACTCCTGTTCGTGACCCAGAAGGAGGCTGGGTGGCAGGGCTGTTTGTGATGGCTTTCCTATGTCACTTCATATTTATTTGTTTATTTGTTCGTTGGTTCAATTGTTCATCTGCTCTGCAACCAGTCCAGATGTGAGGTGCCGGGGACGGATAGGACATCCTTCCTGCCCTGAGGTACTCCAGACAGACAAGTAATTGGCAATTACCAGGAAGAGAGGGCTGTTAAAGGTGCTGTGAGGCCAGACGGGAGGTGGGCACCCCAACTGCCTAGGGAATCAGGTGCAGCTTCCTGCAGGAACCATCTGGAGGACTGAACAAGAAAGCTGGGCGTGGTCTCCCAGGCACAGAAACCAACCAAGGTGAATGGAGTCCCAGGCATGCTGAAGGTTCTGGAACACAGGCAGGGCCTGAGAGGAGTCCTCAGCCTGGAGAACTGAGTTGGTGTGCACACCTCCCCCCCCCCATCTCAGTCAAGGTGTAGAGGGACTGTCCCTGTTTCTTAACCAGTTGAATGACCACACAAACACACACACACACACACACACACACACACACACACACACACACACAGTTCTGTGTCACGTGATGCTCACAAATGCCCCTCACACCAGGTTCTCACGGATCAGGAATGCAGTCCAGGTCTGTCTACCCCCCCCCCAGATCCTGTGGTGTATCCCCCTCCCTCCACCCCTACCCTGTGCAATGTGTTCAGCAAAAGAAGGGGCTTGGATTCATTCACCTATAGTTAACCACCTGTCCTGGATGAGGTGATCTGACTTCTTATAGCAAGCATAGGCAGTGGAGGCCGACACAAGCTCCAAACCAGAGCTGGGCGTGATCCTGGACTGACCTCATAGCCTGTGTTTAAGTCCAACAAGGTGGGTGGACAGATTCCTGCCCCAAGGACAGCTGGGAGTGATCACAAAGTGCCAAGCCCAGACAGGACAGAGGTGCTGAAGCAGTCATTACCCCAGTGTAGCCATGGTGAGATCCCTCCATTACTACAGTCACTGAGTGTAGAGGGCCCATGTCTCTCAGACTGGCTCAGCCACTCCTGGCTCTGAGCCTCTAACTCTGATGTCATCTTTCCTATATCTCCCTGAGTGGCTCCAGTAACCAGAACCACGCTGCTGGATCCTTGGGTGTAGGATGCCCATCCTCAGCCTTGCTGATCTCTCGGCCTCTCCGTGGTAGAGTTATGTGGAGCTGGTGAGCACTGCAGTCCACGGTCGGGAGGCTCCATGTGCAGGGGACACCCAGCAGCCCTCTGCATCACCAGCGGGTCACCTAATCCAGCCAGAGACCTATTGCTGTTGCTCTACAGCCCCATTTCACAGATAATGACATGGAGCCTCAGAAAACAAGTATGGTTGGTCCGTAGTCACCCAACGATAGAGCCCTATCCAGGTGTGGACAGAGGCTGACTCTGCTTGGGGGAACCTCTCCACTGATCTGGGAGAACACGGGAAGAATGGTGAGGTTCATGATTCGGATCATGGTGAGCGCAACACAAGATACTGGGGGTGTCATTTGGTGTGATGTGGTCATTCCTATTTCCACTGTGAAAACTACCTCCTCAGCGACAACGTCGCCACCCATAACCACATGATGGTTGACAGAACAACTCCGACTTGCCGTATGTCAGGTGTTATGGAAATGTTTGCATGAACTCTAGGCAGCCCTGTGGGGTGATAGTAAGATCCCATTTTCCAGATGGTAAGACTGTGGTCTGTCTCTGCAAGCTTTGCTCCCATCTCTCACCTTTTCTACACAGGGTGTGGGGTCAAGCCTTTGAGAGCACAGGATTTTACATCTGCCAGATGTGTCTGGGATCTGACTGTGAGAGAGAGCATGCTTAGGAGCAGGTTAGCTTCTCTTAGCCTAGGAGATTCCATGACCCCCAGGAAGCTACGCTTCCCACACTCACTCGTCCTAAGAGGATGGATCAGCATGGACCTTTGGCTCCGATCAAGGATAAGATAGATGAGATATAAGATAGGTGCATGCCCAGCACTCGGGAGGCAGAGGCAGGTGGATTTCTGAGTTCAGGGCCAGCCTGGTCTACAGAGTGAGTTCCAGGACAGCCAGGGCTACACAGAGAAACCCTGTCTCAAAAAAAGAAAACAAAAACAAAACCAAAAAAGATAGGTGCATGCTGGGAAGGGGTCAGGGTGGTTCTTACAGAATTCTCCTGGAAACAGATCCCTGATCAATGAAGAGGGGGGGTTGCTCAAAGGAGTTGTCCTTGGGGCTTTGGGCTGGGCACCTAAGAGATCTACTGGAGTTAAGATGGGATTTGGGTAGCAAGGGACCAAAGAAGCACCAGCTCTTATACAGGGAGAGGCAGAGTCAGCCTCTGTCCGCAGAGATGGCACTGCCCTTTGAACATGACCGCTTCCTCAGGGTGGAGAAGCTGGGGCCCAGCAGACCAAGCCAAATATAAGGAACAGCCAGGAGCAGCGACCTCAAGGGACAGAAAACACTGGCGTCTGGGGCTTTACTCTAAAGATGGGCCTAAGAGGCTTGGGCTATCCCCAGCTACAAGCTGTTCTCATCCATCAGGACCTACCCATCCCTCAGTCCTGGGATGCTTACAACCATTGTCACCCTCGCCATTAAGCATCCCACCCTGCCCACACCTGACTCCCGCCCTCAGCAAGTCCAGACCTCACACGGCCCGGTGGGCTTCTCTCAACCTCCCAGGGGAGATGGGACAGGCTGTTGCCAACTACACATGACAAAGGAACACTCGGGAGCGCGTGTAGAGATGCCTGGGGTCCCCACAGCAGCCTCCACCCAAGCCATAGCACTGGCAATGGTTTCTGGTGTTGCACCTCCCACGCTGGCTTGGACCTGGGTTTACGCAGCCTGCGGGGGTGGCTGCGGAGCTTAGCCTCTCTCCGCTCCTTCCCTAAAGGACATTGCTGCTTTTATTGCTTTTATTTTTTTTTCTTTTCATCTTTGTTTTATGAGGACTGCTTTATGACCAGAGGATTTTTTTGCTGTCTGCAGCAGTGGGCCTTATGTTTATGAGGACTTTCCAGAGAGCTTAGGAGCTTCTACGGATCTCCCCGCTGGCCCACCCCAGTCCAGAGCGGCCCCCTTTTAAGTCTCCCTGGATGAGGAGACCGATCCCATGTAATGATGTGTGCTTCTCTCCTTCTTCTCTGTTGTTATTGCCCACCCTGAAGAGCCATGAGGACTCACACTCTGTGCAAATGCAGCCCACAAAATGCAGCGTCTCCGTTATCCAGGATGGACTCGGTCCAAGGTCCCCAATGAGAGGCCAAACTGTGGGTAGTGGCGAGTTTTACTTATACTGTTTATTATTATTGACCGGCAGTGGGAACCAGAGTTAACCTGACCCTTTGCATGTTAGGCCCCAGCGTCACCTTTCTGTCCCCTATTTGCAGTTGGAGCCATTATGTAATAAAACATTTTTTGAACTTAGCATGGGATTCTGAGATAGTTGATCTAGTAAACAATATGGCTTCTCGGCGACCAGTGCATGAGCAATGCATCCAGCGTGGTCACACCAGACAGGAAGAAGACCCACATCCCCAGGCAGGAGAAAGGCCAGCAAAACTACAATATGCCATTAAGAGTGACATCGGATTTAAACCTTAGTATAAATTGCCAAACACTGGAATTTTCCATTTCATATTTTCAGACCCCAGTTGACCGTAGTAAGTTAAACCAGCCTGACTTTGTACCTAGAACTTTCCATGAGTCATTAACAATAGCAAACATTTCCTGGATGCCTGGACTGGAGGACTTGGGGCCGAGTCCCAGGCAACCCTCTTTGTACCAAACTCCTCAGCGAAGCCTGGCAGGGTAAGGCTGTCACCCATATTGAATATACAGGGAAGAGAGAGTCTCAAAGATGCTCCAGCACTTTCCCAAAGTCACCCACCTGGAAAGAAGTGAAGAGAGACCCACACCAGCACAGGTTGACTCCCTGTCATGGTTTGAATATGCTTGGCCCAGGAAGTGGCACTATTAGGAGGTGTGGCCTTGTTAGAGGAGTTGTGGCCTTGGAGTGAGTGTGGCCATGTCGGAGTGGGCGTGGCTCTGTTAGAGTGGGTGTGTCTCTGTTAGAGTGGGCATGGCCTTGCTGGAGTAGGTGTGTCACTGTGGGTGTGGACTTTAAGACCCTCATCCTAGCTGCACTCTTCCACTGGCAGCCTTCAGATGAAGGCGTAGAACTCTCAACTCCTCTTGCACCATGCCTGCCTGGATGCTGCCATCTTCCTGCCTTGATGATAATGGACTGAACCTCTGAGCCTGTAAGCCAGCCCCAATTAAATGTTGTCCTTCTAAGAGTTGCCTTGGTCATGGTGTCTATTCTCAGCAATAAAACCCTAACTAACACTCCTCAAGACCCAGCCTGGATTTTATGGCAGGAGGCAAAAAGATGAGTTGTACCTCACTCCAAGCATGGATGGTGCAGGATAGTTAGTTCATCCTGGCTTCTTTCAGGGACCTGTTGATCCCCAGAAGGGCACCCAGCATCTATTCAGGGCCCCGGATACTTGTAACCAAGCCTGGACCTCACTAAGTAACTTATTTTGGACCAAAGTGGCCCAACACACTCTGTTGCATCTCTGTTTTGGTCCAAGACCAGGGTCAGGAGTAGGCATGCGCACAAGCCGACAGCAGGGAGGGTTTTCAGGTATGCTGAACAGCGGGCGAAACACAAAACACGCATGCTTGGAAACCTCTTCTCCTGGGGTTTTCTGAAGGAACAGCTGATTTCCAGGGGTGCCCCATGGAGGCAGAGACTGAACAGATGCCCCAGCAGCCCTTTCTGCCTGGGCCACAAACAGCAGCTCCTGCTACCCAGCAAGTGTGTGACAATTGCCTGCTGGGCCCCCGGAGCCTCTTCCCCAGCATGGTCCCTGCTTCCCACAGCCCCTGTAGCCCCTCCCAGCATCCTGGGTCCTAATAGCTATTTATCGGGCGGTGATGCGGCGCTGATCGTGCGGCTTGTCTGCCAGCAGGAGCGGGATACAGCAATGCGGCTGTGTACCCTGCTAAGAGATATTTAATAAATATGCAAATTGCTGCCTCTACCTCCTCAGGCAGGTGAGGAGCGGAGAGACGCTGGAGTTAAGTATTAAATCTGTTCGCTATGAGCGCTAAGTGCAGAGGCAGGGACTGGAGCCCAACTTCCTGGGAAGGCTTCCATCTGGCATGCAATAGCCTAGCTTTGGAAGGGGACGGGAGCCGGAGAGGAAGGGAGATGGGATGGGACTTGACTAAACGGGAGTTCAGAAGGGCCATTTCACTTAGGAAGTCTGAGTGAGGTGTTGGGAGCTGAAAAGTATCTGTGTGTTTGTGTCGCCATTACTGTGCCAGCTGCAAGTATAGACCTGCCCACCCTATTTGCACAGCCCACCCATATGAGCTTCCTTCCCCCTGTTAACTAGCAATGCACCTACCCTGAAGGCCGCCCACCACTCAGCTTTTCCCCAACCTTCTCTCTCTTTCTCATTCATGCAACCGCCACTCTGGCTCCACCCATGCATCTGTTTCTTTGATCACTCATTCATAAATCCATACTCCCACCAAACTACCAAGCTGCTACCCAACCATGTGTCTATCTTATCATCTGATTTTTGCCTATGTTTTCATCAGCCAAAAATCCACTCATCTGTCCATCCACCCACCCATCCATCTACCTACTCAACCACCCATCTATCCATCCATCCACCCACTCATCTATCCACCCATCCATCCATCCATCCACCCACCTACCCACCTATCCATACATCCACCCACCTACCCATCTACCCATCCACTCATCCACCCATCCACCCATCCATCCATCAACCCAACCATCCATCTACCCAGTCATCCAGTACACATGCATACATACATACATACTACACCCATCTGTAGACACATACATATATCTGTCCATTGATCTATTTGTCTATCCATTTTTCATCAACCCATTTATCAGTTAATCCATTCATCTATTCATCCATGGATCAATCTATCTGTCTGTCCATCCATTCTTCCATTTATCCATCTGTCTATCCATGGGCATTTTCTATCTGAAAATTCCTGCTCTGGGCACCAAAACTGAAGAAACAGTAAGACAAGGCCCCTCTCTGGGCCACTCAGTACACTGGGGGTCGGGGAACAGATGCACAGGATAGCACGTGACTTACCACACTTCCTGTCACCCAGAGCATGGCAGAAGGTCCCACCCAAGATGCTTTCTCATCTTGTGGACCAGGAAACTCTTGGGAACAGGTGAGCTGCCAACTGGAATAGTGTGGATGGCTTATGCCTCTGTCCAACATCAGCTCAGCTTGTGGCCTGAGTGTGACGTGAATCTTGGTGATGGAGAGATGAGCCAGTCACATTCTCCACCTCTAGGATGTTCACAGTCAAGGGTGGAAGACAGACCTAAAGTAAATGTGCACACGTAGTCAGTGCCAGAGGCTCGCTCTCCAGCCGAGGGGTGGCATGGGATATCGTGTGGACAGCGTGGTCCCCCTGGGGTTCCTGGGGTTGATGGAGGAGGCAGGGAAGGAGCCAGTGACACACCAGCCCACACAGAGCACTTGGCCTGGCGGAGCACTTGGCAGGATATGCTGAGCTGTGACAGGAGCCTTAGCTCAGCCATTGCTTTGTTCCTGCTATGTCCTGGCTCATGAATCTGTAAGTTGGAGCACACCCACCAACAGCTGCTTGGCTGTTTATGGAAGACTCTCTCCTCGGTGCTCCTCCCGATGAGGAAAGGATGTGGTCCCTAGAGAGAAAGCTTCTGTACCACGCTGTCTTGATGCAGAAGGCCTGGGCGGGGCTAGACTGTCACTCAGGCTCCCTACCCAGAAGCAGCAGCCATTCCTGTAGAGACTCAGGGGCTCCCTCATTCACCACAATCATCCACTTGTGCCCTCATCATATCAGCACAGGCTGCCTTCCCTGTCCCGTGACTAAGAGATGCTCGCATCCCATCTCCCCACCTAGTGTAGAGATGATGAAATGCCCTTCCAGTACTTTCTCCTTGAGTCTCCATTGCCTTTCTCCACCTTAGTCTGCAAGCTTCATTCCAACCGGTTGACTCTCGACTAGGGGTGATTTGTCTTCTCGGAGATATTAACCAATGGTTGGACACATCAAAGGAATGGAGACCAGAGACGCTCTTGAACACCCTTTGGACACACAGGAAAAGTTAGTGGGCCCAGCTGTCAGACTGCCATGCCAGGGCCGGGAACCCTTGCTAACCCTGTTCTGGAACTGCTCTGGGCTTCAGGGAAGAAAGACTGGCTAGGTATCAGTCTCTTGGAAACTGTTGAATTAGTGACATGCAGCCTTACACCCCCACCCCCACCATGATCATGGCGATGCCCAGTCCCGACTCTGTTTTGGCTGTGTTCCATCCCCTTCCCTGCACACAGCCCTCCCTCCCCCATCCCATTCTAACATCCCGATCTATATCCCCAGACAAGGATGCTTCTGGTGAAATATATGCTGTTGCTTATCGTTGGGATGCATTTTAATTTACATAAATTGTACTGGGCTATAGATCTCACTGTGTGCCTTAAGTTTTTTTGGTTTTTGGTTGTTTTTTTTTTTTTTTTTTTTTTTTTTTTTTTTCACTTAATGCTGTGTTTGGGGATCTACCTGCCGTGCTCCATAAATCTCCAAATCCTCTGTCGAGGATATTTCTAGACTCAGATTTCCCCCTAGTGGGTGTCAGGTGACCCCATGCCTCACCCTTTGGTATGTGTTGGGGGGACTTACGCCAGGACATTCTCCAGTCTATTAGAGGTGGGACGGTGGGGAGGCAGAGCGTACAGCGCCTGCGCGTGTTTCTCTTAGCAGCGCCCAGTTTGCAGGCTGCTGCTCTCTGCTCTGCTATCTGCTTGTGGCATGATCTGGCTCTCTCAATTTCCCAAGCTGCTTGGTTGCGAGGGGGGTGGCTCACTCTGGAGAAGGGAAGTGGCAGTTCCAACGTGTGAGTGAGCTGAGTGAGCTCTCTGGGGAACGATGTCTTCAAGCATTGCTTCTAAAGCAAGGAAAGGCCAGAAGGCTCTGACTGCCTGCTTACTTGGAGGCGCCTCTGGACCACCAGACAAACTGCAGGTTGCATCCCCCTGAGGTTCTTCCCAGCCAGTGTCTACCCGAGCCTCAGGGCAGGGCAGTAAACAATGGAGACACATTTGCTTTCTCCTGGAGTCTCAGGAGGCACAGGGGGAGAGTGAACCACCCCAGGTGTCATTTATTAAATGGAGGTGTAACTGCTGCTACCCAGAGCCCCAGGAGGACGGGGGATGATGGGAAAAGTCAGGGAGAAAGCTCCAAGTAGGGGATTGGGACCTGAGCAGCGACAAGATTTTACCTGCAGCAGCGGGGGAAGCAGAGGCACGGAGCGCCAGCGTGGTGTGCACACGTGACCAGAGATGGTGTGAAGAGTGGCAGAAGCCAGGAGCCTGCCTGCCTGCCTTGGGGAACCAGGCACATTCCAGAAGGTGTGGCTCACTCTCCACTACCAGAGGTGGGAAATGGGAACAGACAGACAGATGAGTTCTCAGTGATAGTGGGAGAGAGGATTGAGACCTGCAGGGAGCAAAAGCCTGGAGGCCACCCTGGAGGTGGTGTCAGAGGACGGGAAGGTATTGTAACAGCTTTTTCCAATCATGGGACCCCCTCTGCACTCCTGAGTGATGACGTGAAGCAGACATAGAGGACATAGAGGGTGGACAAAGAAGTCTCCTCACAGGTTTGAGGTCTCCTTCAGGCCCTTCCTTCTCTACTGCACTGTGCAGCTCCCGGGAACCAGACATGGAGCTCTGTCCCTGGCCTGGAGCTCCCAGCCACTGGGAGGTCAGGGACCTGGGTTCCCCCATCAGATTAGGAGCTGCCTGAGCTCTGAGTTTCCCTTTTCCATCACACCAGGACCTTGATGTTCCATGAGCAGTTTCTCTCCCCTCTACACTCACAGGGCCCTAGATAACCCCCACTCTGTAGGGCTCCCGGCAATGTCAGCCAGTGTGACACCTTAACTCCAAGCAGGGAGGGGGACAGGCAGATGTGAGCATATAACCTCAAACATCCCATTTTTCCGGGCAAGCATGTTGAAGCAGGGTGTCACATTGTTGCTCGGGATGACCTAGTATTCCCTATATAGCCCAGCCTAGCCTCAGACTTGAGACCCTCTTGCCTCCACCTCCCGAGTGCTGAGAGTCCAGCATGAGTAACTGAGCTGTCCCCCAAGTCCTCATCTTGGTCCTTCTCTGAGGCTCTGAGTGAACAAAGCATTGTCTCCCTCCCTGTCTCCAGAGGAACCCCAGAGGCCAGGCTCTGGGAGTGGGGGTGGGGCGGGGTCAGTGCATTCAGGAATTCCAGAGTAGCATCCTGGCAGGGGCTGGCAGCCCTCCCCACCCCACTCCCTCTTTTCTCCCATGGGCATCCATCAGAGGTGGTGCAGGACAGACGGGGGGGGGGGGACCTTCCTCTGGGACAGACACCATCTCCTCTGCCTCCTGTTGCCCTCCCAGGCTTCCCACACCCCAGGGAAGGTGTCTGAGGCTGTGAAGTGTATCTTCCGAGCAATGGCCATTACAGGGCTCCCTCACTTCCACTAGCAAGCTTATCCTTACAGGAGCCCAAGGCCATTTGCCTTCAAAGACGATGTACAATGTGTTTAGCGATTGTGGGCTTCTTTTAATAGCAGAGAAGTATATTTCCAGGGAGATCTGCTGGAATCATGGAGAGGAAATAAAGAAAACACTGCCCAGGAAAGAGATTGCAGCTTCAAGGAGCGGAGAAGACACTTACTGCTGAGAGTGGGAACAAGGGACAGGTTTTGTGGCAAACCTGAGTTCACTCAGTGGCCATGGTGGGGGTGGGAGCCATCACTCTGTTCCCAAATGAAAGCAGTGAGAATGAAAATTCTAAATCTGACCTCAGACTTGGATGAGTCCAGCTGGTAATGAGATGCAGGAAGTCAGACCCAGGGCAGTTGTGGTGCTGCACTTGGGGTCAAAATTCTCCAGAATTTTCTTTCCTCAGGGCCCAGACATTAAGATACCAGGTCCTGTACAGTCCGATAGCTCTGCCTGTCAGCTCAGTTACTGAGGAGGCTGAGGCAGGAGGATTTCAAGTTCAAGGCCAGTCTGAGGTATAGGGTGAGTCTAAAGTCAGTCTGGGCAACTTAGGGAGATACTGAGAAAAAAAAAAGCAACAAAAACTGGAGATGCAGTTCAGTGGTACAGTGCTTGCCTGGAGTGCAGGAGGCTCTGTATGCTGCCATACTGGGAGGGGGAGGAGGGAAGGGAGGAGGGAGAGAGGGGGAGGGAGATGGAAGGGAGGGACAGAAAGAGGGACCTGGAGGGAGAGAGGGAGGGAAAGAGAGAGAGAGAGAGAGAGAGAGAGAGAGAGAGAGAGAATAAATTGAGAAGAGAGAAGAGAGAAGAGAGAAGAGAGAGAAGAGAGAAGGCAGGAAAGGACAGAGGGACATAACACTGGAGGACAGAGGACCTAGCCACCTAGCTGCCAGGAGGCAGTGTGCCCTAACCTTGGGGCTCCTGGGAGGACTTGGAGCCATGAGAGTTGGGGAGAGTTTGAAGAGCACCTGGCCTTTCCCAAGCTGAACCTGGGTTTCTGATTGTCTCCTTGAACACCCAGAGAAAGGACAGATGGCCCAGCCCTAGACATGAGGTCCCCTGAAATGTCTAAACGGTGGTCTGGACCTCCTGCCCATAACTTTGGTTCAGCTGGACTTCGAAGGCTACTGTGGGGAGTCTGCTTGCAGGAGCTGGAGGAGGGAAACCATGAGGCTGAAGACCACAGGACCATGCCGTTCACACTTCCTGCAGCTAGCCAGCGCCTGAAAATATATACAATGAGAGGTTCTAGAATCAACTATTAAAAAATCATGTGTGCTACTGTGAGTGTCCTCCCGAAGTCTCCCATGAAGTCTCCCCCTCCCCCCTCCATCCCTTCCAGGACCTGAGTCATCTCTGATACATTGTATGCACATAGTATAAGCTACCTGCCCCTCACTCTCTTAGTTATCCCTGAGACTGGAGATGAACGAGGGCTTAAGATTCCACTGAGGGCTTTGGAGTGTGACTCTGTAGATAAGGGAGGTGGTTATGTTTAACTTGATTTGAGAAGATTGGCTTGATGCTAAATATGAACTAAGGGAATCTGCCCAGCCATAAACCTTAGCTGCACACAAGTGTCTAAGGGACCTGGTCAGACCACAGTGGAGATGGGATGGGGCAGCAGGGGAAAGGGGGCCATCATGGGGAGTGGTCCAGCAGGCACTCAGATTAAGAGTGTGGATTTGAGGAACTATGTGGTCAGATTATAGGGTCTTACTTTATTGCCCAACCCCCCCCAAACCAAACTTAAACAAAATGCAGATGATTTCTGAGTCTTCTGAGTATTTCTGAGTCTTCTCATGGAATCTTAATTATGCATCATTTGGGGACAAATAATTCGGGATGTTTGAGTAGCAAATTAGTTTTTTTTTTTAAAATGGTGCATTGTGAATAATGTCTCTATATAAATAAGACCCAGATAATGTTTGATCATTTTATATAGTATTTGGGATGTATTTCTACCATAGAATGGTGCCATTTTAAAGTTTTGCTTTTATTACTTTAAAATACATACACATTTGTGTGCCTGTGCGTGGGTATGTGCATGTGTGGCTGAAGATACATGAAGAATCCAGAAGAGGGCGCCAGATCTCCAGAGCTGGAATTATAGGCAGTTGTGAGCTGTCTGACACTGATACTGGGAACTGACTTGGCCCTCTGGAGGAACCATTGTAACTATGGAACCAGCTCTCCATCCCCATGGTGTAAAATTAAAAGTTAAAATCCAACTGTAACCAGTATCATATTTTAAAATCTGGAGACCTGAATTGAAAAGGAAAAGGAGACAAAGAGAGATTAATTGGAAAAATCCCACTAATTTTTTGGGTTTTTTGTTTGTTTGTTTGTTTGTTTCACGTTTTATTTACTTAACTGCATTGGCTGGCTTTATTTGATCATGAGCTTGCCCACATGGTGTGCCTATGACAGAACACATCCACTCATGCCTTCTCTCCAGCTCATAAATCATAGATTCTCATAGCTGGTCATTTAATAAATATACACTCACATCCCAGGCTCTTCATCAAAGTGTGGGGTAGTCTAGACAGAGTCCAGAAAGACTCAAGGAAGCGGCCATCTCTGTCTGTGTACCTTTGTGCATAGTTTTTGGGTTCTTTTGTTTTGAGTTGTTTGTTTGTTTGTTTTTGGTTTTTGTAGGAGTGCAAACAGAACCACGTACTGTGTGACCAGCAGGGGAGAGTTCCCAGTGCCAGCTGCACAGTGCCAGCTACTTGCTTTGTGCCATGTGCGTTCCCAAAACCATCTCACTTAACCGTCCAAGAATCTGACAGAGTCAGCCTTGAGGGGCTTTGTGACCCCCTCAAGGTCTCGCTATTCTGAGCTGGAAGAGTCGGAATGGGAACCAGGATTCGTGACTGGCACACAACATGGTGTTCAACCAATGGATGGTGGCCGGTCCACAGGTCAGGTCATCTTGACACCACACAGATCTTTCGACTGTGATTTATAACCCCAGGAGGGTCTGTCTGTCTGTCTGTCTGTCTTTTCAAAGCCCCCTTTGAATGTCCACATCATTGTGCTTTCACTTCCCAATTGTGGCTGTTTATTTTGTTCCCATTTGTCCACACTCCTGAATGTACGTGAAAGCCAGACTGCTGTCAAGTGTCTTCTTCACTCTGTCTCCATCTTCTTTTAGGCAGGTCTCTTCTTGAGCCTAGAGGTCATTGATTAGTCTGCCTGATCCCGGGGGCCCTCTTGCTTCTGCCTCCACAGCCCCGGAATGACAGGCAGGCAGTGCCACACCTGGCTTGTTTGGTTTTTGACATGGGAGCTGGGGATCTGAACCCAGCTCCTCACAAATGCCTTACTGGCCGAGCCATCTCGTTAGTGTGCCTCCACTCCATGGTTTAAGACAGCACATTCTGAGTTTTTCCCGGAAGCCTCCTTG
The DNA here is from genome assembly GCF_900095145.1 of Mus pahari. Taxonomy (NCBI): domain Eukaryota; kingdom Metazoa; phylum Chordata; class Mammalia; order Rodentia; family Muridae; genus Mus; species Mus pahari. Next base: position 91,240,386 of record NC_034595.1, read on the forward strand.
GATACTCCAGTGGGTGTCTGGTGAAGAATTTGGATGCGTGGCCATGAGCACACGTGGGCTCTGCTGCTTGGAGCCTAGGCTTCCCGGCCTCAGAGAGAAAGAAATACACCCAAGTTCTCAGACTCAGGCTGCCAGCCTCCAGATCTCCAGAAAACAAAAGACAGTGCATTTGGACAGCAGTGGGGAGGACACCCCGGAACAGCCAATTAAAGCACTTTTAATAGTTTCTGAGAATATATGCTCACACTCCAAACCAATCTCAAGACTTAGTGGAGCAGAGATAACGGGGGCTTTGGCCATGTCAGATAAACTCAGGAAATCGGAAATGAAGGCAATCCTGTTTTACATTAAGGGAAGCGAAAATCAACAGGAATTCAGGTCCTCTCCTCACTGCTGTGCGATGCCTGGCTACCCAAGAGAAGACGCTTCTGCATGCAGGAGATAGCCTGGTGCAGGGCAGATACTGAACTGGTGAATGAAGGAAAGGAGAGATTGCAGAACCAAAGACAAATTCAGGCAGGACATGGTGATTAGGGGACCCCACAAAGACAGAGAACATTTGGGGTGAGAAGAGGAAAGCCAGGTGATGAGGCATCCTCTTAGCTCAGTGGTTTGTAAAATGCAACACGCAGCAATTAATACCGTGTGTGTGTGTGTGTGTGTGTGTGTGTGTGTGTGTGTGTGTGCGCGCGCGCGTGCATGAGTATCTGTGTGGGTGTTGATATGTAGGTGTGAGCATTGGGGGAAGTCTACGAATGTGTGTGAGCAAGGGGTGCTTTGTGTGGGTATGAATTCCTTCCCTTGTGAGTGTGTGTATGTGTATGAGTGTGTGATGTGTGTGAGTGTGTGATGTGTGTAATGTGTATATGTGTGTGAGTGTGTGTGTGTGTGAGTGTGTGTATGAGAATTTGTGTGTGTGTGTGTGCATGCATACATATCTTAGTGAGTGCTGGTGTGTGGCTATGAGTATTCAGGGAGTTTGTGTATAGGGGGTTGTGTGTGTGTGTGTGTGTGTGTGTGTGTGAGCATGTGTGGTTGTGTGTGTGTGTGTGTGTGTGCACGTGTGTGCAGAAGCCAGAGGTCACTCCCGGGTGTCATCACCCATTTAGGTTTTCTGTGGTTTCTGTTACCGTTTTGTTTGTCTCTGAGTCAGTGTGTCTGTCTGTCACTTACTAGCCTGGATCTCACCAATTGGGCGAGCCTTCCTGGCCAGCGAGCCCTGGGGCCCGCCTATCTTGTAACTGGTTGGGACTAAGCACACACTGCCCGCCATCCACACAGGAGTTCCGGGGATCAAACAGACCACGCTCGGGTCCTCACAATTGCAGGACCAGCGCAGCCGAGCCATTTCTCTGTTCTCTCTGCCTTGTCTGAAATGAGACCCCATGGTGGGGACGCTTCCTACATTACAGACCAGCAGGCTGTAGGAGTCCCCATGCCTGCAAGGGACGTTTCCCGGTCTGCAGCTGTGACCCTGTGACTTCCCTCCCTTGTGAGCCTTGTGTTCCAGTTTCCATCTCCACTTGGGACAGGAGCCTCTGTTCAGGTTCACTACTCCTGTGCTGTGCAACTTTGGCCAGGCTGCTTACCCTCTCTGAACATCTGTCTTTTCATCCACAGCACAGGTACTAGCTGCCACCGTCACTGTCTCCTAAGGCTTGTGTATGGGGGGGTGTGATGAGATGAGGCTTATAAAGTGACGTCACCCGTCATCTGAGAAGCTAAAATGATCGGTGTCCAGGTTGCTTCCTAAACCTACTGTTCCAGAGACTGAATTGCTAGGTGTGGCTGCCCAGGGCTGCAAGGATCCTCAGTGGTGACATTGCGTGACTGCCAGGATCACAGTGTTGCTTCAGACCTACTCCAAATTTACCCAGAGTATGAGGCCTGTGCTCCTACGTGGGGGTGTTCTGACAGGTTTGTTGAGGGCACAGGCTTGGGAATCAGGCGGATCTCACTTCGCACTCTGGTCTTACTGATCCCAGCCAGGAAACTCAAACCACTGTGCGTTCACCTGAGTCTACCTCAACCCAGAAACACTGCAGTCAGCCAAATGGCTCTACTCAAGACCACGCTACTCTTGAGCCCTGTCCGTCTCTCTCTTCAGATACACAGAGCACACGGCTACGCCCCACTTCAGAGCCCTTGCCTGTGTGCTCTCTGGCCTGGGCTCCCCCCTTTCATATTGCAAACTTTAAATTGAAGGTCGCTCTTCAGACAGGATCTCGCTGACCCCTGCCGGGACACCTTTCCCAGTCCGGGGACTCTGCATCCTGGTCCTGGCACCTTTGGGGTTGTTTTTCTCCAAGCCCCGAGGCAAAGTCAACTCACCTTGCTGACTTCTACCTGACAGATGACCAGCGTCCCCGTGGATGTTCCCTGAGGCAGAGTTGCTTCTTATATTTTCAGTTCCCGCTGTGGCTCTCAGGGCGCCTAGCACATCATTGGCATTCAGCAAATATTTCCTTAGAGAATAAATGAATGAGTGGCAATACTACTATCTGAGCAACAATATTCAATGAGCCCTCTAGACACGGCATGTTCATTTAATCCTGCTCATTTCTCTGTTTTACAGAGGACACGGGGAACCAGAGAGGTGACAGTGCAGACTCCAGGTCACACTTCCAGGCCCAGAGGATGGAGCCAGCGTTTGAAATTGGGATGTCTGGCTCCAGAGCCAGCAAGACTAATGAGGAAATGAATGGATGAAGAGTTAGAGATGCCCTGCACACACACACCCACTGCAGTCCACGGTTCAAGGTGATTAAGAATGTAGGCACGAAGCTTCTTCCTCTAACGAAAGCAGTTATTCCGAATGGCCCCTAACGGCTGCAGCCTGGCCACGCCCTCCACCCCAAAAAAACCCATCAGCTGTCTTCAGCTCTGTGATCAAACTACAAGCATCCGTTCAAGGATACAGTTGTACATTTTAAGCAGCCAAGGATGTAAATATTTAACGGAGCCGTGTGAATTATTGAGTCAGCCTACCTACGTGGGCTCTACTTGTTGTCATGCCCCTGGCTCGCATTGGCTCTTCAGTTCTAATGTGATCTCCTCTCCACGCCTCCAGAGAGGCCTTGTCGTTGGAACGGGACATCACGGGCAAGCATGGGGCAGGACATTCATCAGGACCAGGGGGATGCGATCTGTCTACCTTCCTTGGGGCTAGCAGACACACTGTGGCTGGATGTTTGCCAGATTCTGTAGGTTTTAGTCCTGGGCTGTCTAATGATCACCTTAATTACTTTGCTCAGGGCTGTGGTCAAATATCTGGCAAATGCATCAGAAGGAAGGATCTCCTTTGACGTAGCTGCAGTCCTTCGTGGTTGGGAAGTCACTGAGGCAGGAGCTTGAGGCGGCAGGTCACATTGTGTCTGCAGTCGGCAGGCAGAGAGCTGAGGGCTGGTACCCAGTTCCCTTTCTCCCCGGTGTGTGGTCTAGGGCCCAAGACCAGCATCCGCACTGCCCACTTTTAAGAAATGTCTTACCACCTTAAGGAATCTATCAAGATGGTCCCTCACAGACAGGCCTGGAATGAAGCCCGTCTCCTAGGTGATCCCAGATGCTGTCAAATGATGTCCCAGATGGCGTCATCACAGGTGCTGTGTGCAATCTGTCACTGGGTCAATGGGGAAAGGCATTTGCACCCAAGCCGGATCCCCAGTGCTCACATGGAAAAAGGAGGAGG
>NC_034595.1:91244133-91252993 GCF_900095145.1 Mus pahari
GAGGAGGAGGAGGAGGAGGAGGAAGAGGAGGAGGAGGAGGAGAAGAGATCAATTATTGAAACTTGTTCTCTGACATCCACATGATGCTATGGTACATGGTGCACACACCACACACATACACAGAAGCACACACACATACACATATGTACAAACCACACACATACACACACACATACACACACACACACAAAAACACGCACATACACACATGTACATATACACCGACATACACACACATATATATACACATACACCATACACACATAGACATACACACACATGCATTTACATACACATACACACATACACACATGTATACACACATATACACAGATGCAGATGCACACACCATACACTCATACACATATACACACATGTATACACACAGATACATATACACAGACACACCACACATACACATACACACATACATGCATACAAAAACACACACATACACACATATACAGAGATACACACAAACACACACACCATGCACACATACACAGACACAAACATCACACACACATACACACATACACACACATGTACACATACACATATACACAGACACAGACACACAACCACACACACATAACATACACACACACACACACAATGTGATTGCCCTCATTACCCCCTCACATCCTCAAAAATTAGGCTAGTGCTGGCTCGCCCTCACCTAGACCCCTTCCTTTGCTCCCTTTCCCAGAATTTGTTACTTCCCAACAAACTAAAGACACACTCTCATCTGTGGCGTAAAGGAAGGTTAGCTTGTGCTGTGTAGTATGGATGAGCCACAGCACCAGGAAAGATCAGTTTTCTTTCACATGAGGCTGAGTGTGAATATAGACCCCGTGTGTGTCTGTGTGTCACACCGAAGTCTGGCCTACTTCCTGTCCATTACCCCCCTCGCCCTCTGCTGGCGTGTGTGCCCCTCAGAGCTACAGCAGTCCCTCTCCAGCTGTGGATGGATCCTGTGCTGGTTAGGGCTTTTGTCAACTTGACTCATGGGTCATCTGAAAAGATGGGTCAATTAAGAAAATGCCTCCATCACACTGGCCCATGGGCAAGTCTGGGGGGCATCTTCTTGATTAATGATTGATGAGGAGGACCCATCCCACCATGGGTGGTGCCATCCCTAAGCAAGTGGTCCTAAGTTATATTAGAAAGAAGGCTGAGCAAGCCATAGGAACAAAGCAGTAAGCAGGGTTCCTGCCTAAGGTTCCTGCCTAAAGTTCCTGCCCCAGATTTCCTCCATGGTGGGCTACAACTCTTAGCTACAATAAGTCCTTCCCCCAGGCTGCTTCTAGTCATGGCGTATTAGAAAGTGAACTAAGACAGATTCCAAGTACCTAGTGCACTGCCTGTCTACAGTGGAAGCACATGAACCATCTGCTGAATGAATGAGTGAGTGAACGATGACAATGAATGAATGAGTGAATGAGTGAATGGTGAGATAATGAATGGGTGAAGGAGGGAGGAAATGATGATATAATGAATGAATAAGTGAATGAGTGAGTGATGCAATAATAAATGAATGACTGAATGATGAGATAATAAATAAATGAGTGATGAGATAATGAGTGAGTGATGAGATAATGAATGAATGAGTGATGAGATAATGAATCAGTGAGTGAGTGATGAGAAAATGAATGAATGAGTAATGAGTGAGTGATGAGATAATAAATGAGTGAATGATGAGATTATGAATGAAGGAACGAATGAATGAATGAGTGAATGAATGAGTGATAAGATAGGGAGGGGGGGAGGGAAGGAGGGAGGGACTGAACAGCCTCTGGCGCGGCAGTAACAGCTGCATCCCAGCAGCCCCATCACCGCCTCTGTCCTAGTAAAGATTCCTCCTTCATGTCTGCCAGGCAGGCCTGTGGTCACACCTCCCTTCTGCAGAAGAAACTGAGTCCCCGATGGTTCCTGTCCTTGAGTGACCTGCAGTGGGACACAGAACAGCCCTCTGTTCTTAGGTGGGGTGTGCTGGGGAAGGGCACAGCCTTTCCTGGGGTGACCTGTGGGTCAGCTCCGCCACCACGAGCTGTCCTTAGCTCATCCCGGATCAGCCACGAGGTGTGGGCACCCCAGCTTCACAGCCGGGCACAGCTGAGGTCCCTCACAGCACCCAGAGAAAAGGGTTTGGTGGAACCCCCAGCACCCCAGGCTCACCTCTCAGGCCATGGCTTCCTCTCCTTGACTCAGACCCTCAAATCTCTTATGATGGTCAGTCTTGATTGTCATTTTGGTGGCCCAGAACCAATTAAGAGACATATTTCTGGGAAAGCCCATGAGGACATTTCCAGAAAGGGTTAGCTAAGGGCAGAAGGTTCTCCCTCAGACTGAGTGGTACCTTCGAAGGGAAGGCCCATATATTAAAGAGGGCTGAGGAAAACCCCGCACTGCCTACCTGCCCCTCAGCTCTCGCTCACCAGTGTGTGTGCATATCCCTGGCAATGTGGCCTCCATCCTTGGTGGCATCTGACTTGTGATTAGCATGCACATGGACCCAGGTTCAAGCACCGGGTTGGGGTGTGCTGGAGTTCTAGTCACAAGCTCTGTGCTTTAACAGGGGTCACCCTGTCACCGTGGGAACAGATGAAGACAGAGGACTGCATCTTACACTGATGTCAGTGTGGATACCTGGGAACCCGGTAAAAGAAACTAGCTACAAGGGAGACGTCTGGAGGCTAATTCAAACTCCGAGCAGCCGTGCTGGCATCCACACAAGCTGGGAGAGCGAACGGAGTTGGTCGTCTCTGGAGTTACACTGGTCACCCCCACCCAGTATCCCCAGCAGCTGCCGTCGCTGACGGTTCGTTACAAATGAGAAAATGGAGATGGAGCCGGGGACCCCAGCAAGGGACAAAATCCCACATAAACGGGCCCTTTGATCACTGCAGCGATTTGTGCAGAGGCTTGTTAGCTCCCGGAAGATCAAACGTGGAAGATAATGAGCAATTTTCAGGTGGTCGGTGCAGCCTGTGAGGTGACAACCCAATTTAGTCAGCATCTTAATCGCGTCAGAATCCCTGACTTGGCGCTGTTCGTGCCTCTATTGCTCCATTATGCAGAGCGCTCGGCCGGCTCGGGCTCCTCCATCCCTGTCTCTCCAACTATTTATCTCCATGCGATTTAATTAAAGTCTAGTGTTTAATGACACAATGTGCGCTAATTATTTCTTGTTGGTTGTGGAGGGAGGATATTCCCAATCCCCTCCCGCCACCCTTTTGCAACAGAGCAGAATGTCGTCATTGTGTCACAGAGCAAAAGCTGGGACAAGGACAGGCTGGGTGATCTGCTGATATCGGAGGGGCAGAGGCTTCTGAGGGAAGTCAGGACATCCTTGCTCCCTTATCCCTGTCATGGGAGTCGGTCCTCTCTCTGTGGACTTACTGTGGGAAGACGTCCATCTCCAGTACCTCATGTGGACAGGCTGAGTTCTGCTGGTGAATTTCAACCGCATTGAACTGTTGGAACTGGCATTGAGCTGATCTACGTACAGGGCAAGAGAATGGAACCGTACCCACGGGCAGGACGGCAGGAGTGAAGACTGCAGGGACACTTCTCATGTGCCTGTGACAAAGGAATTAAGAAAAGCTGTTTTTTGAGGATAGAAAAGCTTATTTGAACCACAGTTCAAGGGACAATTCCATCACGTGGGTAAGGCATGCGGGAAGGAACACAGGGCTGAGGTTCCCTCCTTACTCACTCTGTCACCCCAGCTCTGGAACTTCCTGCCTCCATCCAATCTAGAAACCCCCACACAGGCATGGCCAGAGCTTTATTGCAGGTTATTCTAGACCCTGCCATGTTGATAATCGCTAACTAATCACAGAAAAGCTATCATAGACGCCTCCCTCTGCGGCCAGAGCCTTGTGTGGTTTAGTTCTGAGCCCTTGGAAATGTAGAACCTTCATTGGGGGAGCACTCAGGGCAGAAAGCAGACTTGCAACACCCAGCTGGTGAAAACTACCCTCCCTTCAGGCATCTTGTCCACCCATGGGTGTATGAGGTGCTTGGGTCTTTTGTCGGAGAGCCTGGACCCAGGCCTGTCAGCCAGGAGGTGAGAAATTTCACAAAGGAAAGGACTAAGGAGCCTGGAAAGGCTCTGCTCAGGTGACCAGAGGAGCCCCAAGTCAGCTGGTGGCAAAGAGTCATGAGGTACAGTTCCTTCTCCAGACAGTCCGCAGGATGCATCTTACAGGACATGTCAGGCAGAGTCAAGGCAGGAGAGGTTGTCAATCTGGGAATCCAGGCTGCTAGGGCACATCAGTTGGACAATATAGGGTAGAGGTCAAGGGCAAGGTGGGGAAGAGCTCATCTTTGCGTGTCCTTGAGCAAGCCACTTCACCAAGCAAGTCTCATGCCCAAGGTTGGGAATGTAGCTTAGTTGGTAGGGAACTTACAGGGTCATATAAAACCAGCTGTAATGGTCCATGTCTGCATTCCCAGCACTTGGGAGAATCAGAAGTATAAGGTTATCTTTGGTTATGTTTTGCATAGCCAGGGGGCCAGCCTGGGCTACATGAGACTCTGTCTCAAAAACAAAAAGGATGTTGCATATCCACATAAGGGACAAGATTAATGTCTGACTTAATCAGGCAAATTAAATGAAATCACACTCCCAATATCTTGGAACTGGCTGGTGACTTCAGATTATTTTTGTTGTTAGGGAACCATGGCACCTGCTCCAAACACAGTGTCCTCTGCTGCGAGGCCAGAGTAAGCGTCCTCTCTGAAGGTTAAATGGCACTGGGGAGGATCCAGAAGTCTGAGAAGCTGCCCTGCCTTCTATCTGTTCAGAAGCAGCCCACAGTGAGTCCTTCCACAGAGGGTAGCAGCCATGCTGTGATGGGGGGCATAGAGACTTTGATGTCCCTTTGGAACTCATGTGGAAACATTTTATTCTGGCTCACAGATTGAGGGTATACAGTCCATCATGGCAAGGGAGGCATGGCAGCAGGAGTGCGAGGAGGCTGGTTACATTGTGTCCACAGTCAGGAAGTAGAGGGATGAGAGTGACAGGTGGGTAGTTACATTGTGTCCACAGTCAGGAAGTAGAGGCACAAATTGCTAGTGCTCAGCTCACTTTCTCCTTTGCATTCCTGAAAGACCAGGGCCCATGGGATGGTGTTGCTCCATTCTGAGTGGGTCTTTCCTCCATAATTAACCCAAACTAGAAACTCCCATACAGACATGCGGTGGGGGGCCGGGGCTTGTCTCCTAGGTCATTTTAGGTCCTGTCAAGTTTACGGTATTGACCTTCAGGATGCCCAAGAGCCTCGGGATCCAGGCTCACCTCCTGGACACCTCCGAGACGCAAAAGGCAATGGCTGCAGAAAGTGTGGGGAAGGGCATGGTGGAGGGGTCAGCTCGGGACCCAGGGCAGCCCCTGAAAGATCTGGGTGGGTTTCTTTAAGGAAACATATGTCTCCCGACACTCACCACGGCAGTCTTCCCTGTAACAGGCTGCTTTCTGAAGCAAACAAAGAGAGCCTTGCCCGCGGAGGAGCGAGGAGAGCTGCCAGGTGCTGTTCAGGGAGACATGGAAGAGGTGAGCCTAAGAAAATTGTAGGGAAGCTGAAGGCTGGGATGGAGCTGCCAGCCCATGGGTCCCGCCCACCCCACCGCTCCTCAGTCCGGGACTGAGCTGGCCACCACAAAGTGAGTGATCGAGCTGCCTTTGAGCCTGAGAAGACTACCCCTGGGGTTTATTTCATTTTATCTTTGACTAATAAAATGTATACACTCCACTCCCAACTCAAGTCTCCCCAGGCTAGGGCACTAGTCCCTTTGGTGATCCTCAGGGGGCTGGTTGCCCTGACCCGAAGGCCAATCAGGGTCCTTCCCTCAGTGTCCCATCCCTGCCTCTTAGTCTTGGCCTCCTGGCCTCCATCCTGTAGGAATGGGACCACTCAGTAGACCTGGGTTGCTAGCCTAGAGACTTTCCCATCATTTCTGGTCCCAAGGAACTCACTGGATAGTCACAGCCAGAGGATCATGGCCACCAACCTCTGGGGAAGGGTCACCAAGGGCCAACTCTTCCTCTCTTTCATCATTTGTCCCTAATGGCAGACTGGCTAAAAGCACAAAGGAGCTTTTTGTCTCTCCGCCCTAGATGACAAATGACTTTCTCTGTCCTGCTCTCGGGTACTGCTGAGGAAGTCAGGCCGAGGCTTTCCAGACAATTACACATTTTCTACAGGTAGTTTTTCACAATGAGGAGGCGGCTGTCTTAAGGCCCCGCTCCAGGAAGCAGACGTGTGCCTTTTAGAGAAAGCACGATGATTTGGCCCATTCTCTGTTGCTCCAACAAAATACCTGTGACTGAATCGTTTATAAAGAATTGAAGTTTCCTAGCCAGACATGGTGCTGCCTATAATCCCAGCAAGAGGCTGGACCAGTGGGAGAGTTTAAGACCAGCCTGGGCTACACAGCAAAGACTCTTTCTCTGAAGGTAAAGAGAAAAGAATACAGGTTTATTTCTGTTGAGCCTGTAGGTGCTGGAACCCAGGCTTATGGGTCTGACACTTCCGGATTTGGTGAGGATTTCGTGTCACTTGTTTACAGTGTGACAGGGACAGGAAGCCAGAGGGAGCTTGTTTTACTTAAAAACAAAACAAAACAAAACAAAAAGCGGTCCTGTGCAAAAATGCTAATTTGATCATGCCCGATGGGCCAGTCCGCTTTCCAGGACAGTGCTCTGAGCACCATCGTGTCCTTCACTCTCTGGAGGTCCACTTACCAATCCAGCTGGAACCTGATAGCTGAGGGATACGTGTAAACCAGAATACCAAAGCAAGTGGAAACCCACCCAGCCATGTTTGGGGTGCCATGATGTGAGAATCCCTCCAGGATGTGGGATACCCTTCTGTCACCCCGAAGTGAGAGAAATCCCCAACACGGTGCTTTGAAAATTCAGGGTTGGCTCTGCAGAAGTGACTCTCCATGAGGAAACCATTGAGAGGTGGGGAGGGGGTTCCCTCTGGGGAGGTCAGCTGCTCCCCATTTAATGAGAAGCCCACTCTGGCTAGTCTGGGGAGCTCCGGCAGGCTCTAAGAGGACAAGTTGAAGTCACACGGTCTGAGGTGGCTCGGAGGGGAGGGTGGCAATGGTTGAGTGTGGCACTGTGGGCCATCAGACATGAGGCTGGCATCTCAGTTCTGCCACTAAGGAGCCAACAACCCTGGAGAGCTGCCTGCCCCTCAGCATCTCCTTTTCCTCAAACAAACAAACAAACAAACTCAACAACATGCAAAAAACCAGCCTTGAGCCTGGCTCTCTCTGAGTCTTGAGAAACAATCGTTGCTACTACTCATATAAAGCCTCTTCCAAACATGAGACACCAACACCCTCCCCATCCACGAGACGCGGATCAGCTAAGGTCACCTTTGCTTGCAGTAAAGCCACATGCTGCCCACTGTGGTCATGGGTGCTAGTCGTGGGCCAGCTGCACCTCTTGGTGTTCCAGCTGCAAGTCAGAAGACAGTCTGTTCCATATGCCTCTCACCCCAAAACCAGGAAGTGTGGGGTAGATCCTGGGGCAGGGACCAGACACATCACAAAGGACAAGAAGAAAATAGGGGCTGGCCAGGTGTCTCTGTGAAGAAGACGCCATACTTCCCCTGCCGAGGACCTGAGTTTAAGCTCCCAGCACCTACATCTGACAGCTCATAGCCACCTGTCAGTTCAGCTCCAGGGGATTCGATGCCCTCTTCTGTCCTCTATGGACACTGGTACTCATGGGAATTCATATACGTACATGTACATGTACATGTACATGTGCATGTACATAGGGGAGCAGGGTTGGGGGAGGGTATAGGGGACTTTTGGAGAGGAAACTAGGAAAGGGGATAGCATTTGAAATGTAAATGAAGAAAATATCTAATAAAAAATTAACATTTTAAATAAACAAATAAATAATATCCCATTTTAAAGAGAGAGATGGGGTGGGGGGGAAAGGGAGGGAAGGGGAGAGGAAGGAGAGGGAGACTGAGAGGGAGGGGAAGGGGGAGAGAGAGGGAGGTGAAGGGAAAGGAGAAGAGAGAAATGGAGCAGGAGGGGGAAAGGGGAGAAGGAGAGGGAGGAGGAGGAGGGATAGAGAAAGGGAGAGGGAGGTAGGGAAAGGGGAGGGGGGAAGAGAGAGATGATCATGTGTTGCGGACAAAGACAATCTGGGGTGTTTATCAGTCACTGCCCACCCTTTTGTTTGAGACAAGGTCTCTCACTGACCTGGGACCTGCCACTCGGGCTAGGCTGACTGGCCAGCGAGCCCCAGAGCTCCACCTGGCTCTGCCCAGTCTTTCGCATGCGAGCACTTGGGGGTGAAACTCAGGTCCCTGGGCTGCACAGCAGACATTTCACTGATACTGAGCCCTCCCTCTCCCCAGCCCCCACAGAAATGACCCATCCCCCATCACATCCATTGGGGACACTGGCAAAGTCAACAGTGCAGGAGCTGAGCTTCGAGGACGCACTGGAAAGCCACCAGGCAAAGAGGAAGGCAGGTGAGTGAGCAGCTGAGGAGACTAAAGTCACCTAGGCAAGCCAGGGACAGATGCCCAGGCCCTGCTCACAAAACAGCCCTGGGTAAGATGGTGATGAGTAATGGTGCCCATAGGGCCCTGCAGAAAGGAAGCCATAGTGCCGGCGTGTTCGGGGAACTGTTTGTGTGTGTGGGGGGGGGTAAGGGTGCGTGTGTATGGCTGAGCCACCCAAACAGAGTGCTTCAGAGAGATCTCGCTCAACATGAAAGAATATATATATATATATATATATATATATATATATATATATATATTTAAAACTAAAACCTTCAAGAACCCCGAGGCTATAAAATGGAAGGATCAAA
>NC_034595.1:91253498-91290559 GCF_900095145.1 Mus pahari
GGGGGTGAGGGGTGGGGGAGCCTCTCAATTCAAGCACAGAGGCTGCAGATCCAGGTTGGGAATACACCTGTCTTTGGTTTCGCTTTGAAAAGGTGGTCTCACGTTGCCATCCCAGGCTGGCCTTACACTTCTAAAGAAATCCTCTTTCTCAGATTGCTAAGTATTGAGATTATAGATTTAGGCCCACAGTCTTGGCTTCATACAGTCACAGAAGTTGAGGGCCATGCCCATCTGACCCGGGAAGTCTTGGGTTAAGTGATGTGGCTTGGGGCAGGTGCACAAGTCTTTGGCCTAAGCGTATAGTTCCAGAAAGAAAGCAATGATGTGAGACAAGACCTCAGTGTAGCTGCATGACCGTCTCCCCTTTCGCTTTCCCTCCCCCTCTGTGTGGCACAGAGACCTTTACACCCCCCCCCCCGCTTCATCCCGAGCCCCAGGCTGCACAGCTGAAGGGGTGAGGCTGTGGAGGGCCTGGCACCTGTCCTCCTGGGTTACAGCTGGAAGTGACACACAGCACTTCCCTGATGACTCGGTGGCTTAGACACCACCCTGGGGCCAGGAAACCCAAGCTCACCATGTGCCTAAGTATTAAATAGCAGCCACAGTGCCTATGGCATCCTTCGTCTAAGCCACATTTGTCCTTTTCTGCTCCAGCCGGGCATCTGTCAAGGGCGTTATCCACCTCTCCACCTGGAGCAGTGGTGTGTGTGGAAGGGGGGGGCGGGAAATGCAACCCCCCAGATCTTCCTTCAAGAGCAAACGGCTCCCTGACGTCCGCAGCCCATTACCGAGGTAATTCGGTCTCCGTAGTCTTTCTCATTACACAACAAGCCATGTTATTATTATTGTTTATCATTTATACGATATGACAAGCATGTGCCCTGTACTCATTGCTCCCCGCAGGCCTGCACTCACTCCCCACCCCCACCCCCACCTTGTCACCTGCTGCCTTGACAACTCCTTCCTGCTGCCTCCACTTTTACCGGAGTGGTCAGAGCTGCTGGGCACGGAGGGGGCCATCAGCCCTCTCCTCTGTCACCAGAATGCTAGCAAAGGCCATTGAGCATCTGCACCACCCACCAGGGGTCATAAGCCCACATGACCAGCTGCTAGGGACCAGGAAGATGGGCATGCTCATTAGCCCATCACAGGTAAGGAAACAGGCACAGGGATGCAAGAAGCCTGAATGAGCAGACGACGACGGCATGCTTCCTATGTCAGAAGGGAGTGCCCAAGTCCTGGGCCACCCTCTGGGCTCAAAGGAATGGGGAAGATCTTCAGGAATGTGAGTGTGTGGCAAGCTTCAGGAATGAGCCCTAGGCTAGGCGACAGGCCATGAGCCTGGGCACCAACACCAGCCACCTTGGTCCACATAAGACTCAGAAAAAGCCCTCCCTCTTCTTTACTCTTCGTGGCTGGGGAGTAGGGTTCATATTCCCCTCTGCCTGCAGAGATAAATGAAATAATAAAGCAGATATGAATAACAGCATTAGGCTTTTCTGCTTGCAGTGCCCCGTGGGAAGGGACTCACAGTGGCTAGTTACGGCAGCTTCGCCAGCTCATCGTATGTATGTGGCTTCAGGTCAGATGTCCCTAAAGACACGGCACCCGAGTGTTTGGAAGGTCACCAGCAAATCGATGGCCGGCCTTATGGTGAGGCCGCCCTTGGGATCCATTAAGGAGCGCCCCTGGGGTCTCCTTGCCTCAGCCAGTGGACACAAGGCTCGTGTCCCTGCGGCACTGCTATGTGGAGCGTGGGACAGGGGGACGGCCTACATGAGGGAGACGGGCAGGAATCGGGACAGCAAATAGTCATGGCAGTTTCCCATCAAGATGCAGGTCTCGGAGACCAGTGGGCGGATGCAGCGGTGCAGGGATGTGGGTCTCTCTGATCTATTAATCAGGGTGCTGTGCCAGGTGTCTGCCGAGTGCTGCCCTGCTCAGGCAGTCATTGCTAAGGTTTCCCTGGCAACTCCTGTGGAAGTAAAGAGAGACACCCCTCTCCTGAAAGCCCTGTGACCAAACAGACAGAGCCACAGACAGACAGACAGTCACTTTCCCCAACAATACGCATGTGCACATCACACCCCCTCCCCCCTCAGCCTTGCACACACATGGAACTTCACCCTTCCTGTGGGGTTAGGGGGCTGCCTTTTAAAACCCTCATACATGGAAAGGCCAGGCCTGATGATGCACACGTATGATGCAAGCGCTATGACTAAGGCAGAAGAGTCATGAGTTGGAGGCCAGCCTGGGTCACCTAAGAAGATCTCACCTCACAAAACCAAAACCTCATAAATAAATAAAACCCTCCTGGCATGGCAGAGCCTAGATTCAGCCTGGTCTCCGCCTTGGAGAGGGATGGAGACAGTGAGCAGACACACACAGACGCAGTCAGTAGCTATCTTTGTGTGTGTAACACAGGGAGGGCTCAAGCCAGCAAAACCCACCTCAGCCAGAGGCCAACCAGGGAACACTTCTCTGGGCAGGTGACTTTGGGAGCTAAAGGGTTAATATGATGGCCCATCTTCACCCTCAGTCTGACTATATTTAGAACCACCAAGGAGATACTCCTCTGGCTGGGTCTATGAGAGTGTTTCCAGGAAGGTGTAACTGAGGGAAAACCTAGGTGGCGCCATCCCTTGGGTGGAGAACCTGGGGTAAATGAAAAGGACAGAGAGCGAGCATCCACTCTCTGCTTCCTGCCTGAGCATAAACATGAGTGACCGGCCACCTCATTCTCCTGCCACAACAGACTGTGCACCCTCAAACCGTGAGCCAGGACACGTGAAAGATCCTGCGGGAGTGGGGATGGGGGGAAGCCCTCTTCTTGAACTCTCCCAATAGTGACAGGTGATATCCATCTCCAGGGGCTGCTGTAAAGTCTTTAGTGGCATCAGAAACTCTCTGCCAGGTGACAAGCACTATTCGTCCCCCACCCCCACCCCATCCCCGGGGATCTGCTCTGAGCAGATCCAGTGCCAGCAACTGTCACCAGGCTCTCTTCTTTCAACTTGGATGGCTCGAAGGAGAACGCCACCCCCCCCCATAGGTTCACACATTTGAATGCTTGGTCCTCAGGTAGTGGAACTGTTTGGGAAGGATTAGGAGGTGTGGCCTGGTTGGAAGGGGTGTGTCACTGGGGCAGGCTTTGAGGTTTCCAAAGCTCACCAAGCCAGGCCTGGTCTTTGCTTGCTGTGAGTGGATCAAGGTGTAAGCTCTTACCCCAGCACCATGCCTGTCTGCCTGCCACCATGCTCCCCACCATGATGAGCATGGACTCAGCCTCCAAAGCCATGAGCAAGCCTCTGATTAGATCCTTTCTTCTGTAAGTTGACTTGGTCATGGTGTCTCTTCATGATAGCGTTCCATCAAGCCTCACTGTTGGCTTGTGGTTTCACGCTTCTGACTGTGCTGCTTTGCCTCTTGGGGTCACAATTGCAGCTGCCACCCTCACCCCCACACTTATGACATCACCCCATATCCTCACCGTGCCCCCAAGTGGACAATTCACATCAATTGTATGGAGAAACCCCTGGGTCTGACCACTTTGGAGACATGACCCTGGGTCAGGGGGTAGGGAGCTTGTGTCTGGTCCTCTGTCATATGGCGGAAGTATCTGGTCAGATCATGGCCCTTGGAGGAGTCGATCTCACCCAGGTTGGGGCGACCACAGGCCTCTACCCTGACTGCTTTCTAAGATGCTGGGCCCTGAGACCGCTGCAGTAGTGGGAGTCCTGGGATCCCAGCCCCAACCCCCAGCTTCCATGGGCCTCCATCATCACTGCACCAACTCCACTGCCTCCCCTTCCAGATTCTTTTTTTTTTTTTTAATATTTATTTATTATATGTAAGTACACTGTTGCTGTCTTCAGACACTCCAGAAGAGGGCGGCAGATTTCATTACAGATGGTTGTGAGCCACCATGTGGTTGCTGGGATTTGAACTCAGGACCTTTGGAAGAGCAGTCAGTGCTCTTAACCACTGAGCCATCTCTCCAGCCCCCCTTCCAGATTCTTGAGGGAGGCCTGTGGCTTTTCATTTACTCCCCAGCTGGAGGCTCCCAGCCTGGCTGGGACTCACAGACCCTGGAGAATGACAAGAAGAGCCTCAGACATCAGACCGCTGCAGGTTTGCCAGTCTTGGTACTGCCCTCCTGGAGAGATGTCTTGCCTTGTGGAGAGGCTGTTCCTGGAAGTGAGTGGCCCTGTGTCCGTGGGGATGCCAAGTGGGCTGCCCAGCCTGCCTGCTGCCCGGCTGCCTAGGTTTCCCATGTGTCCTGTGAGATTCCATTTCTAGATATTTCTGGGGGAAGCCATGCTCTTTGTCAATTTTCCCTCCTTTTTCGGACTAGCTGGAACACCTTTCCTCATAGTAGGTAAGGGCTGGGGTTGGGGCTTCTCTCATGCCACCACCCTGCCACACTCCTCTCTGGTCTTACATGGGTGACTGATGATATGCCCGAGGGCTGTGGCCACTTCCCGCCACTGTCCTGTCACCTGGCAGCCCATGGGTCTCCAGGGGTCATGGCTGCTGTGGCCACTTCCCACCACTGTCCTGTCACCTGGCGGTCCATGGGTCTCCAGGGATCATGGCTGCTGTGGCCACTTCCCACCTCTGTCCTGTCACCCGGCAGTCCATGGGTCTCCAGGGATCATGGCTGCTGTGCCTGGGTTACCCAAACCCTGAGTCTTTCTCTCCATCTCCATCTCTCTTTTCCATCCTCAAGATTGTTCCAGACCAGTCCCACCCAAGTGGCACTGCCCCACAGGGAAGTCTCTCAGGATTGGCTGTCCTTTCCACTGACCACTGACACAACCCAGGAGCGCAGCTAACCCCACAGGGCAGGGGTGGTGTCCTGGCAGGGCCATCAGTCACCCCTGGTGACCTATGGCATCCATCCTGGAGAGAACTACAGGCAGACAGAGCCAGGCACTGCCCCGAGGGAACCTGGGTGGAATTGGAGGAGGCAGGAGGAACACACAGAAATCACTGCGGGCCACCCTAACAGCTATCAAGACAGCAGAAAGAACAGCCTGAGGCAGGGACAGATGGGGCACGTAGACAGCATCTCCTCTAGGGACCTCGGATCCAGTCTGAAAGATGAAACCCTGGGGCGAGCATCGTTGTGGATGGTGCCTGGGGCCCTGGAGGAAAGGGAGGAGGAGAAAGGGTGGGGTGTGGCAGAATTGAACTTCTCTTGACGTGGGCTGTGGCATTCCCACGTGCCACCGTGAGGGCAGAGCACAGGGAACTGAAGCCTGGGTTCAGTCTCATCAGCACCGAGGCTGCTGGGAGCCTGACGTATCCAGGGCTGTCAGAAGTTTGGCTGTCATCCCTGACCAGCAAGAACGGGCTTGGGTGGATGAGACCGTCTCGTCTATCCTCCATAATGTCCATTCTTTCCGGATGTGGTTCAGTCTGCCTGAATGGTGCTGGGCCTGTCCCTTAGAGGTCAAGCCTTCTACTTTCCTGTGGTAGGCGCTGGCTTCTTCCCACCTTACCCATGTGCCCTGCCAGTTGGTCATCCCTTCTGCGGCCCCATCTGCTTCCTGGCTGGCACAGGAGGCACCTGCTGGTCAGTCAAGCACCATGTCTTCTTAGAGAAGACCCCCACTGATTGCCTGTGAGGTCTGATTTCAATGAGAACATCCCTTTCGGAAAAGAGGTCTCTGGTCTGGACCCCGCTCCGCTTCTCAGCTCTGTTCTCCGACAAGTCTCTGCTGCTCTGAGATTAAGTTTTCTTGGGTGCTTTTCAACCCATTTTTGGACCACGATCGCACCTCAATCTCTAATGCAACATGGAGAGCGGGCAGGGCCCAGGCGGGGCTGGAGAAGCCCAGTGGGAGAAGCTGGCAGCCTTGCAAGGCAGAATGGCTCAGGAGTCACCCTGATCTCACTGCCAATCCAAGAGGCTGATGGGAAGAGCTGGGTCTTAATTACTATAGGAGGGATGGAGTAAGGAAGGGGGCTGGGGGGGGGCTCTCAATCCTTGGTGGGTCTTTAATGAAGCTTTTAGTGTGCTTAAAAAATAAATGAAGAGAAAAATTTTTTTGAAAGCCCCTTTTAAAGATTTTTGGCAGGCATGATTAGTGATTTTTGAAAGCCTTAAGCCAACCGTTGATCAGCCAACCCCCTCGACAGCTGGTGAGCGAAGACAGCCACACAGCCATCCGACCTGGCCTTTCCCCTTTTTTGGCAGACCTTTCCCTAGGTGGTCCACTGGCTCAAGCCACAATGACCCATCCCCCTCCTGAGCCACCCTGCAGACACAGCCAGGCCAACCGGGCAGATGGACATGGTGAATGAACTTCAGGGTTCAACTGGTCTCTTGTGGAACTCTGAAAGCTCTCATGGAAGAGGATCCAAAAGGAACCACAGGATGGATTTGAGGGTGTGGAGGCAGGGGGACCGAAGACCTTCCTCAAACCATGAAGTCCTCTCGGGAGCCATCTGACTACATGGCCTCCACTCAGACATCCTCCCAGGGAGGAATTCTCCGTGCTGTTCTAAGAGTCCAGGTTGGGGACTAGCAGATCTGGAGTCAGACCCAGAGCTCACCTACCTCCTTTCATCAGTGAAGCTTTTACGGTCCGGAACTTCTCTGGACTCTGTTTTGATGTCTACAAATTGGGGACAATTAGACTGGCTTCACAGCGCTGTCACTAGCTACAGATGAGTGGGGAAAGTGCCCAGCCCACGGTGAGTGGCCCCTCCCCTTCATTTTACTCTTTCTCCTTCCAGGAGTCACGCAAAAGGTCAATCTCACAACCAGAGAAGGAAAGCTTCAAATCGGATTCACACAGAGAATAAAGTGTTGAGGAAACAGTGCGTTGGGCATGTCAAATGAGATGTGGGGACCCCGGTCATCCTGGGATGACACCAACCATAGATAGTAACATGCAGAATCCATGGCGGATGGGAGCTGACTGTGCTCTGTGATGCTCTGAGCACATCCACATTTGCACAGCGATACCTCATTTGGGTCAAGACGATGACCAAGTAAGGAGATGGACTCCCAACTGTGGTGTCTGGAGGAGCTTGAAGGAAAGAGTCCTGCGAAGGAATGGAGAGGAACAGGAGGCAGGCAAGAGGCGTTGCTATTCTTCAGACAATGGACTTGTGTCCCCGGGGAGCGGTAAGTGGGATGACTGGGCCCACCCAGAGGACCAGAACCCCTGAAAGCTTAGTTTGAGTTATGCTAAGGCAGATAAGGAAAATGAGCCAACCAAGGAGTGAGCAGCGGGTGGTCCAGCTAGCCGCTGACCTTGGTACTGAAAACACAGTGATCCCACAAAACCAAGTGGAGGCCTAGAGGCAGAGGCCATAGTCCACTGAGGTGAGGAGGCACTCGGTGGCTAGAGGTGACTATGGCTAAAGGTGACTGTGGCTAGGGGTGACTGTGGCTAGGGGTGGCTGTGGCTGGGGGTGGCTGTGGCTGGGGGCAACCCTGGTTGGAGCTTTCCTCTGTTCAGGGCCTGGGGTCTGGGGGGGGGGGAGCAGAGGGAGGGAGGAATGTGCATCACGTGGAGGTATCTGTTAATTTTTTCTTCCTGTCACAGGGTTGCCCCAAAGCCACTCCTCTTCCTGGTTGCAGTGATTGGTTGGTGATGCCCATGTGACCCTAGCTGGCCAATGGGCCTCCAGGAAAGCAGATAACTGACATGAGTAGACAACCTCTGGAAAGGAGGGATGCGAAGTGCTGGGGTCTGAGTAGCATGGCCCCCACCCCCTCCTGGTTAGCACACAAGAAGTGAGTGCCTTTCTCAATGGATGAATCCACCCTGGGTTCCTATGACAGCAGTACTGGAGGTCTTACTAAAGGATCGGGTCATTAGGGTTTGCCTCTTCCTGTCTGCTTCCGGGCGTGGTAAGGCGAGCAGCTCCTACCCATCATGCTCCTGTCCCATCTCAGTCTGGCATCCACGGATGCCGCAGCCCTGGGCAGATCCTCGGAAGCCATGAACCGAAGCAGAGCCTTCTCCCTTTTAAGTGTTCCTCTCCCACACACGCCCCAGTGATGAGAAGTCTGACCAACAAGCTTTCTCATCAGGAGGCTGGGGTTGAGACTTGGGGGAGCTGGCAGCCATCTGCTGCCACTAAGAGCAGGAGACAAACCTCTTGCAGAGGAAAGCAGAGCCAAGTGATGGAAACAGATGTTGTATACATGTCCATTAGGAACGAATTATACAAATAATGTACCTACTTCTGTCTGTTATCCTGGATCCAGCCAAACCTGAAGCTGTCATCTGACTGTATGCGCCTACCAGAACACACATCTAAATGGTTCGTGGAGGTGCCGTAAAATAATGTTTTTCTGCCACTTGCTCTCAATGAGGAGGGGCTGAATTTGCCAAGATCTCTCCCTCCCATGACAAAGCTCTCATGACCTAGCAGAGGAGGCCATTTTTATAAGAACAAGGGGTCCATGCACATGTGGAGAAGCCCCACCCCCAGCCTTGATGTAGGGGGCTCTGAGCTAAGCCCTCCCTTAAAGACACTGGGAGCACAGGGATTTCTTTCTCTGTGAAGCCAGAACAGAGTTCCGTATGT
The DNA here is from genome assembly GCF_900095145.1 of Mus pahari. Classification (NCBI taxonomy): domain Eukaryota; kingdom Metazoa; phylum Chordata; class Mammalia; order Rodentia; family Muridae; genus Mus; species Mus pahari. The sequence goes on from NC_034595.1 coordinate 91,262,052, forward strand.
CAGGGAAGGGGGCATGTGAATGGACTTCCCGTCGTCGCCACGGCCTGGGTGGGCTGAGCAGGCTTGTTGCCCCCTCCCCCACCCCAGCTCCATCTCACTGCGTTGCACTGAGCCAGGCCACCCCAGAAGAGAGAAGGGTGCACCCTGATTGCCATAATTATTGCCAGTTCATTAAAAAAAAAAAAAGGGCTTCAGAGAACATTAGCAGCTCCAGCAAGGACACACAGATGGCTCCCCCGAGGAGTCCTGCCGGGGCACTGGAGTTGAACATTTGTAGCCAGGCAGTAGCCTTCTTCAGAGGGTGAGTCACAGGGGGCTCGGTCTGGGAGCTCTTAATGAAAAGAGAATCAGGAGGCCCTGCCTTTGACCCAGTGGGAAAAGCATAGCTCAGGCCTGCCCCTGTCAGGGGGAGCCATGGGAAAGGCCGGCACCCCAACCAGCAAGCATGCCCCAGCAGACCTGGGTCGGGGGGATGAGGCCCACCCTGGCCTCTTCAGCCACCTTGTGACTTTTCTGTTGTCCCTAAGTGGTCACACAGCCTATGGGGGAGTCAGAGTAGAAGCAAGTTATGACTGAGAGACCCAGGACCCTCCCCACCTCACCCAGAGGTTCAAGATGGCTTCCTGGCACCCAACTGCAGAGTCACTGGTGAGCTGTCACGGGGTACCCATCCCAACCCCTTCAGTATCTCATAGTGTCAGGCTAACTGTCCACCATCTCCTGGGTTCCTCTTAAGCCAGAATCCAGAAGCAAATATGGACCCACCCATAATAGTGATTTCTTTCCTCCAAAGACTACATGTTGTGGGGTTCCCTGGGGTTCCCCAGGATAAGTACCCCTATGGTAGTCTAGATGTTTAATGTTTCTCTGAGTTCCTGTGTTAACGGCTTGTTTCTGGTCTGAGTCCTTAAGAAGTGGGAGTCTGAGGTATTTTGTGATGATGGTGGAAGTTGGTCCACACAACCCGCTACCTCTGAATGTGAGCCTTCCATAGGGCCATGCTCTCGGTGAACCGTTTACCTTGAGCATTTCACATGCCTTGAACACCCGCCTGTGCGAGGACTAGAACAGGTAAAGGGGAACATTCAGGGTCCAGAGACCAGCATTTTGTGTCAAGGCATTCCGTGACAGGAACAAGGTTTGCTGTCCCTTCCTTTCTGCCACTGCCAATGCTACTTGGCCACCTAAAACCATTTCTGTCATTTCTCCCCTCAGAGAGGTGGCCCTGGTTCTGCAGCCTTGACTGGAGGACCAGGGACAGACATGCAGACAGATTGATCTGGGACGAGGCTGTTCATTGCTCTACACCGTCAGGAGCTGGGTAGTAGGAAGGACAGCGCCTCAGAGCCTGGCCTGGACATGGGTGGATGCAGAGATGGTAATAATGTTCTTCCCGTCCCCACACCCATCCCTGTGGATTGCAGTGCTTGTGGCCCATAGGAGGCAGGCGGCTCAGATCCCCACAGCCTTGCATTCCTGGGGTTCAGCAACAGGTGACACAGAGGACGAGGGTATGTTGTCTCACATGATTTCACTACAACCAGACCAGCAAGGCCCAGGGAGGGAGAGAAACTCAGGAAAGATCGAGCTTGCAGGCCTCCTGGGGGACGAAGCAGCTTGGGGCATCCAGGGTACCTCGGCCAGCTAGTGATAAGCAGGTGCGGGGTGCAGACCCCACCTGTGAGGTGCCCACTTCTTTCCAGGGCATTGCTACAGAAACCTTGACGGAAATGACTGTTTTCTCCGGGCCTAAGGGTTCCTGGCAGACCCTCATGCCTGTGGTCCCGTCCCACCCACCTTCAACCTCGGCAGAGGTCGCTAGGGTACAGTACCACAGTACCACAGTCAGTTCACCCAATGGGAGACCTAGTTCAGGTCTGGTTCTGCCATTTCTAGCAATGAGTTCTGGCAAACTCTCCAGCAGCCCTGGGCAGTGTCATCCACTGCACAATGGTTGCAGCACCCCACCCCCGTCCCCCAACATGGTCCCTGGCTTGCTCTGAAAGTCAGTGGGAAACCTGCAGAGGCAGGAACGAGGAACACGGCCGCACCCGCTCCTTGCTAGCTGCTATTTCCGCGGACACTTGGTCCAGGACTGTGTCTCCTGGGCCATGCCCACTCTGTGGTCTCATCCCCACCCCTGCTGTGCCCTCCAGCCTTTCTCCCAGCATCTGCGGTTTCCATGACACCCTTGGCTGGGGAGCTAATTTTAATGAGCAAGATTGATTAACACGCAATTACTACTTTCCTTCCCTGTCCCTTTTGTCTTTTAGAAATGGAAACAAAGGACATTCTGGAACTTGAGTCAAACATTTAATAAATTAATTCTCAAGAAAATGTTTGAGATTCCAGGGGCTGGTGGCTATTTTTTTCTTCTTCTTCTTCTTCTTTCTTAACTACACTACATCAGGAAGTAATTGCCTGATTAAGGGACCCAGAGCTTGGAGAGTGACACATTTTTTTAAAATTAGAACGCCCCTGCCAACAGACATGTACGCCGCGGGTTATCATCTCTTCCTCAAGCAACTCCACTCTAAAGGAGAAATGGCAGAGACGGAGAGGAAAAGGAAGGGAGTCGGGGGCAAGGACCTCCTTCCTGATCCCCAAGACCCCAGCTGCTCCCTGACACATGTACCTTCATTTGTGAAAACCAGGGCTTGTGGGGAGATGTCAGTTCCAACCCTGAGAGTGGGAAGCATAACCCAGGCAGGGCAGCAGGGTTACAGGGCTTCCTATAACCAGATGACAGCACCCACAGGGAAATAATAAGTGACCATAGAGAAATGTATTGTGGGAGATCAAAGAAACAGCGAGTTGCAGCTGTCCCTATTCTACAACGTGAACGCCATCAGCACCCGTCCCTCATCAGGCTTCGAACTCCCTAGACCTCATTCAGCGACCTCTTTTGAACCAAAAAGCCACTTCCAAAAACTGAAGAGGCTGCACCCCTCCCTTCAGGCCACTGCCCAGCCAACCTCTGTGTCAGCACTGATGGCGGTGGGGACAAGACTGTTCCTCACGACATGTCAGAGAAAACTGTGCATGGTTTTGTCCATAGTAAACATTTGCAGGTGAAAGAATGGATAGATGGATGGATGGATGAATGGATGGAAAGGTGAATGGAAGAGTGAAGATGGGTAGGTGAATGAATGATGGGTAGATGGGTGTGGTGGTTTGTATATGCTCAGCCCAGGGAGTGGCACTATTAGGAGGTGTGGCTCTGTTGGAGGTGTGGCCCTGTTGGAGTGGGTGTGGCCATGTTAGAGTGGGTGTGACCTTGTTGGGGTAGGTGTGGCCCTGTTGGAGTAGGTTTGTCACTGTGGGGATGGGCTTTAGGACCCTCATCCTAGCTGCCTGGAAGTCAGTCTTCCACTAGCAGCCTTCAGATGAAGACGTAGAACTCTCAGCTCCTCCTGTACCATACCTGTCTGGATGCTACCGTCTTCCTGCCTTGATGATAATGGACTGAACCTCTGAACCTGTAAGCCAGCCCCAATTAAATATCCTTTATAAGAGTTGCCTTGGTTGTGGTGTCTGTTCACAGCTGTAAATTCCTAAGACAATGGATGAGATGGGCGGTTGGGTAGATGAATAAGTGGCTAAATAGGAGGTGATGGGTAGATAGGTGGGTGGGTGGATAGATGGGTGGCTGAGTAGACGGATGGGTGGGTAAATGGAAGGATGGTGGGTATATGGGCAGGAGGGTAGGTAGACGGATGATAGGCAAGTGCGTGGGTAGGTGACTGGTGAACGGAGGGTTAACTGAAGTGTAGCTGTCCACTCACTGTCTCACAAAGGGCACTATTTTCTCCTTTGGGTTCATGTCTTTAGACTATTCCTGATGTAGGTTAGAGGGGGAGTGGGTCAGACTGGATGCCAGAGAAAGAGTTCTGATCTTGATGATGACTGTAGCGGAGTGACTACCCCTCTCTGCATTTCTTGAAGGATTTGGGTGTAGATTCGGGAGATGCAGTCTCCATCTATCCTCATAGGAGTCTCTAGGATGTATCCAAGGAAGCGGGTCACACGGACCTCAGGGCGGTGAGTCCACCCATCCGAATAAACATGTCTGAAACAGAAGACTCGGCTTAGACAAAGATGGAAGCCGATGGGTGGGTGTCAGGGCCCCCGGGGACAGGGACAGGAGGGTGACAGCTAAGCAGTGCAGAGTTTATTTTTGGAGGGGTAGAATCGTCTAAAACTGACTGCAGTGATGGCTTCCCAACTTGGTGAATATACTAAAAATTACTGAGTTGTAAATATATAAAAAGTTAAAAATTAAAATGTCAGCCCAGCTTAATGAGCTAGAAATGAGTGATTAGGGCTCTGAGCCTGGAAGCTGTCTGCAGTCAGCAGCCACCCTTGTCCTCATGTGAGCTACTCAGGGTCTTAGGAGGCACGAGAGAGGACGGAGGGTCAAGTTCAGGTTCCGGGTCCCTCTACCGAGAGCTGGGAGGACAAAACAGGTCCATTTCTTGGCCTCGTTGACAAACTTCATCTCTTCCTGTCACTGCTTCTCAAGGCTAATTTGCAATTCCCTGTGATGGGAAAAGTATCTCTTGTCTGGTCAAGCTCCAAGCTAGCCGCTCTTCAGGAATTTCGGAGGCCTGACTCAAGGCTGTCTGCTACCCCCACAGGCTGACCCTAACCACCCTTTCCCAGCTTCCTCCACGGGAAAGGCTCTGCCCCAGGACCTTAGTGTAAGCTCACCTCTCCCCACAGACGATCCAGATGTGATGGCCAATCCACCACAGTATAATAAACTAAGATAGAATATTCCAGGCTAGAGAGATGGCTCAGTGCGGGTCGTGTAAGCGTTAGGACTTACGTTCAGATCCCCCAGCTCCCACATAAAACTGGCCTGATACCCTGGACCGGCAGGCCCAGGATTGGCAGAGTGTGGGGACAGGGGAATCCCAGGATCAGGTTGCCAGCCAAAGTGGCAGCCTCCAGGTTCAGTGGGAAACCCTGTCTCAAAAATTAGAGTCAAGAGGGATTATGGAAGACACCTGATGTCAGCCACATGCACAGGTACGTACAGCTTACCCCCAACACACACATTCACGCACACACACATGCACACACGCACCCACACAGGCATGCACCTATATGCCCACATGCCCACACACATACACAAAATAAAATAGAATAATATCCTGCCCCCATATCAGATTGAGAAATGCCTAAGAAATTAGCAACTGCAATACTGTGCTATAGGGTATCTCCAGAGAGGGTCAGGTGGTGGAGACGCAGCCTACATGTTGGCACTACCGTCCTGTGGGCTGGGGCCTGGGAGCAATGAAATAAAAGGGAGAAGGGAAAAGTTCACCAACACTGCTTCCCTCCTCCCCCACCCTCTCTCCTGGCTGCTGTGATTCGCCATATTGTATTTATCAGCTGCAAGCAGACCTGGAGTGTGGCAGCTTGGGGCCAGGTTCTATTGTCTCCCCTGACACCCTAGAGCAGGTGACAGGAGGTGAGTGAGCTGAAGTGGCCTGTCCTCCATCTCTACCCTCCACCCAGTCTGGAGTGAACTGAGCACATAGACTGATCTGTCCCCGCTCACAGGAAGCAGGAGCACATCGAAGCAGCTCCAGGGCCAGAGGCCAGAGTCTTGGGGCCTTCCACGGAGCCTTTTACAGCCCCGCCAGTCACCACAGATACAAGGAAGGTGCCAGAGGCACTTCGGGAGCTGAGACAGGCACAGCACATGGGTGAGTCCACAGCCCTAGGCTAGAATTTCAGGTTCCATCAAAGAGAGTCGTGTGGAAGTCCAGTAAAGGTACAGAGAGCAAGGCTTAAGGAACACTTCTCACATTCAAGTCCAAAGAGCTCCGCTCCGAAGCCTGCCTCCGCCTGCAGCTCCCACCGCACGCTGGCCCGCCGGCTGGCTCGGCAGTAAGCGCGTTACTCATTTTTCTGGGCTTGTCTCCTTGGCTGTAAAACGGAGATGGAAACCGCTCCCCGCAGGCTGACAGGAGGATTAAACGGGAATCAGACGACATGACACGAAATAACATAAAATAAATTTCAAATAACATAAATTCTGTATAATATATCAACATTATAACTCCCCACACTCCCACGTAACAGGAAAACAGACTCTTCACCCTGGTCTCTGCACTAAGACAGCGAGGAGCAAGGGTCTACCCGGGAGATGCTGAGCCACCCGTGAGATCAGCCTGTTGAAGGGCTGGCCCCCAGTAGGTGTCAACACATGACTGTTATCCGGTGCTTAGAGCAGCCCCATCCTTCCGGGCAGCAGCAAGATCCTCCTGACATGTGGTGCGGAGTGAGGGCGGGCCGTGAGGATCTTGATTTTGACTCTGTCTGACATGAACCCACAACTGTTGGCACAGGAGACAGGCAGCTGTCAGCCTTGCCAGGCAGCATCTCAGGTTCCCTGACAAACCTCTCCGCACGTGCTTGCCACTGTCAGCTCCACTTAAGGCACGGGGATGACGGAACCTGGAGTCAAGCTTGGAGAGACGGACTGGCAATCTACCCCAGATCCGCACTGGTGACATCACCTAGGGCCACTGACAAGTCGATCTGACAGGTGTGTCCCATGCTGTCTCTGTGCCAGACATGGGGTGGGGTCTACTGTGATCACGGGCTCTCCTGTTGTGGCACAGTTGCTCTCAGTACAGGGAGGCAAAGTGACTTGGAAACACCCGCCATTTTCTGCATGAGTGTGTGTGTGTGTGTGTGTGTGTGTGTGTGTGTGTGTGTGCGCGCGTGTAAAGCCCAAAGTTGACATCAGGATCCATCCCCAGTGGCTCTTCCACTTTATTCACTGAGACAGGGTCTCTAGTCAGACCAGAGCTTCCCAGTAAGCCTAGTATCATCAACCAGCTTGCTCTGGGGAATCTTTTGTTTCCCACCTCCTAGGGTAGATTTTCAAGTTGCTGCCACGTACTCCCATAAATGCCACATCTATTTAGCTGGATTCTGGGAATCCAAACTTTGGTCCTCATGGTTGCTGTGCAAGTCCCCCAAATCCCCATAAGGACTGTGAATGGGAGAGACTACTTGGTCTGCCTTTACCACCAGAAGGTGCCCCCACCCAGGGGCCAATCCATCGTTACCCAGTTCCCAGCTTAACTAGAAATCAAAGGCATGATAGGGCAGGATTGGTGTCCCAGTGTGGCCTTGGTGAACAAGGGACAGATTTCTAACTCATAGTGCATGTTGGAAAGACAAGTGACAAGGTGCCAGCCTCCAGGGATGCCTGTGGTATATCTTCCCGCACAGAGAGAGGGAGGTGTGAACACACACAAGGAATGCTCCGAGCCAGACTCAACCTGGCAAGCAACCCGCTCTTGGGGGTCACTCCCTTGGTGACAGCACTAATTCATGTGTGAAGACAGAGCCTAGGGACCTAGTTACCTCTTAATGGTCCCACTTCTTGACACGATCATTCGGCTCTTAAGCTTAGAGTGCATGGCCATGGGGCGGGGGGTTGGGGGAAGCACACTTTCTAGCCATGGCAGATGTTGGGTGACATCAAGACACTGAGCAGATGTTGCGGGTCCTCTGGCCAGTGGGAGCTCTCCCTCTGAGAGGGAGGTCCCTGCAGCATCCTCAGAGTTTGTGGGAAGTGCTTCTGGCACACGAACAGAGCTTGCCACCCGAAAGCATGTTGCTGGAGGTAGGATCCGGGACTTGACAGAGGATAGCGTGGGCAGAGGGGTAGGTGGGAGCGGGAAGGGGCTCAGCTCGGCGGGGAAACTTGATTTGGTGGGAATCTTGGTCTGAAATGAAATGAGCCTTTGGGGAGGGAATTTAATATTGCCTCAGAGCCTTTGTCTTCATTTAGGGCAACACGATTGCTTTATCGCGGCTTCTCCCTTCGCCCCAGATACATTTATTTTGAATTTATTCACTTATGAGTCTTGCAACAAGAAGTTGGAATGAGTAAATGCACTTCTTTTTTTTCTTGAGCTACATTAATTTTGGAGGGAGATTTATTCTGTCCGCTGCTCCTCTTATGGTTGCCGATGAGCTGCGGAGCCCCCATCCAGGGCTGAGCTGGGCTTGTGAGGTGAAGCAGCAGGATTAAAGGCCCAGACTCTTACAGAGGGCGAGGGAGCCCCTCATTCCATTCGGAAGGTTGCGATGAAGTGCGGAAATGAGGTCTTCCATGGGACAGGTGTCTTCTTCCAGTACCCCTCACCTAGCCTGGCACCTGAGGGTGTCAGAGATTGAATGGGATGCCCTGTTGGGGTTTGGGGTCCCACCCCCAACATCTGTGAATGTCACCATCATTGGAAACGCATCAGCAGATGTATCCAAGTCAACACGAAGTCATCAGGGTGACCCCTGATTCAATGTGGCTTGCATCTTTACAAGAAGACAATTGAGATACACATGAAGAAATCATATGGTGACAGGTAGGGCTGGCGGGACACAGCTGAGTGAGGAACACTGAGTGTCTTATAGTCTGCTTTCTGCTGCTGTAACTTAACACTCCAAGTTGGGACAATTATAAAGAAAGGAGGCTTCTTTGGTTTGGTTTTGGGAGCAGAAAGTTCAAAATCAGGTGGGTGTGTCTGTCTGGCCTCTGAGGAGGACCCTTAGCTATGTCATGTCATAGTGGGTGGGCTCACGGTAGATCTGCCAGCGAAGTAGATATGTGCATGCAGTGGCTTTGCTGTATAACAGCTGTTTCTGATGAGAAACAACCCATTTCAGACCAGCATCAACATCCTTCTGAGGCCAGAGATCCTGTATAGCTCCACCAATGGCATGACACTTCCATATCTCTCACACCATCACGCTGAGGACCAGGCTTCCAGCCCATGCACCTGCTGGACAGACTCAGCATTTTGCTTCACCACTGTTTTCTCCCAGTTGAAGTCTGTCCCTTTGGATGCTCAAGAAGACAACACAACTTACAAGTCTTAGGAAGTTCCTGAAACCTATGAGAACCACAGGGCCTCTTGTCAAGTTTATATCAGCAGTAACCATTGCTGGGAAGAAGAGACTGTCTTAGTGTTCTGTTGTTGTGAACAGACACCATGACCAAGGCAACTCTTACAAAAGAAAACATTTAATCAGAACTGGCTTAGAGTTTCAGAGGATCAGTCCATTATCATCAGGGTGGGAAGCATCCAGACAGACATGGTTCTGGAAAAGGAGCTGAGATTTCTACATCTTGATCCAGAGGCAGCAGAAGAAAACTGGTTGTCACACTGAATGTAGCTTGAGCATAGGAGACCTCAAACCCACAGTGACAGAGCACCTCCAACAAGAGCACCTCCTAATAGAGCCACTCCTTATGGGCCAAGCATTCGAACAGAGGAGTCTATGGAAGCCATGCCTATGAAAACTACTATAGATGCTCTCCTTCCAAGCCCTTCAGGGAACTCTAGGGATATAGAATTGAAGAGTGGTCCCGCTTACTGGGGGNGGGGGGGGGGGGGGGGNGNGNGGGGATTTTCAGCTGTCTCTGGCCTATCCAGACTCCTATAAAGATCCCAATTCATGTACTCGCTCACTAAGCAAAGCATCATGGGGCATTTTCATTCATCCGTCACAGGTGCCCTGTCTGAGGTTTGCTCATGTCTTCACGGCGAAAGCCACACAACTCATAGACAAACCACAGCACCACACACCCCCAGACTCCATGTCACCACCAGGGTACTAGGACAAGGGAGGATTTGATCGGAGGATTTGATCCAGAGACTCACACATAGTACGACCCTGGACACTTGGATCTTAGGTTCTGGCCTCGCCAGAGCTGTGACAGGGTTAGGTTTTGTTTTCAGTTGGTTGTTGGTTCATTTGTTTGTTTTGAGACACAGTCTTGCTGTGTAGTGCATGCTAGCCTCTGTCTCACTAGGCAGCACACACAAGCCTTGAGCTTGCGATTCTCCTGCTTCAGCCTCCCAAGACCTGGGAGTTCAGGCATTCTGCACCCTGTGGCCAGCTATTTATGTTATTTGAAACCATGGCTCTTTGTCACAGTAGTCACATGAAACCAATCCAGCAGATGTAGTGAATGAATGGAGTGAATGAATGAATGAATGAATGAGCACCTTCACTGCCAATTCTACACATGGAGCTTTGGATGGAGACCGAGAGGCTATTATTCTGGGGGAACAGAGGGGCTTTAGACACTTGCAGGAGTCCAGTGTATAGTCTGTGATGAGTTAGGAGGTAAGGCATAAGCTTCCCATGTGCAAAGTATGTTTCAATAAAACTATTACATATTTGGGGGAAATCCAGGTTGTAAGATGGCTTAAAAGGTAGAGGCTCTTGCTGCCAATGCAGATGGTCCCTCGGAATTCCATCCCTACAGCACACACGGGGGAAGGAGAGAAGCAATTTCTGTAAGCTTCTCTCTCTCTCTCTCTCTCTCTCTCTCTCTCTCTCTCTCTCTCTCTCTCTCTCTCCAAACACACACATATGCACACACATGCACACACACACACACACACACACACACACACACACACATACTTGCACCTGAATCTGCACACACACAAGTGTAATAGTTCCTTAAAGTTGCTCAAAGTTTGTGGTGGTTCACTTAAGATATATCCCTCATTCCCATGGGTATTTGAATACTTGCTTCCCAGTTGGTGGTGCTACTTGGTTGCTGGGGACGCACTTCATAAGGGGGAGGCTTTGAGATGTCATAGTGTTACCCTACTTCCAGCTTGCCTCGGCTGCTCTGTGCTCGCCTTTGAAGGTATCGGCCCTCCGCTTCCTGTTCCTGGAGTTCGCTGTCCTGTCTCCCCAGAACGACGGACCCTTATTCCTCTGGAATCATAAGGCAAATAGCCCCTCTCTTGCACACGTTGCCTTGGTCATGGTGTTTTATCACAGCCACAAAAATTGCCCAACGCGGGGTTATTCAATGACGTCATGCACAGACCGGCACTCGGCTCTGGGGCCTTGGTAAGGGCGGGGTCTCACAGAGAAGCAGGGAGGCTGAGGGACTGGAGGAGCCCTAGAGCCTCTGGGCTTGGCACCCTGCTCCAGGAGAGGCTGCTGAGCTGGGTGCTTCTTATATCCCCCCTCCACTTGAAAGGCTAATTGCCTGGAAAGGCTGCTGCGGCTCTGCTCCGGTCCCTGCCTCTGGGTCCAACGCTCCACTAAATCCCAGCTGCTTCTCCCAGGAAACGGATACAAAACTACGCCTGGGCATTTCGTGTGTAAAATGGGCTCAAACACTCTTAGGAAAGTCAGCATTCAAAGAAAACCCCTAAACCTGGGGATAATCATGATTTGGGGGAAGTGGTTTATGGGTAAGATTAGATTCCAGTGAGGAGCAACTGGAGTGTCCACGTGGCTCCTGGGTTCAGTGGCTAGAATCCTTGTAAGAGAAAGGCTGGAGATGGACCTTGGGCAGAAAACCCCAGTGGTCAGGCTGTACCCAATCTCTCTCTGTGTGGCTTACACGCTGAGATGTGGACAGGTTGCTTCACCCTCTGGACCTCAGTTTCCCCCCTCACAGGAAGGGAGTGGCGTGGTGAGTCCCTGTTCCCGGGGTAGATGGGTAATGACAGGCTCTATGAGGACACACCCTGGCATAGAGTCAGCTGTTGCTATGAACAGGGTTATGAGTTCACATAAAAGCCCCGGCACCTGATGTATTTGGAGAAGACGGAGGCTGTCATCGGAGCTGCCAGAGGGAAGAAGGCATGAGGTCCTGCTTGGATGCACAGGGAGGGAGGACTGACGTACTGCACAAGGAATGATGTGGGGACAGATGGATGCACGGATGGGTGGATAGATGGATGGATGGATGGATGGATGCATGGAGGTATGCATAGACAGAGGGATGATGGATGGACATGTGACAGAAGAGTGTCAAAACTGATAGTCAGGTGATTGGAAGGTGATGGTAAAATATTCTGTGCAACCCTTGGGTGACTCCCAGCCCAGGCAAGGAGCAGAAGGACGGCTGTGCTTAAGAGAACATCACATTAACACAGTGGATGTGCACAGCCCACAAGGACTCTGAGGAGGGCACGCCTCCTTGCAAAGACTGATAGTTAAAAAGTAATTAATTCTTAATTGTAGTAAAATATGCATAGCATAAAACATACGGCTGTGGCCGTTTTCAAGGGTATATCACAGTGGCAGAAGTGTATCCTATCTGCTCCATGGCTATCGGGCTGGCACCGCTCTCTCCCCAGAACTGTTCTGCCCCATAGATCTGAGGTTCTGCCCCCACGTTCCTTCTCTCTCACACCTGAAGACCATCATGTGACTGCGACTGCTCCATATGCCTCCCGGAACTGTGATCAGGTAGCAAGTTGTCCTTCTGGGACTGGCTCACCTCCCTTAGACTAGTGTTTCCCAAGTGAGTCCTTGTAACTTGTATCAAGGGAGACCCTGATTGCTTTGTAAGTCTTGGGGTCTGGGATGGTGGGTGCTGTCAACTTCCAGGTTCTAGACTCACCTAGAAGATAAGCCTCCATGCACACCTGCGGAGGATTAGCCAGGTCGGGTTAATCTCTGAGCATGCCTAGGGGGAGGAGGCATTGGTATCTCAGCAACATTAATTGAGGTGGGAAGTCACGCCCACTGTGGGATGGGATCCTGGACCATGCAAACAGAAAAGCGCCGAGCAGCCCTGTGCATTCATCAGCCTCTGCTTCCTGATTACGAATGGATGTGACCTCATACACCTGATTGCTCAACCATAATGGACCAGATAAACCCTTTCTCCTCCAAGTTGGTTGTGTGAGAGTGCTTTTATCATAGCCGAAGAAGAGAAGCTAAGTAAGATGTGAGCTATCTGGATATGAACTGATAGATGGGTGGACAAAAGGGTGGATGGATGGATGAGTGGATGGGTGGAATGGACAGACAGATGGACAGGCAGACAGATGGATGAACAGACTGATGGAGGATGGATGGATGGATGGATGGTTGGATGGATGAATGGATGGATGGATGGATGGATGGATGGATGGATGGATGGATGAATGGGTGGATGGGTGGATAGATGAATGGGTGGATGGGTGGATGGATGAATGGGTGGATGGGTGGATGGATGGGTGAATATATTGGTACACGGATGAGTAGATTAACAGTAAGTGAACACGTGAATGGATAGACTGGTACACGGATAGAATGGATACAGGCATGCACGGATGGAGGTGGCTGATGGTAGACAAATGAATGCTGATCCCGGTGTGTATTGAAAGAGAGGTGGTAAGACATACAGGAGAGCTTTGGGTGTCTGGAAACCTGGGTAGGGAGCAGAAGAGCCCCTCCTGGAACAATATCACAGGATCACACTGTGCGGGCATCCCACAGCTCACAGGGGCTGTGGGGACAGCACGGGCATCATGGAATCCAGGCCATGTGGTGAGGGCTGTCATGGAACTATGCCTGCATGAGAGAGGCTCACAGATGAGTAGAGAGCAGTGTATAGAGCCAGAGGAGAGGGCTCGGGAGAGAGGCTATGGGTGGAGGGAGGAGCTCCTGGCTTGCCACCGAGGACTTCTAGCTGTGAAGCAAGGGGTGCGCAGCCTCTCTGCACCTCAGCAGTGGAATGAGTCACTGATGCAATGCACCTCTTTGAGTCTTGATGGGGCTCTGGAACAGCTGTGGAGATGCCAGTCAAAGCTTGGGTGCGCTCTTGGGAGCAGCTAATCGCTTCCCAACACCTGTGCTGTCCTTGGTCCCATCCCCGCAGGCTGTTCAGGCTGCCAGCCTCAGTTTCCATGGAAAGACCCAACCCTGCAGCATTCTGGCCCAATGTCCCCAGCGCCATCCCCAGGCCCCACCTCCACTGCTGACTGGCCAAACATAGACACACACACACACACACACACACCACTGGACTATGCACGTGCCCTCTCTCTCCATGAAGCTACACATTGATTTTGCCATAGCCATAAGCCCTTATGAATTCAGCACGTGGAAAAAAATAACATTGATCCCCCTCATAATTTGTCTGCGAACAGCAGGGCCTGCTAATGGCTTCCCTGGAGATTTATGTTGGAGAGCAGGGCCTGGCTCTGCCCACTCACTCTGAGCCACCCTCTTCACACTCAGGGGTTCTGTGGTTGTCTGGAACTTTTGTTGAAAGCAGGCAGATTTGGGGGCCAAGGACCACGGCAGTTGCCAGTTCCTCCGCCAAGGGAAGGGTGGGCAGAAGAGAGCAAGCAAGAGAGTTGCAGGGGTGAGGAGTGGATTGCTAAGCATCTTCCAGGCACTTGACTCTCCCTCCCTCCCTCCCTCCCTCCCTCCCTCCCTCCCTCACACAGAGCAATAAAACTAGAGCCATTAACCCTGTTGACAAGACAGCTGGGCCTCAGAGTGTTTGGGCAAACCCAGCCTCACATGGCACACGGGGCCTAGTTGTTGTTTTTAGCAACTCTGCTGCAACTGGTGTGTACAGGGTTGGAACATTATCACAGGCTTCCCTGCGTGACATGTTCCATCCTTCCCTGAAAGTTAGACCATGTCTCCCAGAGGGATGTGGGTACAGATGCTTGAAACCAACGTTCGTCCTTCTCACTCCCAGCGTGGAGGCCTCAGGTTATGTAGTTGACAACCACAGGGGCCACCTGGACATCTGGCTGCTGAGTGAGCAAATAATGTCTGTGACACAAAGCCACCCAGACTCCAGTGTTACCACAATGCGATAACATTTATTGAGTGCCTACTACATACCAGATGCGCAAACAGAGTACTCTATATTATTTCCCAGCTAAGCCTTACACCCCAGCCTGAGGCAGGTGACCACCAGCCACAGCTTGAAACAGTCTGTGTACAGTCGGATGCACAGTAGGGGGCAGGGGCAGGAAGCAAATCCAGACAGGCACGCAAGTTCCCTCTTCTTGCCGGAGCATCCTCTAGTCTCCTGGAAGGACTAGGGATGAGCAAAGGAAGCAGGGGCGTGGTGACTGCGACAGGGGCCAATAGGCAGTTTTGAGATTCCTCACCTCCAGAGACACTTTATTTTCCCCTGGTCCCGCCCTTCCCACTACATTTGGTCCTGGAAGTTTGTTTGCCTTAAGTACTTATGTATTTGTCAGGGTCACTGGGGTTGTGGAAGAGCAGAGAAATGTAGAGAGCAAGAGATGCTGAGATACTTTGGTGTGTGTGTGTGTGTGTGTGTGCGCGCGTGTGTGTGTGTGTGTGTGTGTGTGTGTGCGTGCGTGTGCGTGTGTGCGTGCGCGTGCGTGTGTGTGTGTGTGTGTGTGTGTGTGTGTGTGTGTCAGTATCTCACACTGTAGCCCACGATGGCCCAAAACATAGCAATTCTCCTGCCTCAGTTTTCCAAGTGCTGGGGTTAACAGAGGGAGCCCCCATGCCCAGCTGATATGAGGGGTTGGGAAGATTTACTGTCTCAGGGCTCCTGGTCTCAGGGATCTCGGGCTGTGAGGCCCTAACCCCTGGTTTCCAGGCCTGGACGTGGGGGCAGGGAAGATGGTGGAGAGGGCAGCATGGAACAGATTCTCATCTCAGGATAACTAGGAAGCCCAGAGCAACGGAGATGGGAGGGGGCTGTGGGCTGCAAGGATTTCTGATGCACATCCCAGTCTGGCAACCATGATCTGGCGTCTGCCGATACCAAGGATATGATCGCCTGCATGCAAATGGTACCCAGTGGAGTGAACAATTTCTGTCATTCGTTCATTCATTCATTCATTCATTCATTCACTCTTGATCTAGAATACATGCAGTCCTCCTACCCCTCCCTGCCTGCTCCATGGATACCATTGACAGAGGCTTACCTGTGGCATGTTGGGGACCCCCATAAACTAGTAGACCAGTGACACTTCCACCATCCTGTGATCCTTTGTGAGACCTGCCCCCCCCAGCCCCTCACACTAAACTGGCTTCCACCCAAGCCTCCATCTCTGTAGCTTGCCTGCTGTCTTCCTGAGAACTGTGCATCTTGCTAGGGGCGGACAGGCATGGTCCTTTTGGGTATCAGCATCTCTTTGTTAGCTCTTGACCTCTCTGACCTCTCCTTCCCCAGCTACACAGATCCAGCTGCATGGCCTCCCTCCCATGCCACCTTGGGGCAGTGAAGAATGTGGGAGTAACCCCAGGGGCACAGTGTACCGGCAAAGTGTCACCTCCAATCCCTTGCAATCTAGACTTCTGTGTGGCCACTAGCTCACTAAGCACGCTGGCCACTCAACCGTCTTCAACCTTCGTCCCTTGTGTGGGAGGTGGTGGCCAGCACAGAGCCTACCCTCCCAGCTGTAAAACCGAAGGGACCCTCTCAGGGCCTCTCCATCAGGGACTCTCTGTCCCTCCCTAGTTATCATGAGCTCAGGGAAGAGATGCCTTCCAGAGCCTGACAAGAGGTAGAGGTTGAATTTGAACCCAGGGTCCAAAGCCAGGAATGACTCAGACGACCTGGTGCCACCTGCACTCAGGTGACCATGTCCTAGCATCTTCCAAAGACTCCGAAGGTTGCCAGACTAGGGACAGTGGGCTGTCCGTCGGCCCTGCTGGCAGGATCCCTGCGCCTTTGCCACGCCTCATTCTCACCCATTCTTACATCACACAGAGCTGTCACGTACAGATGCACAGGTCGCATGCCGTACAACTCTCAGGGCCACCATCCATTAGACGGTGTCACCAGCACCCCGCAGAGTTGTTCAATGGGATGACAGTAATCCTACAGGCCTGGAATCACTAGTCCTTTTCAAAGAAGTTCAGAGGGGTCATGTGACCTGAGAAAACCCAGCCGGTGAGTGGCAGAGCATAGCAGTGTGCCTGAACATGTATCAGTGATGCTGAATGGTCACTCCTCCATTCAAGTGTGACTCAGTTTACCTGAGGCGAGCCATCCCAGTGGAAGCCCTAACAGACTATGAGACGTTTCTAGACCTGGGCACCAGCATGAAATGCCTGTCACGAAGAGCATTCTTGGGGTGAATTCTTGTACGCTATTACCTTATCTACCTGGGCCAGGGGCTTACTCTCCTCACCGCACTGCATTATGGGTGCAGCCTTCAGCCACCCACCAGCTGACTGTAAGAGACATCATAGCAGGCGAACACTAAGAGAGACAATAATTAGATGAGAGCACAGGGAGAGCTCTGGATTCCTTCCCTGTATGAAGACAGCTTCCGAGAGAGGCTGTTACCGCAGACGGAACATCACTCCACGGCTATTCCCCTGGCCCATCCCAACCAAATAATGGAGCTTTGGTTTCTATACACTTGACATGCTTAGCGCACGTGCATCGCAAGTATATTTGACAGCCTATAAAATTGAGGTGAAATATTGCAAAATTGGCCAATTCTTGTACATTTTAAATGTATCTCCTTTATTTGTTACACTTATTTTCCATAGCTACACAATCCATCTTCAGAACTGGGGAAGGAATAAGTAATGAATTGGTCCCAAGGCTCCCAGAGGCAAAGAGACATGGTGGGTGGGGGAAGGGGGGAGCCATGCAAGACTTCCTCTCTGCCCAGCATCTCCGTAATCTGACTCTGACTCCAGCAAGAAGTGGCGGCTTGCCTTCATCTTCCCCAGTGGCTAAATCCCCTGGGGGCAGAGCCAGTAGGTGTCAAAACTCCTTCTGTGGGTCAGGGCTGGGCACCAGGGTTCTCTAGTGATGTGAGAATGCCCACTGGTCTGTGTGTGTGTGTGTGTGTGTGTGTGTGTGTGTGTGTGTTATGTGCATGTGCATAACATATATGCATACATCTATGTGTGAGTGCACACGTGGAGGGCAAGGGTTGATGTCTGATCTCTCTCTCTCTCTCTCTCTCTCTCTCTCTCTCTCTCTCTCTCTCTCTCTCCCTCTCTCCCTCTCCATCTTCTTTTTGGAGCAGGGTCTCTCCCTGACACTGGAGCTTACCGATTGGTTCTTAATCTGGGGTTCAAAAGTAGACTTCAGAGGCCGGGTAGATGGTCCACACAAGCACGAAGACCTGAGTTTTGCCCCTCAGTATCACCGATAGCGCTGAGTGTGGCTGCACACTTTTGGTTCCTAATATGGAGTGGGGAGAGATGGAGTGATCCTGGGAACTGATTGGCCATCCAGACAAGACAACTGATAAACAAATGCCGGCTTCAGTGAGTAGCCCTGTTTTTTTAAATATAGTAATAATAATGTAGACAAAGACTGAGAAAAACACCTGATGTCAACCTCTAGTACACAAACACATGCCCACGCCCACACATGCAGGCATACATGCACACACACACAATACATGCATGCACAAGCATGTGCACACCTATGTACAAACACACATACCAGGAACATGTGCTCTCACACACAGACAGAGTAGTTTTAGGGGATCGCCTTGTCTTAAGGTTTCCATTGCTGTGAACAGACACCATGACCAAGGCAACTTTTTAAAGGACAACATTTGATTGGGGCTGGCTTACAGGTTCTGAGGTTCAGTCCATTATCATCAAGGCAGGAACATGGCAGCATCCAGGCAGACATGGCACAGGAGTTGCTGAGAGTTCTATATCTTGCTCCAAAGGCAAACAGGAGAAGACTGACTCCCACGTGGCTAGGAGGAAGGTCTCAAAGTCCACTCCCACGGTGACACATTTCCTCCAACAAAGCCACATCTCCTAGTAGTGCCACTCCCTGGGCTAAGCATATTCAAACCACCATATTCCTTCAAATGGCCATGGGATGCATCTCATCAGAAGCATTAGGTGGGCTGGCCATGAGGGCTCCCCTTGGCTGGCTTTCCTGGCACAGTGGAACCCAGGGCCACAACTACATCTACAGTTATCCAGCTGCTCTCAGAGAAAAGCCTGGAATCCCTCACTGGTGACTCAGCAGCCCTTCCCCCACTGACAGCCAGATGACAGATCACTGTCCTTATTCATACCTAACAGAAACAGGGGCTGGAAGAAGGACCATCTTTTGGATCTCAGGACACAGGAGAGTCTTGGGAGCTCAGTACTAGTGATCCAGGACCACAACGTATTACTCCCTTGGGTCATCCTAGATACCAACCTATGATGGATGAGGCTCTGACCTGCACTCCATCTTGGCTTTGCCCCACATCCTGAATGGTGTGATGGCTGCATTTTATTTAGCTTGGCTTGATCTATATAAAAGACCTCAAAAAGATGGACAGATGATGAGAGGATGGATGAGTGAGTGAATGGCTAGGTGGATGATGGATGGATGGATAGATGGATGGATGGATGGATGGATGGATGGATGGATGGATTGGTGGATGAAAAGAGGGGTGATGGGGAATGGATGGATGGAAGGAAGGAAGGAAGGGGTGGAGGATGGATGGAAGGAGGGGGATGGGGAAATGAATGGCTAGGTGGAGGGATGGAGGGATGGGTGGATGGATGGATGGGTGGATGGAAAGGGGATGGATGGATGGGGGAAGGATGGATGAGTAGATGGATGGATGGGCAGATGGGTAGATGGGTGGAGGGAGGGAGAGAGGGGGATAGGTGGGTAGACAGATGGATGGATGGATGGATGGATGGATGGATGATATGTGTTGCATAAATGCATGCATCAGTGGTGAGTGGATGGGTAGGTGAATGAGTTGGAGAATGGGTGTGTATGTGGATAGATCAGTAGATGAGTGGATGAATAAATAATGTATGTGTGAGTGGTTGGATGAGTAGGGTGGATAGATAAATGAGTGGATGGTGGATGGGTAGATGGCAGCATGGGTGGATAACTGGGTTTGAAGGGTGGGTGGATGGGTGAGTAGAGACCTGGGGGTGGGGTAGTGGTAGTGAGTGAATCAGTGGATGCCTTGGAAACAGATTTCTGTGCCTAGAAACCAGGTTTTTGACCCAGAGCTGTCCTCTCTGTCCCTCTAGAGCAAGGTGACATTTGTAAAAAGCCTCATTAATATCTCAAACAACAGAGACTGGATCAGCAGTGGCCCACTCCATTAAGACTGAACGCCCCTCGGAGACACAATGGGGGCTAATGCATCTCCCTACCACTCTGCCAGAACGGTGGGTCACCAAGAGCCCATTAGGAGAACCAGAACAGCTATTGATCCCGAGGAAACACACCAGGGTCCCACGACAGGCAGGCACTTCCTGGGCCCAACGGAGGAGGGGAAAAGGCAAAACCTTTCCCTCTGCTACCAATGATGCAGGAGGTGCCAGGTCAGCCAGGCTGCAAGTGTGGTCCCATGCAAGTGTGGTCCTGTGCAAGTGTGGTGCCGTGCTCATCTCAGGTCACCAAGCAGGACGGATGCAGCAGGCAGCCTCAGTTCTGCAAATGCTCTGTAAGACTGGCCCCACCTACCCTGTGTGTACCCTCTGCAGTGGGTTGGCTGCTGCAGGAGAGTGCCTGGGGGTTCGTGCCACACCCACACAGAATTGGCAAAGCTGCTGTGCTGGTCTCTGGTGGACACAGGAGTGATGCTCTTCTGGGCCCATTCATGTCAGAAGAGCCGCCGGCTGCAGAGCTTGGCCATCACAACAAACTCTTCCCATTCTCGCCCACTGTCTATCCTCAGCCCCCCTCAGAGACTCACGAGTGGCCTCCAGATACCCATTTTCCTTTTGTTCCTCATCCCCATCCCCTTTGTGTGGCGTTTACAAAGAGAGTCTGAATGTAGGTGGGGATCTGTGGCACTCACCCGGCTAGGCTGGTACATAGGCTCAATGTCCCCAGCTAGTTCTGGCAGAATGGGGACAGCATGAGTGGACAGACTACTACTCCCTCTTCCTAGAACAATATAATTTCTAACTGCATTCTAGATACTTATCGTTGCCCGCAGATAGGGCGAGCTGTCACCCTTCATCAAAGAAGCCTCTGCTTGCAACATATGAAGACTATGACAGAGATCTACCACTGGTCAGAATGCAGAGAGTTAGGGCCCCCGGGGAGTCCAGCCCCCAGTGATAATTCTACAAGGTCACCCCTACACTGAAGGCTCAGGGAACCTCATGGGCAAGGGGGCAAAGAGATTGTGAGGACCAGAGGACCAGCACCCTATTGTGAAATCGTCTTCCAGACACTGATGGGGAAGCTGTGCCCACGAAATTTCAACAGCGTGGTCACCTGCACATGAACAACCTCAGCTGACATTACAATGTAACTGGGGAAATGTCACAAGATTCCAAAGCTAGCTGAAGATCTACAGGCAGTTTATGGCCTCTGAGAGATGCGGGGGGAGGGGGGCCAAACCCAAGTGGGCATCCCCAAACAGGTGGACACACAAACAACACTAAGGGACTCAACCGGTGTGTGTTTGTGTGTGTGTGTGTGTGTGTGTGTGTGTGTGTGTATACGTATGTGCATATGCACTTACATGTAATGGTAATAATTAAAAGAAAGGCTCTGACTTTAAGAAGGAATCAGGAGACAGGCAGAATTGGTGGGAGGGGGTGAAGGGAGGAAATGATGTAAATATGGTAATTCTGTGAGAAATTCTCCCAAAAATATTAAAAATTTAAAAAGCTAATATGAGTGTGAGTCCATTGGAGTATCATCTGAAAGCCTAGAGTTCTCATCTTGGCTTCCTACAACATAGGACACTGGTCTTCTGGACTCAAGAATCTGTCGTTAGACAGGGCTGAGGGATGTCCCCAGTCTTGGACACTGTCCCCACCTCTAGCTCCTGCTCCCAGTGCTGAGCTCTGAGGCACCATTGCAGCAGGTCCTGAGCCTTGGTCCAAAGCTGGCACACAGCAGGTAGACCCCAAGGCCTGGGGAGTCGAGGGGATGAACATCAGTGGCTGCCGTGGAGAGGAGGATGCTTCAGCCACTGCAGGCAGCAGCTGCCCCCCTGCAGCAGTGGCAGGAGCAGCCTCATAGGTGCTTGGAGTTTCTGTCCCTGCTCTGGAGCAGCTGAGGTTCCAGGAGCCTTTCTGGACTCTCCCTGTCCCTGCCACCATGAAGCCTGAGTGAACTGTGGTTCTGGGCTTCCACCTTGGCCCACAAAGGGCCCCCTGTGGCTCTGGGCTTCCACCTTGGCCCACAAAGGGCCCCCTGGCAGTAAGCCTGCCTCTTTCTCAGCCTCTTCTTTGTGGTCAAGCACTGCCTGGCCCCAGCGTGACCCCCTGCCCCCAGCAGCCATGAAGGCCTCCCGAGAGTGCAATGCTTCAACAAGCCACAGTCCCCTCTAGCTCATCCCCAAAGTCACATACCTTCCTTGCTGTTACCAGCCCTGCCACAGACTTATTACCAAAGTACCTCAGGACTGGAATTGAATGCCCGTGATTTGCATAGTTTAGCATTTCATTTGCATAGTACTTATTTCCTGTCCCAAAAATATTAACATTCACCCGCCATTTTGCTCCTAGCTTTCAGGGCACCGGGCATCTCTTCCTGTGTTCTCTTGTTCCTCCCCTGCTCCGGCTGAACACATCTGGAAAGAACACCTGGCTGGCCCAGGTACAGCAAGTGGGCTTTGCTCCTGCTCTCCCTCCCACAAGGCACCAAGGATCTTGCCCCTGGAAATACCAGCTTGACATCTAGGCTTAGTGTGGAAAGACATATGGCCTGCTGTGCCCAGTGCCCAGGAAGCAGTCTGAGAGTGCTGGGCACTAAGGAACAGGAGAGTGAACAAATGATCAATGAAAGATGAATTAATGAATGAGCACATGTATGCTGAATGAATGGTAAACAGTGAATGAATGAATGGTGAATGAAAGATGAATTAATGAATGAGCAAATGTATGTTGGATGAATGATAAACAATGAATGAATGAATGAATGAATGGTGAATGAAAGATGAATTAATGAATGAGCTAATGTATCCTGAATGAACGGTAAACAGTGAAGGAATGAATGGTGAATGAATGAATGAATGAATGTTTCACAGGTCACTTAGGAGACTGAATGAGATGCTGCCACTAAGCACTATGAGTTCTGTCTATCCATCACACTCCCTATGGTTCCCAGGTCTTGCTGACCTTGGTGCTGAACTGCAGAGCGTCACTCTTCGGTCTACCTGGGCCAGCTTTGTGCCAGACCTTGATCCAGAGGCTGGGATCCAAGATAGGACTCAGAATTCTGCCCCAGGGCTTGGCAATCAGGTTGGAAGAATAAGGCTGCCTCTCATGGGAGATCATTAGGGAGGTGTAAGGGGACCTCAACGGCCCGGCTGGAACACCAGGGCATCATGCCTCAGGGAACTGGGGCATGAATGGTTCTGTGGAGGACGGGGCTTGCCATAGACCTTGTTCTGTGAAGCTCTCAGACTTATAGAGGTGGGGAAGCAGAAAGAGTGGGGTTCAGGGGACAGAGTGAGGAGGGAAGACACCTAAAGACCAGACGGGGAGAAGAAGGGTGCAGATGCTGGAGCAGAGGGGCATTTCCTCCACAGGCCGTGGACTCCACTCTTCCTCACAAAGAAAGAGTGCATTCCCTAGCTGAAGCAGAGTCTCCCAGCATTAGTGGGGAACCCCCACAATGAAGAGGCCAAAGCCTGTAGAGAGGAGAGCCCCACCCAGCTGAGCAGCAGCCATTGGGAACCCAGAGAAGGACACTGGGTCAGACAATGGAGGAATGAAAGCAGGCAAGTTCCCCAAGGGATGAATTCTGCAAGAAAGTCCAGTTGGGACAAGGGATGAGGGCAGTTTTGAGGGGCTATAGGGAAGGAAGAATTTAGTGGGCTTGCAGGCAAATGGCCTGGGAGTTGAAGGGTTCTAAGGCTGCCTTTGAGGCCACAGATACAAACAAACAGAAAGCAAGAAAATGCCAGTGCCTTCTTCCTCAGTGTCACATAGAATCTCCAAACCTTGGTCAGAGGTCTGGGTCCTGACTCAGAGCTCAGACCCCCAGGAACAGCGCGTGCCAGAGGGTGTGGGCGCTGAGTGAATACCCAGCAATCCTCTCAGCCCTGAGTTCATCTGCATCTTAAACATCTGGATGGAAGTGACACACACATACAAAGACCAACGGAGGAAAAAAACGTCTCGCGGTAATGTATCTTTATCTAATTGTAGTCTCTTCTGGACACACACGAACTGGGCTTGCAGGGAGCCAAGTGTGGTTCAGCCTCAAGATGGAAACCCAGTACAAACTGGCTAAGGTTAGAGTGGATTCAATGGGTGCAGTCAATTCCTAAACCTGGGACAGGATGGACTCTCGGTGTAGCCTGAGACTGGAGCTCGGTTGTCTCCTGAGCTGACCTTCTCTTATTTCCCTATTCAGCTTGATCTCTGCTGCTGGCTCCTAGGACACTGCTTGCTCCTCTCTCCCTTGTGTGCTCTGCTCCCAAAAGCTCGGGAATGTCCCACTGTGTCTCGAATGACGTCCCAACATGACAGGGGCATCACCAGTAGCCATTCCTTCCTGAGACCCTAGTTGCTGAGATCTGACCTGAGGTTCTGAGCTCAGGACTACATGAGGGCAGGGTGGTACCTCAACCAGTGTTTCTAAAGCCGCACAATGAGACCCAACACAGAGGGCTCTCCTCGGGGGTCCTGGAGTCTAGACATGGAGGGTGTTCATCACAGAGCAATCTCTCAGGAGCGCTGACAGCCTGGGACATTGCAATACGGCACTGCTGGGGGCCAGCGGAGAGCCCGTGCCTGGGGCTACATTCTGCAGTCGGCTTCCTTCCCCCAGCCCAGCAATCCTGCTATCTGAAGCTTCCCCGCACAGTGCAGAGCATTTTCTGCCTGCATCCAGGTGCTACGGCCACCATCTTGGCTCTACCACCAGGCTGCTGGTGTGCCGGCCAACTCACTGTTCTTTGCTGAGCCTCTGGCACGTGTGTTCTGGCAATGCCTGGAGCAGATTCCTGGTGACCAAGCGAGCAAGGTTGTCTGAGCATCAGGATACATTCTTTCAGTAAAGAGTTACGGTGCACGCCAAGGTGAGACACCGCAGAGAGATCAACTCTGCAGCAAAAGAGGGCTGAGCTCGGGAGTCCCGTTCTTCTCCCCACTCCTGGTAGACTGAATGCTCTGCCGAGGTCTCTGGCTCTAAGCCCACCTGACAATGAGGAAAAAACATGGGTCTGTGGGCAGTGTAGTGCATGCCTGTCACCCCAACACTTGGGAGACTGATCCAGGAGTTTATGTGACCTGGGCTACACAGCAACAAAGCCTACCTCAAACATATGAACTCAGCACACTAACTCATGACCCCCTGTTGGTATCACATGTGTAAGGTGGCTTCTGCCAGCCTGCCCTGATTCACACTCAATGCCACTAGAGCCAGAGGTAAACCCCGACACTCTCCTAGCAATGTCAGTGAACTGCGTTCATGCTTTAGCTGTGTGCCATCCATCAGTTAGCTCATGGCCGATTCAACACCCAGAGTGCAGCACTGGGCCCTGTCCCCTGTGGGTGGGGCAGTGGGGACCTCAAACAGGGTGCAGCGAGGAGTTGACTACAGGTCAGCCAACCACAACCATGATCTGACCATGACTGGGTCCTTAGGCAACTGAGCGGAGCTCATGGTACCTCTGTGCCTCCTTTAGAAAGTGGGGCTGATCAGACGACCTGTGAGTGTGTCGAGAGAGTGCCATGTGTCTGTCAGTGGCTACCCCCAACTTTGCTCAGGTGGCCACTGACAATAACACTCATCTCAGGATGGGACCTGGTAGCCACATGAACACACGGTTACTACTCCGTGATGATAGTGGCAGATAGTCTGGGAGTGAGAATGTGTGTGCCCAGGCATGGGCATGTGCGTGAATGTGTGTGTGTGCATGTGTGTGTGCATGTGTGTATATGTGTATGCAAGTATGTATGCATGTGTGAGTGAGTATGTGTGCCTGTATGTATGTATATATGTATGTATGCATGTATGTGTGTATGTGTATGCATGTGTGAGAGTGTGTGTGAGTGCCTATATGTATGTATGTGTATGCATGTGTGTGAGAGTGTGTATGTGAGTGTGTGCATGTAAGTATGTGTGTCTGCATGTATGTATGTGTATGCATGTGTGTGAATGTGTGTGTACATGTGTGTGAGCATGTATGCAAGTCAGTGTAGGCGTGTGTTAGTGCATAAGTATGTGTGAATGCTCATGAGTGATTGTGCCTGTGAGCATGTATATAGGTCAGCGTAAGTGTGTAGTAGTGCATTGTGACTGTGTGTACATATGTGCATCTGTACACATGAGCCTGTGTGTGCATGTCTGCATCTGGACCCATGTGAACAAACATGTAAAATGTTCATGTCTGTGAGTGTGTACATGTGCGAGTATGCATGCACAGGTGTGTGTGTGAACATGAACACTTATCTGTGTGTGGGCACAATACAGGATGCTCTCTGAAAGGCAGCTGAGACAGCTCCCCTCACCGATGCCTCTGGAACCTGAAGGTGCCGTCAGGCCCGGCTCCCAGATCCCGCGTGCTGCAGAAATCATCATGTTATAATTACAAGTTAATTAAAGCAGAGGAGATCAAAGCCACTTTAGACAGATTAATGATACAGCGAGTGCCAGAATTTCTCCATTTCATGTATCAGCCACATTGTCGTCTTTATTCCATATTCTCCTTCTTCTGTGGCAGCCAAGGAGCCTTTCATATCTGCTCTGCCCCCCTCCACGTGCAGAGTCTGAAGCTCGCAGCTGTGAGGAGCTGTCTGTGAGAAGGGCCCATTCAAAGGCTATCAGAAAAACCAACGAGCCTTTTAGCTTCTGACTAGAATGAAGCTGCCGCCCAGCCCTCCCCGAACCCTCCCCTGACAAAAGAGAAAAAGCTGGAAAATGTCGGGCCTTCAAATCAGGCCGCAGCAGAGGAGGATCATGGGAAGTGGGACGGCAGCCACCGCCTTCGAGAAGGTGGCGGGCAGGGCACAGTCCATCTTAAGTTCACCACAGACAGACAGAGCATGGCAGCCCAGCCACTGAACTGAACAGGAGCCTATAAACAGAAGTGAGTGGGCAGACCTGCACTGGGCATGCGCCAGGGTTTCCCAATGTCTATCAGTGCCAGGCATCAGGAAAACACAGAAAGAGACCCTGATCCGGGAGGGGGCAGCACACAACACCACACACAGCATAGACTCACTTCTCACCCTGCACCCTGTGGCCTGAAGCATGTTTCTGCCTCTTACCGAGAGGTCTGTTGGTGGGAGACAGAGGGCGTTCTCACCAGCAAGCCACTTCACACCCAACATGTGACCCCCTGAGTCATAGGCTAAGGACCTAGCCATAAGCAGGAGGCCACTAGAATACTCTCCCCATTCCAGACTGCAAGATTCCATCACTTTCACCAATAATCCACTGGGCCACGCTCAGGCTGCTGACCTACCTAGCTTGTGGCTGAGAGGCTCAGGAGTGCTTGCTCACCAGAAAGCTGCTGCAGAGGGAGGGAGTTGGGGGGGGGGGCGGGGATGGCCAACCTCACCACCAGAGCAGACAGCAGCAGCAGCATGTGGCAGATAGCTGTTAAGAGAGTCCTGGTGGGTTTGGAGGAGTCCTGGTGGGTTAGGGGGTCCTGGTGAGTTAGGGGGAGTCCTGGTGGGTTAGGGGAAATCCTAATGGGATAAGGGAGTCCTGGTGAGTTAAGGGGTGTCCTGGTGGGTTAGGGGAAGTCCTAGTGGGTTAGCAGGAGTCCTGGTGGATTATGGAGAATCCTGGTGGGTTATGGGGAGTCCTGGTGAGTTAGGGAGAGTTCTTGTGGGTTAGGGGGAGTACTGGTGGTTAACAGGTATCCTGGTGGATTAGTGGGAGTCCTGGCTGGCTAGGGGGAGTCCTGGTGGGTTATGGGAATTTCTGGTGGGCTATGGGGAATCCTGGTGGATTAGGAGGAGTCCTGGTGGGTTATGGGGAGTCCTGGTGGGTTCTTGTTTCTGTGTAATGAGCTGCCCTGACAGGCAGAGGACCACAGCTCCAGAATGGCTGATCTCTTGCAGCAGTGTGAGCACACTCATAGATGGCAGTCTCCTGCAGCTGTGACTCATGGCAACTGACCGTCTAAGATGTTCTCAATGTTAAGATTAGCAGGGAGAGGGAGGTGCAGCTCTGCTCCCACAGAAGCCAGACTGAAGCTCCTCACTTTGTGGTAGCCTCAGTGGCAAAGATTAGTTACCAGGCAGACTGAGTGAGTTCATGACCATCCTCTGCCAGGACCAGGCCAGGATGTTGTGATCACAGAAGACTTCCTGATGGAGGCATCATGAAGTTATAGTGATAACGGGGCACATGGTAGTCAAACTACTTGAAGATGCCAGTGAGTCTAACGGGACAGCGACATGTGAAGAAACCGTCATGGTGGAGCAGGGAGAGACGAATGAGACAGACAAGGTGAGTGATGCGCCACAGGGTGTGAAGGAGCCACAGTAGGGAGCCTGAAGTTTTACCCCAGGTGCTGTACTGGAGGTATCGCAGTGGGAGGAGACCCAAAGATGTCCCCCACTTAGCAAATTCCCTCTGCAGCTCAAGAAATGGTCCAGTTAGTAAAGTGTTCGCTGTGCAAGTGTGGAAATCCAAGTGTGACTTTCCAGCACAAACATAAGAAGTCTGACATGGCAGCACATGCTTGTAACCCCAGCTCTGGAGAGGCGGTCAGCAGGGTCCTATCCAAGCCACATCTGTGAGCTCCGTGGTCAGGGAGAGACCCTGTCCCAAGTGCTATGTGTTCTCTCTCTCTCCCTCTCTCTCTCTCTCTCTCTCTCTCTCTCTCTCTCTCTCTCTC
>NC_034595.1:91291654-91297286 GCF_900095145.1 Mus pahari
GGGGGGGGGAAGGAATCTGATGTTAGCTCATCCAGCTGTGAGCCAGACAGCTGTCCTCTGCAGGGGCTCAGTCTAATTAGCCTATCTTATAAGACCACAGCAGGTCCTGGGGCAGTGGTTCTCAACCTTCCCAATGCTGTGACCCCCTCAACACAGCTCCTCATGCTATGCTGACCCCCAACCAAAAAGTCGTTTTCATTGCTACTTCGTAACTGTAAACTTTGCTATCTGTGCTTTCTGATGGTCTTAGGTGACCCCTGTAAAAGGATTATTTGACCCCTCCAAGAGGTCACCACCCACAGGCTGAGAACCGATGCCCCAGTCCTGCCATTCAGTGGTATATAAGAGTCGAGGCTTTAACTCAAGGCCCAGCTCCATTCACACTCCATGCTCTGTAGCTGTTTCTGGGTTTTGTTCTTTGGTTGGTTGTTTTGGTTTTGTGTGTGTGCGTGTTTGTTTGTTATGTAGTCCAGACTGGCCTCGAACTCACTATAATCTTCTGATCCTCCTGCCTCCTTGTTCCAAGGGCTAACGCCTTGAGCATGTTCCACCACATCTGGCTGTATGTGGTGCTCCGCTTAAACCCAAGGCTTTGTGTGCACTAAGCAAGCACTCTGTCAGGCGAAGGGCATCCCCAGCCTGAGAGTCCACATCAGCTGCTGTAGATCCTGGTACAGTGAGAAGGACAGAGCTCAGTCAGCAAAGTTCAGCTTACTTTGCAGGCTGCTCAACCCATGGTCATCGGAGCCAGGGCAGCCAGAACAGACCCAGCTATTGAGGCAGAAAGTTCCTGGGCTGACTACCGCCTTCCCTTGTGTCACCTGCTCTGTGCCAAAGGACCAGCTCCTCTAGTCCCTAAGGCATGAAGCCCTGAGCCACCAGTCAGAGGAGCTGGGAGCAGCTCCCCAGTGATGGAGGACATCCCCGGGCCAACGGCTGCCCTTTCCTGAACTATGGGGTATCCCACAGGCAAAGCTACAAGAGACAGCTCATCCTTTCCAGCTGGCTGTCCCTGAGACTGAGGGATGGGACTGTCGGCATGAGTTGGAAGTGAGCCACCAGTTGCCTAAGTGAAGTGGACATTGGATGCCAAGGGATAGCCCCACTCCCTGCTTAGCTCTGCACATGGGCAGTACAAAGTGCAGGCATGGGCAGAAAGAAGGAAAGACTCAGACTGGGCACGAGTCAGGCCTATGGAGCATCCTGCTTCATGCATTCCTCTGCTTCATGGTTTGGGGAAAACACACCCTTCTTATGCCCCTTTACTTTGTTCATTGGGGACATAGGGATTCTAATAGAACTTCACTTTAAGGTCAGGGAAGGTCCAAAGAACCCAAGAGCTTATGCAGATACTCTGCAGCCTTCCCAACATCCCTTTAGAATAGACACAGAGAAGTTGAGAGACACGGAGTTCAAGGGCACACAGCTCGTCAGAGGCAGGGCCAGTGTCAGACTCTAAGCACTGGGGCTCGGACCTCAGATCCTTCTCTCCTCTTGGTGAAGGGCTCCTTGTAGGGGTCCATGGCTTCTCTTTCCCTCACTGACCAGGAGCAGGGCTGCTCTGAGGAAGAAGGCTGCCGCCACCTGCCCTGCTGCAGGAGAAAGACACAGCCTTCTAAGAGGTACTTCGGAGGTGTCGCTGCGGGCTCATTAAGTTTGTGGCTCTTCCTGGTCCCGCCGGTGTGAACTCCACCCACCTCTGTCTTTGCAAAGTCTTACAGCAGGGTGCTCAAAAGCCCCATAATTCAGGGAGATACCAGGGAAGGGCAGGCGTCTCTGCCTAGGTAAGCAGACGCCCGATCGGGAAGGGATGTCACAGCCTGAGGCTTCTCTCTCCTCGATCTCTGTATCTGCCCCCATTGGCAGCTCTGCCATTCAACCTGGCCGCCCTGGTTCACCCTGGTCCACCCTGGTCCACCTTCCCAGGCCCTTCCCACCCAGGTCCAGCCTCCTCCGCATCCTCTTATCTGTGCTGAGATCAGGTTTGCCCTTCCTGATCCATCCTGCCCTCCTGTGCCTGTCACTATGCCTGGAGTAGATGTCTCCCCTGATTTTGGAGAGGAGTGGTCCCAGGAATTCCAAAGATGGGGGGCAGAGCCATGAGTGGGCTGCGTGCCCCAATCTTGAGACTCTCCCTCCCATGGGCTCACACTGGCCCTGCTCCCTCTACCTCCCCATGTGTCTTCTGTGTTATGCTCTCTGTGCCCCTGGGACTCTGACCAAGGCTCACCATCTCCCTGGTGGTCTCTCCTCCCCCTGCAGTCTGGTCCCTATCCTCCCTGAAGCTCCATCTTCCCAGGATGCTGCATCTTGCTGTCCAGTTAATTCCAGATCTGCCTTTCTAATCCTACCCCAGCCAATTCTGGCTGTGTCTGCCTTATTGTCTTCATTTCTCTTTCCCTCCCCAGACTCCATGAAACCATTCACTTCAAGCACAGCACTCTCCCTTCCCAGGATGCACAGGGGAGTGTTCACAGTAAGGATCTGTGAACCCCTGAGGGAAGGTACCAGTGGAACTAGTGACTTGCCCCAACGTCTGCTCCTGGATCCTTACTTTGTGACTCTCTGAAGGGATGAGTGTGTGACAGCCACTGCATCATGAGACTGTCCCCTCCAAACTGAAGCACCTGCACCTAAAAGGGAAGGAGGCTCACAGGGCTCAGTAAGGAAAGGAAACGCACAAAGTCCAGAAGGACCTGAAACTTACAAGATTTCTGACGCCCTTCCCCAATGTTAGATAAGCAGTAACAATGGCTGGCGACTCTTGGGTGAAGCTGCCCGTAGGAAGCCCAAGGGAGGTAGATTTCTTGAATCACTCATGCTGGGGTGGGTTGTGCATGTAACAGCTGCCTTGAGTCATCTGTGGTCCTGTAAGCTATCTAATAAGCTCACTGGGTCACCAAGCTGCCCTTGGGTATGTGATTTCTTTGCTCGTCAGTACCCAAGCTGGAGTAAACTGGCATCTCTTCACGCCTCCCCAGGAAAACTCACACAAAGGACACCCCTGTGGCTAGCTAAGGTGAAGCCTGGGAATAAAGAAACGAGTCTGCTCCCCCTACTCTGTTTTCAGAGGCCCCAGCTCCCCTCATCAGAACTCCATCACCCCATGTCACGAGGCTGTCACCTTCAACTCCACAGAGATCCCTGCCTCTTCTTCATCTCCCCCTCCCACAAGCCCCTCCCTTCCCAAGAGTCGTCCTTGACTCTCTTCTTCCTGAAGCCCCATCCTGGGCTACCCTCTCCACAGTGGATCTTCAGAGCATCTGTTGGCTTCCAGGCCCCACTGCCTGGGGCACTCCACCCTGTGTGGAGGCCATCTCTCTAAGGCTCTGCTGCAGACCCCTCCTCTCTGTGGGGTCTGCACTGTTCATCAAATGATGTAATTTCTTTCTTCGAACCTAAAGACCTGCTAACACTCACCATGAAGGGCTACGGGGCAAGTGGTCCAGGGCAAGAACGTCTGCCAGCCTCACTTCTTCCAACGAGTCCACCCCAGGATCCACCTACCTGCCTGGCCCTGGGCCTCTGGACGCCAGAGGGATGCTTTGACCCTGCAGAGCCACCTCTCAGAGCCTGCTGTTGTCATGGTGATGTGCTGCTCTCCCCGAGATGGGCTGGCTGCATGGCTGGAGTTGGGTGTCACCTCTCATGGCCTGCCTGAGGACACCGTGGCTCTTCCCGGGAGTCCTCCCCAAGCAACCCAGTTGTAAGTGACCTTGTTAACTTTTTAAATTTAGATTTATTTTTGTGTGTGTGTGTTAAGCACTTTGTCTGCATATACATATGTGTAGTGCATGCTTCCGTGTGTGTGTGTGTGTGTGTGTGTGTGTGTGTGTGTGTGTTGCCCTTTGAGACAGAAGAGGTCACTGGATCCCCTGGAACTGGAGTTATGGATGGTTAAAAACCACTATATAGCTTCTGGGAATCAAACCTGGGTCATCTGCAAGAGCAGCCAGTGCTCTTAACCACTGAGTCATCTCTCCAGCCCTAGGGTGTCCTTATTTATCTTTTAGGCAAGCTCAGTCTGTCCATCCCACAACACATGCAGGGGTTATCCCAGTGTGTTCTTCAGACCGGAGAACTCTATGACTATAACTCAGCACTTGGGAGATTGAGACAGGAAGATCTTGAGTTGAGGGCTAGCCTGGACTACACTGGGAGACCCTGTCTCGAACCATAGCCCTCTTGCGTGCCTCAGTCTACTGTGTGAAGCTGGAGGAAGGAAGACATTGAATGCAAAGGCAGGGTCTTAGGAACCGGTGACACCAGAGGACAACCTATTGGTCCAAGCAGCCCCCCTCTCCTCACCCCTACCCCTGATGGTCCTCCCCTTAGCCATTACCGGTCCCTGTGTCCCCTTCAGCTCAGACCCAAATGAAGTCAATAAAACTGCCAGAGGCACCTGCACTGGGACAGGATGGAGAGGCTGCAGTGCGTGGGCTCCAGAGGCGGGATGAGTGGGCCACAGGGCCGGCGGGTGGCACATGTCCTCAGGCACAGCCCTGAGCTGCTTCAGGGACTTCACCCTGGCAACAGCGCCTGGCAGAGGCCAGCTTCACAGTGTGTCCCAGGGACACACTTTGGCATTGGACTGTCACCTGCCGGTTTGTCACTTGGCCTGCAGGATGACAGCGAGAGATGACGACTGTATCCACACGCTTACACAGCCCAGGGTGCAGGCTGTGTTCATTCATTCACTAACTTGCTAATCTCTCGTGCACTTCTTCAAGCTGTTATTATTCCATTTTAAAGATGAGGAAACTGAGGCAGGGGCTAAATCTAGTTAGCTGTATGCGTAAGGGACAGACAGACTCCCACAGTTCCGTGCCTCCTGTCCCTCTCACTTCCCAGGCACGCCTGCTGTAGCCAGAGCCCTGGACTGGGACGGCTTTTGCAGAATAAAGCTGCCAGTCACTGGAGCCTGGCTTATCACTCTGCCACGGTCCCCATCATTAAAGTGTCACAACTGTTCCCGAGACCCCAAGTTTCCATTCACATGAGTTTTGAAATTTTACAGCTGATCTGCGTGCAGACGTCAAGAAGGCTTTGCAGAGTGACGGTGACAAGGGGACATGCTTGGCGCCTGCTCTCTGTAGCTGGCTGTGGACAGGCCTGGCTGTGGCAGGGGGAGTCCTCATCTCCCCATGCTGAGGCAGGCTGTGCATGCTGACACCTCTGTAACTGTCCGCTGCGGACAGATGTGGTGTCCCCGTGTCACGTGACACCTTCTCCCTGCCAGGGACAGATGACCTTTGATCCCCACTTTCCCTTCCTGAAGCACTGAGCCCTCCACTCGCACAGCCTGGGCCCTCACCCCGAAGCAGCCACAGGCACCCGCTGGCCTCCAGGCCGCTACTGCAGGCTTACAGGCAGATTTCATTGCAGGCCACAGGTCAGAAAGTGACCAGGAGAGGTTCACGTCCACAGCCAGCTCTGACCTCTGTCAGTCAGTCTCTCTCCTCCAGCTATGTTTCTTCCTTGTCCCTCATTGGCCTGGATGCCATGGCCCTGAGACCCTGAGGTCTCCCTAAGATGTGGCTCCCTAAGGTTCTGGGTCCACACCAGCCTCTACTTCCAGCAGTTGGCATTCCAATGGACGACAGTGAATCAGGGAGGGAGGGAGGGAGGGAGG
>NC_034595.1:91297579-91308931 GCF_900095145.1 Mus pahari
TCTCTCTCTCTCTCTCTCTCTCTCTCTCACACACACACACACACGCACACACGCACACACACACACTCTGGCCAGTCAGACCATCCTAACAAAGCCATTCCTCCCATTGGCCATGGTGACTCAGACTCAGACTGCACGGCCTCTGTGTTCTTCCAGTCACTCAACAAACGTCTCCTGAGCACTTATCCATCTGCCGCACTGTGACAGGAAGGCAGACGAGGCTTCTACAGTTCTTGACAGAGAGGGCCTCCACCCTGATCTCAATGGACACATGGGGTCTTGTCGCATCATCAGAACAATGGAAGACCAGACTCAGAGAGGGTTGGTGACCTGCCCAGGTCACACAGCTGGTGAGGGACACAGGCATGTTAACCACCAGGCTACATGTTTCCAGAGCCTCTGTCTCCTCTCTCTGCCTCAGCGGAGGTCAATTCTGCCTGTGGAGGCTCCTACAGAGCATAGGGTATGGAGGACAGGGGAGAGGGATGGGTGTGCGGCGCTGTGTCAGCTCTCCTGGACCACACAATCCACAGCTAATTATCCCTCTGCTCAGCCATGTGATACCACAGACGCGTTGCCCAGGCACTGTGGTGGCCATGGGATCACAAATGGGATCTGGAGGGTGGAGGCACTGGCCAGGCAGTTCCCCCGTGGCCACCACCAGACTGATCTCCAGGCATGGGGTAGGGTGAAAGTCCCCAGGAGATGCCAGAGGATGCAAAGGAAGCCACACAGCTGGGACAGGATCAGCAAAGTCCCCACCTCTGAAGAAACGAGAGAAATACAGCAAGAGAAACTCAGGAGGGTCAAGCCAGGGACTGGCAGCAAAGGCTCGGGGCTCCATTCAGCCCTGTACCTTGCACATGGCTTCAGGGACCGTGGTCATTGGTGTGTCTCACGTATTAGAGCCTAGGACACATTACCTCAGATTCACATTCCTAGTGAAGCTGGGACTCTTAACATTTGCATTTGGGGAAACTGAGGCTTGGAGCTGTTGTGTAACTGTATTAGCCTGTCTTTGCTGCTGTAACAAAACCCCAGAGGAGATAACTTAAGGGAGAAAAGATTTATGTTGGCTCTTGCTTTTAACCCGTTTTCTGTCACTTGGCTCTGCCGCTTGGGGCCACACATGGCAAGGGGGACGCCAGAGGATGGGGCTTCCAAGGGAGAAAACTGTTCATCCAGGAAGTAGAGAGGGACAGAAGACAAGCATGCCAGTGTGCTGCTACAATCCCAGCACTAGGGAGTCAGAGACAGGATTCTTGGAGCTCCCTGGCCAGAGTAGCCAGTTGGTGTAGCTCAGCTGGGGTGTAGCCTCAAAGAGAGACGCTGTCTCAAAAACTAGGGCAGAGAGCAATGGAAAAAAACAAGCAGTGTTGATCTATGACCTCCACACGTGTACATACATGGGAGAGCACAGGCACACACACACACACACACACACACACACACACACATGTACACACAGAGAGAGACATCACCCTGCAAAGGCACACCCTGCTGAGGGTGTACGCTCTCCACTGCAAATATGCCTGGGCTGCTTTCAGCCAGTGGGGTTGAAGAGTCTGAAATGGCCCCAGCTTTCTCACGTCTTTTTTTAGGCAACCGTAGACCAGGCTAGACCAGAAAGATGGGCCATCTGCCTGCAGGAGACCTCATAAGATCCATTGCTGGGTCAGGAAGAGTGGATTCCCCACTCAGTCTGTGCCAGAGGCGATCCAGTGTGGCCTGCAGGACGACAGGGAGAGACCAACAGAAAGGGGCGCGCAGAAGCTCATGGACCAGTGAGAGGGATGAATAGTGTGGCTTGGTTAGAGCCGGGTTGGACCCTTGCAGGACCTGAGCACGCAGCACGGGGAAGCTGGTGACTCCAGGGCTGGGCGGGACCATAATGGAAGACCTTTGGGGTCCCTGGCATGGGGTGTGCCTCTAATGGCCCGTTCTCTGAGCCTTGGAATTCCCATGCCCTCACCTCAGCTCACCTTCAGCCCGGGGCCCTGTGAGTGTTGCTGGGACCGAGAGCCTTGCCATTGTGGCCTTTCATGCTCTTGGCTGTCCCTCTCACAACAGGATCTGAGACTCATTGCCTGAGCCTCTGTCTCCTCCTCTGCAAACTGAGCCCCCTCCCCCTCCCTCCTGGGCTGCTGAGCCCCCTCCCCCTCCCTCCTGGGCTGCTGAGCCCCCTCCCCCCCACTCCCGGGCTGCTTAGAGACCATCAGAGAGGCTGTGGTTTAATGTCTGATGTGAGATGTGTTCGCTGTTTTTCCTGTGTACTTGTAGAGTCTTCTGTGGCCTCACTGGACTCTAAATCACTCTGTAGCCACCAAGGCTGACTTTGAACCTCTGATCTTGGAGTGCTTCAATGACAGCTGTGTGCACAGAACCCTGGGCACTGTGCATGCTGAGCAAATGCGCTACTAACTGGGCCACACCCCTGGCTCTATGGACACCGGGGCTGATCTTTACACAGCTCAGTGGCTTCCCACCACTGAGTTTTGGACACAGGGAGTCCCCCAGAGCTGGCATTGAGGGAGGGAATAGGAAAAGGGCTCCCCAGAAGAAAGCGGGGAGCAGCCCCAGCACCATCCGCCTCTCTGGAGGGTCCTGCTGCCTCCTGACAGCCCTTCACAGAGGCACTAAAGAGCCCCCATCTTAGCCACAGGGGGAAGGGGAACTCTGCACTGGGAGTCCCTTCCAAAAGTCCGTGTTCTCAGCACAGGCCCCACCATTTGGCTTCAGTCTGCTCAAAACAGCAGCCAACCCATTAGGAATAAATAGGCACTAACGTCAAAGCCACCACCCTGGGCTAACTATCTAGACCTCAAAGAAGATCACTGACACACCCATTTTACAGACACGCAAACAGAGGCACAAGGCTTTACAAATAGTTGTGGGAGTCAATGACGTGGGCTGCAGAGTGAAGGAAGCTATGCCCAGAATCTCACTTCCCACACAGCACTCTGGGCCCTGCCCCTCTCCCAGAGCCTGCATAACACCCAGGCACAGGCACAGCCCTCATCTCACAGAGGCCCAGAAAAGGCAAGAAAGCTGTCTGATGTTACACAGCCAAGCAGTGGCCCAGCTGGCCTCTGGTTCTAGCTGGCTTTGGGGTTGGGGGGCAATGGGAAGAGGGTCTGGGGACACAGCTTAGGGGATAAAGTGCTTGCTCTGCAAGCAGGAGGACCCAAGTTCAGACCCCCAGCACCCACAGAGAATGTGCCCCAAAACCCAGCTCTGGAGGGGTGGAGTCAGGAGGATTCCTGGGACTCGCTGGCCAGTTGGTGAACCCTGGGTTCAATGAGAGACTCTCTTTGAAAAAAAAATAAGATGGGAGGCAACTGAGAAAGGCAACAGACATTGACCAGTGGTCTCCATATCTGTACACGCAGGCATGTTCTGTATACATGTGTGTACATGCATGCACAGATGCATACATACCACACACCTAAGCCTGTACACAGGCAACTCCAGGGCATGACCAGGCCAGGTGTTTCCCTTGGCACAACCCTTGCTCACCAGGTAGGCCATCTAAATCCCTGGTGTGAAGAAGAAAACAGAGAGGTTGAGACAGCAGAAGCCAGCAGCTCAGCACGCTCTGTCTACTGGACATACATGCTCTCAGGGTACAGAGGCTGTACCCCCGGTGGCGGGATACCTGGTCTCCTCATTTCCTCCTGACTCCTTCACACTAATTTATGGAGGACCTGCAGAGAAGCGTGGAGAGGGAAGTGAGGAGGCGGAGTGGAAATACTAATTGTTCTCCAGGAGGACGCTCCCTTTCCTTGCTGTAGGGAAGGCTGTGTTTAATTAACTCCGCTCCTGTGCTGGGGACAGGACTGACTGAAGATGAGCCATGGGACCTCAGCAACAGCAGAGGAGCCCACTGGGGTCCCAGCAACACCTGGCCTGTGTGTGCGTCCCCAAGTCCCAAAGTGCGGCAGGCAAAGACCAGCCTCTCCCAGTCTGCTCCAGCCACTGGGGTCTCTGCCCTCACCTGTCCTGCCCGCCCCACGCCCCAGCGTGGTAGGGGACTGTAGAGGGACAGAGGGCCTGGCCACAAGGGAGCCTGGGGAGGGGGGCGAGCAGGAAGTGCAGCTGAGCCCTGATAGAGGCTTGGGCAGAGCTGCTGGACACAGTCAGGTTCCTCTTGGGACGGCCATGACTTCCTCCTTCCCCACTCTGCTCCTTTCTTGGGGACCCACACACCCCTCTCCTGGCCCAGAAGTCCCTTTGTTCAGTCAGTCAAGCCTGGAGGGTCACATGACTGCCCACAGGGCCCTGCTCAGGGCTAGAGTCCTGGGGAGGAGTTGAGAACAGAGGTCAGTGGGGAGCTCTCTGGAGTCCATGACACTTGTGCTTGCACACACACACATGCACAAACACATACATACATACATGGACACACATATATACACATGCACACACATAAATACATACATATACACACATACACACATACACACACACACACACACACACACACACACACACACACACACACGCTTCTCTTTAAGAGTCAGTGGCCCACCCTCCCCACTTCCTTTGTTCTTATGTCTTCTACTTGCTGTGTGACCTGGGGCAAGCTATTCACCCCCTCTGTGCCTCATTTCCCTTATCTGTAAATGAGGGTGAGGACAGCACTCCATCACAAAGCCCTGCAGTGAGCCTTAGGTGTGAAAACTATAACTACTGCAGGACCCAGCCCAGGGCCGGGCTTATCTGCAATGCAGGCCTCTCTAACTGACTGACCGACTGACTGACTGACTGACTGACTGACTGACTGACTGACTGACTGACTAAACCTTTGTGTGTCTGCCTCCCCTACCCTGGGCTTCCCTCCCTGGAGACACAGTTTTGAATCTGCCCAGCACCTGCTCTCAGTAATTGCTTAGCAGAAGCCCAGGGGTAG
Organism: Mus pahari; assembly: GCF_900095145.1. NCBI lineage: Eukaryota > Metazoa > Chordata > Mammalia > Rodentia > Muridae > Mus > Mus pahari. The sequence goes on from NC_034595.1 coordinate 91,302,489, forward strand.
GGGTATGATAGGCCTCTGTGTACTTTCTGTTACTATAATAAAATGCTTGAGACAGGTTAGTTTATTTGTTAAAAGGGGAGGGGGGAACTGGGAAATCCCAGAGCCTATGTTGCTCTTCGATCAGCCTCTGCCTCGGCTCAGGTATCATAGCAACCCGGAACACCCATAGCCTCCTCTCTGACAAAGCCCTCCCTCCCATTTCTGATAGACCTACTGCGAGCCAAGGCAGAAGCCTCCCGATGGAGGTTTGGGAACGGACCTTTGCCAGTGTTTGTGGCAGGTGCACTCTGAAACCACCCACTCCTGTCACCACCTCTGAGAGAGCAGGAGAGCCGTGGCCCCGTGGCCCCTTCGCAGAGAGTACTCAGCTCTGTGGAGGAAGGGTCCGGGAGGACGGAGAAAAAGAGGCAGCTCCAGGTCTAGGGTTGTGACTGGACCGAGGAGCCTCCCAGTGCTGGCTTCTCCACGAGACCTCAGGACAAGGGCCCAGGAGCGGCCATGCCAGTGTGAGTGGCAGCAACGGAGCCCTGACCTCACAGATTAATATCGGAGCCACGTGGGCACCGGTGAGCACACACACTCACTTTAGCCGTCTGTGAACATGACTTCCAAGCGTGCTCCAGGTCTGCTCTGGGGGTGGCTGCCTCAGGGATGGCGTTGTCTGCTTTCTTGGGATGTTGGATGAGTCGAAGCATTGACTTGGAACATGAAGCTCGGAGTTCTAACCCTGGCAGGCCCCTGGCCTTGCTGTGCAGCTCAGGGCAAGTCTCTCCCCCTCTCTGAGTCGCTATAGACAGCTGGCTTGAAGCTATATTAAAACTTCTCTCAGATCAGACCCCAGGAGTGGTCTAGGCATCCAGGTTCATTCCTCTGTGGGAGGAAAAGGCCACCCAGACCTCTGTGAGGAGGGAGCCGTGGGGTGCTCTATTCTCTCAATCCCTGATTTGGGGCCAGCGGCAGAGTCTGACCCAACTCTTGGAATTCAGCCCAACTGCTTAATCAGACCTCTCTAGGCTCAGCTGATTAATAGTAGTCACTGCTTTTGAAAAAAGAAAAGAAAAGGAAAAAAAAGGTTGAAAAAAAAGCTCTGTAAATCAGCTGTTTATTTAACTTTCCCTGGCATTTAATGACTGCGAGGCTTGGGGGAGGGGGAGAGATGGAAAATTAATTTGAGTTGTGCCAGAAAAGCCAGTCAGGGAAATAATGAACTTCCCAAGTGTCAGGGAGAATGGAGATGGGGAAGTTGGGGGGGGGGAGTACTCAACATTGGGACTCAAGCTGCGCTGTGCATGATGGATCTGCTGTCACCCTCTCTGAGCTTCAGGCAAGGAGGGGGTGGAGCCAATAAGGTGGCTGCTTGCCCAGCATCTCCCTGGGATGCTTAAGATGGAGGGAAGCCCTGGAGACCTCTGTGGGGAAAGTGCCTGCTATACAATCTTGAGGACCAGAGTTCGAATCCCAGCACCCTCAAAAGAGCCAGGCACAGTAGAGCACACTTGACTGCACGCCTGTGTGGATTTACATGTGCATCTGTGTCTCTGTGTGCAGCCATATGTACGCTCATTCTGTGAGGGTGCACACACTTGTATGTGTGTGCTATCTGAGCCCGTTAATACAAGCACATAACCAGTTATTACCTGTTCACCATCACCTCTGCTCTGCCTCGTCCTTGTGTGTGTGCTGTCTGCATGGTGTATGTATTTGTATACCCGTGTATGTGGGTATGGCGGGGGAAGGGGGAACAGGGTACGGCAGACTCGGGAGCCACTTGGCCAAAATAGGGAACTTCTGGTTCACTGAGCGATCCTGCCTCAAAAGATGAGGTGGAGAGCCACTGAAGGTGCCAGCTTCTGTCAACCTCTGGCCTTCAAACGCACAGGCGCATGCACCATCATCAATTCTGCCCAAGTCCGTGGTCGATTCCACGGTGGCACGGGATCCGAGACAGTACGGAGAGAATCATTCGAAGAACGGACCATGGTGACTGGCAGGCTTGGGTCAGGTGGTTCTCCTTACCAGATGTCTGCCACGGACGGTTCAAGCCTCCACCTCTAAGCTAGGGTTACCTTCGGCCAGAGCCTGGCATCCAAGGCCCTGGGATCTTTGACCACATTTCCCCCTTTCTCTGGAGCCCCGAGGCCCAATGCAGAGACCTCCAGATACCTGCTGTGGTTACCTGGCTTCCAGGGTTCTGAAATTGTTCTTCTTCCTCTGTGAAGGTGTGAGCAGCCAACCCTTCCAGGCTCCTTAGAGTCAGACTTGCTTAGAACTCAGAAACGGCAATTCCTATGCCAGCTTCCACTCTCCTCTTTGGCTATACAGTTTGCTGTTTTAGACGATTACCCTGCCTGGGATGTTCTTCCTAGCGTCTCGCTGAAATCCTCCCTGCTTCTTTGGTGGTGTTCTCTAGGAACAGACACCAATTGTCCTATTGAGTCACCCTCCTGACCTCCCCCAAATCCTTCACTTTGGAACTTCTTCCAGAAGACTGAAGATCCAGCCCGCCCCAGTTGGAGACCTTCCTCGTTCACGGAAGAGGCCCCAAAGCTGGAGCTGGAAAACCCCATGGAGCCTCCTGCCCTCTGGGTTCCTTGCCCTCCCTTCCCTTTCAGCGGGTTGATGCCTGATGGACGGGAACCTTCCTCACCTTCTCATCCCCACCTCCACATCAGCACCACATCTCATCCTGGTTCCCAGAGGATGCAGAACGCTCTTCCTGAGGAGTTGGCTCTATGCCTGGCTCTTGCCACTCACAGGAAATCAACTCCTTGTGTGCCAAACCTGGACGCTGATGAAGATAGACCCGCCCCCATGCGAAAGAAGCTGGAAGGAGGCTTCCCCAAGCTCTGTGTCCTCACCTGGTCCCCAGTGGCCTGCCTCCCCCAGTCTCCCCAAGTTCTCTCCGGAAAGTTCATGTCATCTGGGACAAAAATATCTCTTCCACAATGAAGGATAAAATCTGGGATGGGGAGCCCTAAGGAGACAGAGCCAGCTTGTACAAGGACAAAGGATCAGAAATCCAAGAACCTGAGGCTGTTACTCTACAAAAGTCAACAAGAGGCTGGAGACAAGGCTCAGCACTGGCCTGGCAGGTGAAAGGACCCGGGTGGATTCCTGGCACTCAGGAAAAAGCACAAGCTTGCAGTTCCCACACTGGGGAGGAGACAGGAGAATCCTTGGCCAGCCGACCTAGCTTAATTCTCCATCCCCAGGTCCCAGGGACACACACGGCCTCAAAATACAAGGGGGGTGGCTCCTGAAGAGTGACAGCCAAGGTCCCCTTCTAGCCTCCATACACATGTGTGTGCACGCACATGCACACATGTACATGTGCAAAGCACACGTATAAATGCACATATGCACACATGTGCATACACACATGCACACCATATATATACAGACACGTGTACATGCATGCAGGAACATACATGTATGCACACACACAAGCACACACACATGAACACACATATGCACATGTATGCATATGCACACCATATATACAGATATATGTACAAGTGTGCAGGAACACACATGTATGCACACACACAAACACACATGCATACACATATGCACACATACATACACATACATGCACACCACACATACAGACACATGTACATGCATGCAGGAACACACATGTATGCACACACACAAGCACACACACACATGCACACACATATGCACATGTACACACACATACACACACATGCACACCATACATACAGACACATGTACATGCATGCAGGAATGCACATGTATGAACACACACAAGCACATTCACACACGCACATTCATGCCATCACCAGCTTCTCAAAGGCATCATGAGCTCCCATGTGACACACGTGGGTTCCTCTCAGCACCAGAGTCCCAGGGCCTGGCACATGAAAGCAACTCCTCAGAGCTACCCAAGGTTGGACCATTTATAAAGAACTGAAATGAATTCTCCCAAGGCTCTGGGGTCCCAGATGGAAGCACTGCTGGGCAGGGGTCCCTGCTTGCCACACAGAACTTCACCCCCATGTCTCTCCATCCCTGGGCCCTCGCCCTGCAGAAGGCAGTGGACACCTAGGAGCCAATTGCTCTCTGAAGCCTCTGATGTGAGGGTCTGAGTCCTCTCCCGCTCCAGGAGTCCCTCCCAAATTACCCAGGAGTCTGGTCTCACTGGCCAGACAGCAGGGTACAGCGGGGTACAGCAGGGTACACATTCAAACCTTAGTCCTGCTCCCTCCAGATCAGCCCCAGGATTTCCTAGCGGGGAGCTAAACTCTCTCCCACTCTGGCTTGATTCTGTGACGCTCTCCTTCTGCCTCTGAGAGACTGAGCCTGGCTGGGGGAAGTGGTCCCTGAGGCTGGTACGGAGCCTGGGTTCTGGCACACCCTTCGCCTACCGTCTGCTGCCATGCGAACAGGACATTACCTTGAAAAATTGAGCCCGAGCAAATGCTCTCACACCACATCATTCATTTATTCACACTTCATTAGTTCCGTGGGTGTTTACTGAGCATCTACTACATGCAGGGACTGCTGTGGATGCTGGGAGCAGAGCAGTCCTCAGAAAGTTGCCACTGTGAACCACCTCTGTGACTAGACCCTGATAACAACTAAGTAGACCAGGTGACAGGAAAGTACTAGAGCAAAGGGGCAAACTGCAAAAGATGGGCAAGATGGCTCAGCAGGCACAGGGGCTTGTAGCTAGGTCAAGCCGGACAACCTGTATTCAATTCTGAGAACCCACATAGTGGAAAGAGAAGATTGAATCCTCTAAGTTATCCTCTGGCTTCCATAGGCTGCTAAGGCACACCTACCCACTAGCACGAAAAAGAAATACAATTATTTGTTTTTTCAAGTAGAGTGAAAAGCTGAGCTCACAGGGCCAGCAGGGGTGGGTGAAGCCTGTGGAGGTCCCGTGCCCAGCGAGGACCTGAGCACACGCATGGCACAAGCCGCTGCCAGGCAGCGTCCTTGAAGCTTTGTCACCCAGCAGTTCTGAGACAGTTGCCCACTGGTGAGGTGTTCAGGGCTGATGGCCCAACAGGCGACCCTCAGTGATCGGGTGAAATCCATAAAGGCAGAGAGCTTGAGGGCAGAGGGTTAGGATGATGCATCGGGCACATCGGGCACATCCGGCGCATCTGGCGCATCCAGCGCATTGGCGCATCTGGCGCATGCTCAGTTTGACTTGTTACTACAGCCACTTCTGCTGTTCAGGACTGCTAAGGACCCAAGGATGCTGCTGAGCTGGGCTCCTCGGAAGAGCGAGATTTGGTGACATTTCCCCAGTGCCGGCCTTCCAGCTCTCCTCAGAACCTGCCCACTTGGCACAGCCGGTGCTGGGTGAGAGCCCACCTCTTACAGAAAACACTCCAACAGCCTGTGCGTAGGAAGCCCAGACAAGTGAGGGACGTGGCGCCCAGAGAAAAATTAGACCATGTCCCCAGAACCACCCAGCTTCAGGATTCAAATCCAGGTCTCCCGGAGAGCCAATCTCCAACGCTCCTCTCGACGCCTCTTTGCCAAGGAGAAGGCTCTGTTCCCCCAGCCCTGGGCAGCGATTTTCACAGAGGGCGGCTTTGGTCTGAGGAAACACACACCAGTTCCACCTTACCTCAGAACTCGCCTTCCTCCCAAAAAGAGAGGCTTGTCACCCAAGCACTGGCATTTTGAAATCGGGACCTATGGTGGCGGCACTGCAAATGTATTGGCAGCAGATGCGCCGCTTAAGACACCCACCTCACACAGCCCACTCTGTTTGCACCTAAACCAGCCCACACATACGGGGGCTGTGTTAAGCCTCAGTCCCGGGGAAAGTGTGTTCACGGATGCCGGGATGCTGGAGGAGCCTCAGGGAGCAACTCTAGGTCCAACTCTACGGCTTTCGAACGGGGAAACCGAAGACAGTCCTTGTTCAAGATCCTACAACTGCAGTTTATGTATAGCGTCAGCGTCAGAACCCGGTGTGGCTGACTCCTGGGTGCGTGGAGCCTCTCCCCACAGCGCCCAGTTGCTCTGCCTGCCTCCGATGCTGCTCTGCCATCACCCAGGGGCATGGTTTGGACTTGGTGTATGCCTGCCAGCCCAGCTACTCCAGAGGCTGGGGTGAGAATTTCATAAGTTCAGGCCAGATTAAGCAACACAGACCTGTCTCCAAGGAAGGCTGGAGAGATAAGAGAGGCAGCTTATTTGGTAAAGTACCCACATGAGGGTCCAAGTTCAGTCCCCAGAACCCACATTTCCTGCGCCCTCAATCCCAGCACTGGAGAAGCAGAGGCAGGTCAATTTCTGGGGCTCCCTGGCCAGCCAGCCTGGTTAAATCGTTGAACGTACAGTCAGTGAGAGATCTTGCCTCAAAAACCAAGGTGGACAGCTCCCGAAACGATACCCAAGGTTGACCTATCTCTCTCTCTCTCTCTCTCTCTCTCTCTCTCTCTCTCTCTCTCTCTCTC